>NC_044393.1:1573217-1931917 GCF_006542625.1 Nomascus leucogenys | reverse complement strand
CCAATCGTTGGCAGGTCAGGGCCGGCTGCGCGGCCTATGGGGCCTAATCGGCGGCGAGAGCGGCAGGCGGGGCGGGCCGAACGCGGGCTTCCGGCGGGGCCCGGCAGGCGCCGAGGAGGAAGAGCGAGCCCGGACGGCGCCTCTCGAACGAGTGTGGGCGCGAGGCAGGTGCGGGAGTCGCCGGGCCTGGGGCGGCCAGGGGCGACCGGAGGCGGGGACAGGGGCTGCTAGACCAAGGATGGGGCGGGGGCAGCCAGGACGAGAAGGTGGCCGGCGCGGCGGGTGGGGCCTGCGGGGGCCGGGCCGGGCGGGGGTTCTGGGGTCTCGGGCGCCGCCCCGGTTCCGCCTGCGGCCCTGAGCGTGGGGCTCGGGTGGGTCTCGGAGCGGGTCGCCGGGGCGGCGCGTTGAGGCTGGTGCCCCGCGGAGACGGCGTCACGCCTAGGGCCGGCCCCACTAGGCTTGGCGGGGCTGTCCCGGCCCAGCGCCGACTGCGGGCGGTGCGATCGTCGGTCGCGGGGGAAACGCGGAAAGCAGCCCGGCGTGTCCGTGTCTGCCTTAGGCAGCTCTGGGCGCACGTCCCCTGCTCCCAAACACCCCGGGGGGCGGGAGCTTGCCGGACCGCAGGCGACAGTGACCGCCGCGTCTCAGCGTCCTGTCCGCGCTTTCAGGATGACGACCTCAGGCGCGCTCTTTCCAAGCCTGGTGCCAGGCTCTCGGGGCGCTTCCAACAAGTACCTGGTGGAGTTTCGGGCGGGAAAGATGTCCCTGAAGGGGACCACCGTGACTCCGGATAAGCGGAAAGGGCTGGTGTACATTCAGCAGACGGACGACTCGCTTATTCACTTCTGCTGGAAGGACAGGACGTCCGGGAACGTGGAAGATGTGAGTGTCCCTGAGCCGCAGCAGCAGGACAGGCGACTTCTCGGGCCCTCGGAGTCCTCGCTTTGAAGTTCGCGGTGGGGCTTGGCCGCATCTGGGGACCGCTCGTGGGGCCGTCATCGACTGCCCTGCTGATGGGTCGTCCTGGTTTCCGCGGTGACAGGGGCATCTCGGCCACTGTGTATCTTGAACTGTCCGTGTGAGGTGCCTGGGGTTGGAGGTGTGGCCCTGGAGAGCCTGGAGCTCTGTGCCTGGCCTTGAACTTTCCGTATGAGGTGCCTGGGGTTGGAGGGGTGGCCCTGGAGAGCCTGGAGCTCTGTGCCTGGCGGCTTCACTCGGTCTTTTGTTTTTCAAACTCTAAGTTGTTCTTTGTTACATTTGAGAGCAGTTCAGAGTTGACTTTTTAACTACTCAAGGAATGTTGTTCCCAACACGTCTCAGAAACCCGGTTGCCACCTGAAAGGCCCCGTTCCCTGCTCTCTCCCCCGACCGTGCCTTTCGTGGGCTGTCTCTGACCCTGGCTTCTCTGCCTTGTGGAGACCCTGCCAGCGAGGGGTCTGGCGGCTTAGCTGCCCCTTGCGCACCCCACCCGGTTAGACCCAGGGCTCGGCATGCTGTCCTGAGACTGGGCACAGTGATGCCATCTGCGCCACTGACTCTCCTCCCCTGGCCTGCCAGGACTTGATCATCTTCCCTGACGACTGTGAGTTCAAGCGGGTGCCGCAGTGCCCCAGCGGGAGGGTCTACGTGCTGAAGTTCAAGGCAGGGTCCAAGCGGCTTTTCTTCTGGATGCAGGTATGGGGCAGGCCTTGGGGTTGTGCCATTTTGTTGCCCTGCGATTCGGTTAGGAACTTGCTTACAGTGTGGTGCAATTGGCTTTTATAAACCAGCGGGCCCCGGCCACACGGCCTGAGATGCCACCTGGGGCCGAGGTCCTCTCTCAGAGTACGGAGGCTCCAGGCTGGGCTCCGGGCACCCGATTGCGGTGTGAAATTTCCCGGCAGACAGGCATGCTGGCCCTGGTTCTAACGATGCCCAGTGCCCTCTCTCTGCCCCTTGCCGTGGGTCACTGAGGCCCCCACAGCAGAGGCGGGGGCTCCTGTGTGGCTTCCCTGCTGGTGCTCACAGAAACGAAGCATCCTCCTCACGCTCTGCACAGCCCTGCCCCTTCCCTGGCAGTGTGTCCTGGAGGCCAGGGGTGTCAGTGCCCAGGGTTTCTCTTACCCACAGCTGCAGAGCGTCTAGAGCGTCTTTTGGGTCTAGAGGCCACTGCTCATTCTGCCATCTGTCAGTGACCATTGAGCTTGTTGCCGGTTTTTGTGCTGTTACAGGCAGTGTTGCAAAGAATTGCCCGGTACACAGATTATTTTCCATAAACCAGTATAATCTGTAGGTGAAAACTGGCGGCGGGCCTGTGGTCAGAAAGCGTGTGCATGCGTTTGCAGTGTGGAGAGAGAATGCCATGCTCTCTGCTAGAGGTGGAGCTGCTGTCCCCACCCCACCCCCCTTGGCACTTTCGAGAGCAAGGGTGGCCCTGAGAGGTCTCTGTGGGGCACATGGTCTGTGTCGCTGCTCACCTGTGCAAGTAGTGTGCAGCGGTCTGGGAAAATGAACAGGCATAGCCAAACTCCAATTAAACTTTATTTGCAAACACAGATGGGGGCCACAATTTGCCACCTGCTGGTATAGAATGTGTTTTTCCACGGTTTTGCCAAGAAATGGTGTCCAACTGTTACCACCCTCTCCCTTTTTTTCCCGATTTTCCTGTTGGTGGCTTTTAAGTCCCCTGTCCCTGCTTTGCCATGAGGGCAGGGACTCCCAGTGTCCCTGGTGCCCTGCAGCTTCCATAGCCGTTCGGGGTGTGTGTGGGTGCTCTGCTCCCAGCTCTGTGAGCTCGCAGGTCAATGCTTCTGACACTGATCTGTGCACATGTGTGTGCACACGCGTGTGTTCGATTGTGAGGGCCTGCCGTGGCCCTGGGGCGCGGTGTGCTGAGCGGGCCAGTTCGATGCCTTCCACTGGTTGAAGGAAGGAGACGGGTGTGTAAAGAACCACACCCCAGAGGGCAGGAGGGTGAGAGGGCTTGGCCTGGCAGCAGCTAAGTGCCTTCAGAGCTCTAGGCTCCCCATTTGTGAAATGGGCGGAGGGGGACAGGGCACACCCAGGATTGCGGCGGATGGGGACGGGGGACGGGGCACGGAGCATCGTGCTCAGGAGGCGCCACTGCCGTCCCCTCACCTGCTGGGCCAGGTCCTGTCTCCTCAGCACCGTGTGGCCAGGCACATGTGCCTCTGCCTCTCAGGTCCCTCACCTGTAAGCCAGGTCAGAGGATGGCTGTGGTGGCCCTGGGAGTGAGCTGCGCCACCTCCTGCCGTCATATGCCCTTCCTCTTGCAGGAACCCAAGACAGACCAGGATGAGGAGCATTGCCGGAAAGTCAACGAGTATCTCAACAACCCCCCAATGCCTGGGGCGCTGGGGGCGAGCGGGAGCAGCAGCCACGAGCTCTCTGCGCTAGGCGGTAACTGTCACATCAGCTCAGGGTTTCCTGGGAGGCCAGAGTCTACTGTGGATGACCCGCCCCCTCAGCACAGGTTGTTTGGAAGTGGAAATAGAAGATTCTAAGTTAGAGACCCTGTTAGCTCCCTGGGTCACTCCCCACTCCCATCTTCATGGGGTAGGACGGGTCTGCGTCCCACCGTCGCCTCACTTCAAGTGGTGCCTCCTGTGGAGTTCAGGGGCAGCCAAGTGGGGTGCTCAGCAGAGGCCCAGGCAGCGCTGTGGGGCCGGCGTGGATCTGGCTGGGGCAGGCCCGCCTGAGCTGCGGTGTTTTCCAGGTGAGGGCGGCCTGCAGAGCCTGCTGGGGAACATGAGCCACAGCCAGCTCATGCAGCTCATCGGACCAGCCGGCCTCGGAGGACTGGGTAACGTGCACCACGCGGGCTCTCGGGCAGCTTCTGCTGGGAATGCTTTGAGGCCTGGTTTCTGTTTCCTTTAAACTTCTGCTGGCTCTGTCTGCGTAGTGTCGGGGAGCCTGTGTGTCCGCAAGCTGGTTCCCGTTTGGGAATGCGCTTGTTTGCCTGTGGCTAGAGCTGGGTAGATGAGGGCTTCTGGGCCCCTGGTGAGGACCCCAGCTGGGTACTTCGGAGGATGGCTGGCCCGGCGGTGGGGCTGGAGGACTGGAGGGAGCTGGGGTTCCTGCCCTCGGTCCCCTGGCCCCACATGGCTGCCTGCTTGCTGCTAGCTCATGGAGTGCAGACCTGTGTGCTTGGCCCTTGAGAAATGCTTGTCCCTTTGGGTGGGATCTGGACTGAATCTGCTTTTAATCTAAGCACATGAATTGTGTAACGGGATGGAACAGAAATGACCTTGCTTCCAGAACACAGCCACAAGTGTCCGCACACCCCACGCTGCTGCTCCAGGCCTGTGGGTCCCCACCGCCCCGCTTCTTCCTGGCTTTGGTGTTGGGAATTCCTGCTCCTCTGGCCTGGGGAGGGGCCAGGCTCTTCCTGGTGGGCTAGAGGGCATCCTGAGCTCGCATTTCCTTGCCCCTCGCAGGTGGGCTGGGGGCCCTGACCGGACCTGGCCTGGCCAGCTTACTGGGGAGCAGCGGGCCTCCAGGGAGCAGCTCCTCCTCCAGGTGAGCCTCATCGCTTCTGCCCCGCCACGCAGGCGCCACAGTGTTAAGGGAGGGGCAGTGGGGAATCCTGGCCCCGCGCCCTGGACCCCGTGAGTAGGCCCTGCCGTGTGAGGCGTGTCTGCTCCAGCGGTGCCCTCTGTCTTCGCAGCTCCCGGAGCCAGTCGGCAGCGGTCACCCCGTCATCCACCACCTCTTCCACCCGTGCCACCCCAGCCCCTTCTGCTCCAGCAGCTGCCTCAGCAACTAGCCCGAGCCCCGCGCCCAGTTCCGGGAATGGAGCCAGCACAGCAGCCAGCCCGACCCAGCCCATCCAGCTGAGTGACCTCCAGAGCATTCTGGCCACGATGAATGTACCAGCCGGGCCGGCAGGCAGCCAGCAAGGTAATGCGTGCTGTCGCCTGGAGCTGGGGGGGGAGGGGAGGGGGATTCGGGGCCTGCCGACCCTCGCACACTCACCTTCCAAGGCATCTGCCTAGCGTGTGCGCCTGGGGTACCGGGGTCACGGGCTGAGTCCCTGCTTGCATGCCTTCCGTGTGGGCGCTTAGGCTGTCATCGAGCTGATGGCCGTGTTCTTGTGCCCCAGTGGACCTGGCCAGTGTGCTGACGCCGGAGATAATGGCTCCCATCCTCGCCAACGCGGACGTCCAGGAGCGCCTGCTTCCCTACTTGCCATCTGGGGAGTCACTCCCGCAGACCGCGGACGAGATCCAGAATACCCTGACCTCGCCCCAGTTCCAGCAGGTAGAGGCCGGGCTCAGGGTGCCCTCCACTGTGCGCTCAGGGAGTGGGCGGGAGGGAGGAGGCGGCCCTGCCCCCCCTTCACTGTGGCCAGTGCTTCCTGTGCCTGACCCACAGAGCTGGCAGCTGAGCGGTGCGGCTCTGGGGCGCAGCCCGGGGTGGAGCTCAGCCCTCGCCTGGCTCTTCTTGCAGGCTCTGGGCATGTTCAGCGCAGCCTTGGCCTCGGGGCAGCTGGGCCCCCTCATGTGCCAGTTCGGTCTGCCTGCAGAGGCCGTGGAGGCCGCCAACAAGGGCGGTAAGTAAGTGGCTGCACCTGCACCTCCGGGCCAGAGCCAGGGGCAGGGTCCATTCCTGTCCCCCTGGATCTGCAGAAGTGGGGCTGATGGGGTAAAAGTCACAGCCCTTCTGCCCTTGATCCCATCGCTTGGATCCCCAGTTCTGGGCAAGGCTTAGACACCACCTTGTGTCTTTAACGTGTTCTAGATGTGGAAGCGTTTGCCAAAGCCATGCAGAACAACGCCAAGCCCGAGCAGAAAGAGGGCGACACGAAGGACAAGAAGGACGAAGAGGAGGACATGAGCCTGGACTGAGCCACGCGCCATCCTCCGAGGAACCGGGCGCTTGCAGTGCGTTGCACACCTTCACCTCCACCCACTGACAATAAAGTCTTCTCTTTTACCTGCCAACGCTTAGTTTCTTTGCCCAAAGGGAGTTTTGGCTGGACAGGTGCTAGCGTGAGGAGCTGCTGGAGGGTCCCAGAGAAAGTTATTTGACCTGACGACGGAAAACAGTCATCCCAGGAAGAGTTTGGTGCCTCTGTCCAGGCCGGTTCCAGACCTGTCTTGAGACTCCTCTCTCTGTATTTAAGTCAACATTCAGTTACACAGAAGTTACTTTTTAATTTTTAAGGAGGAACCAGTGATTACAAATCTCTCTCTCACAATTAAAAATGGGTGGAAGGGCCAAGTATAAAAACATTTTGCAGTATTTTATTCTTTAAGAAGATATAACTTAAACCATCTTCAGAAACAAGATCTGTCACCCGTAGAGCCTAGAGTCCCGATAGACACCCATGAGGCGAGCACAAGGGGTGGTGTGAGTCAGCTGCAGGGGCCTGACTGGGGGCCGGGGTTGGCTGTGCCCTAGATGGCTGGGCAGCCACTGGCCCCCACTGCCCCGTGGACCTCCGCAGAGCGAGTCATGGCGACGGGGGACCGGTTCACTGCCAGCCTCCTCATGCAGCCGCGGTAGGCGGGGGGCCAGGGCTGCACGGCCATGGGCTCTGGGGGCACAGGGAAGATGGAAGAAGGCTGGTTGGGGGGCAGCTAGAGACCCACAGGCCCTTCCCAGACGTCAGTCCCCCACCCAGCCTCTGTCTCATTCCACATCACAGGACAGTGGGAGGGGGTGGGTTACCCAGCACCGTCCTGAGGGGCGGCTCCCCCACCCTTGATCAAGGCCGCACTCACCAGGCAGGCCCCCGAGGTACAGAGGGGCTGGGGCACCAGCTGCAGCCGCCAGCAAGGGGCCCACAGTGTGGTTGCTCTGCGCATCCGCCTCCAGCCGGAGCACGTTCCCACCTTTCATCACTGGGAGAAAGGGGGCTCCTGAGGCCAGGTGGTCCCCAGCCCAGCCTCTCTCCAGCCCCAGAAGAAGCCACCCCACCCAGAGTCCCACCTGGCTCCCCCTCTGCAGAAGGGTGGGGGTGGCAGAGTGCCCTGGCCACAGGAGGGGCCTCACCTGCCAGCCGGTGCCACTGGCCATCACACAGCACTGAGGGGCGGGTCACCGACGTGGAGAACTCCCCTGCTCCGTCGTCCGCCCGCAGCAGGACCTGGCGGGGGAGGGAGGGAGGGAGGGTCAGGCTGTGCCCCCGAGGTCACCAGAATGGGGAGGCAAACCCCACCCTGGCGCGCCACCTCTGCCAGGCTTACTTGCTTCTCGGTCACCTGCAGCTGCAAGTAGGGGGGCATCCGGGCCTGGCCCAAGTGGAAGATCATGCCGGTGACTGCCAGGGGCCGCACCTCCAGTTCCAGGCCCACGTCAGACAGTGTAGCTCCTGGGAGGTCTGCGGGGAGGGGTTGTGATGGAGAAGGAAGTGGGGGCCCCTCCCCAGAACCTCCCAGAGCCCCCTGCTCTGCCCTGCCCTGCCCTGCTCTGCTGGGGTCTGGGATGCCAGCACCCACAGACCTAAAGTGATAACTCCCCCGCTGCCTGGGAAGAACAGGCCCGCCTCCAGGGGGCCCGAGATGCAGGGTGTGACCCCTGCCATCCGTGTGGGGGCCCCCAGGGGCCTCCCGTGCAGCCTCAGCCTCTTCACACAGCCGCTGAACCCGACGGTCACCTATAGGAGCAGACGGGGCAGGGATCAGGGCCCAGGGCAGCTGAAAGGGGTGAACAGTGGGTGGGCAGTGGGGGCCAGGGCAAGATGGTTCTCACCGGAAGTTTGGAGCTGTGGCTGTGGGCCGGGAGCCCCCCAACAAAGAGGGTGTGGGGCTGGGGGTGCTCTGCCCCCTGGTGCTGCTGGCGCGGCCCCTCCTGGCTCCAGGCCGGGGCCCCGTCCGTCACCAGCAGGATCCGGTTCTTCTCCCAGCGCACGGAGACCTGGGGGCAGGAGACGGGTCAGGGTAGGGCTGCCAGGCCCTGCCCACCTTCCTTCTTCTCGGCCCTCACCTTGTGCCAGTGGCCAGGCCGGGACCGCTGGCGGCTCTGGGCGTGGAGCCGAGTCCCGAGGCCTTCCATCTGTGCAACGAAGTGTCCGTTGCTCAGGAAAAGCGCCAGGGAGGGGCTGCCAGGCCTCAGGTGGGCAGTGAAGAGCAGGAGGCCTTGGGAGCTCCGCGGGAGGACGTGCATGGAGAGGCTGGGCCTGGAAGCGGAGCTGGTGTCAGCCTGCGCGGCCCCTCTCAGCCCACCCCGGCCGGGCCTGGCCTTACCAGTTCCTATGTGGGGCCAGGATGCCCACAAACTCCAGGTGACTGGACAGGGAACCCCCAAACTGGTAGGAGTCTCGAGTGGTCCTGAGGTGTGGGGGCAGCATGCAGGCTGGATCCTGGGTGGGCTGACGGCTGCGGCGGGAGGCCTGGGGGCACGGATGGTGAATGCAGGGGCTGCCCGCACGGGGGCCACCCTTCCAGCCACCCCAGCTCTGCCTGCTCACCCCTGGGGCGCCCACCTTCCGGGTGGTGGCCTGCAGTCCTCTAGGCCCCAGGCCCGGGGTCTGGGTTCGCAGGGTGGGTGCACAGCCTGTGCTCACATTGACGCTGCCCAGGTTCTGCTGCAGGTCAAATACGCGCTGTGGGCCCAGGAGCCTGTGCAGGGCGGGCAGGCGGTCAGCAGCTGCAGAAAGCCAGCCGGGCCCTCGCCCCCCAGTGCCCACCAGGCTCACCGCCGCACGAAGACGTTGCTGATACAGCCACTGAAGTTGTGAAAGGTGCCAGACTCAGGCAGGCCTCCCAGGAGGAGCCTCGGGGGCCCCTCAGGCTGCGGCTGGAGCACGGGGGGTGGTCCCCGGTGGGGCTTCATCTGCTGGAGCTGGTCGTCGACATAGAGCCAGACTCTGGGGGGCGGGAGGCCGGAGACTCGGTTCTTCCCCACCCCGCCCACCCCCACCTCAGAGGGAACAGAGTTCCAGGCAAGTGCAGGCGGGCGTCCCTCCAGACCTTCACAACAAGGGCCCAGCGGCCAGGCTCACCCCGTGGCGTTGCTGTAGAAGGCGACGTAATGGGGGGCACCATCGGCGAAGCCCCCTTGAGTTTTCACTTCAGTCCTCAGGAGCTGTAGGGTCACACGGCCCTGCTGCAGGAACACCTGGCATGGCCCATCCTGGGGACAGCAGCCAGGTCAGCTGGCCGGCCTAGGGACCCAAACTCATTCCAGACACCCCAGTCCCAACTGCTCCGACAGCCACCGCGGGGTGGGGAGTGGGCACGGGTGTGAGATCTCACCGGGGACGCCCAGTAGTAGAGCAGGGCACTGTCCTGGGTGCTGTGGAAGCCGAAGCCGGAGTAGACGTTGCCAGCGAGGGGTGCCACGTTCGAGAGCGCCAGGCGAAGGAAGCCATGGCCGTGGAAAGTCATGGCGCGCCCCACCTGCGGGGAGGCCATCCCTGAGTGCCCGCGGGTGCCCCTGCATGTCCACCGATGCCACCCCCAGCCCCGGGAGGGCTGCTCACCAGCAGGTCGGCAGTGCAGCCAGCGCTCACGCCTGTCGTGTTCAGCCGCTTGAGGTCCACATACTTGCCCAAGGCCTTGATCCCTTTGACGCAGCCACGGACTGAGCCTCCGGTGGGGAAGAGCTGTCGCAGGCTGTGGGGACGTGGGGACGTGGGGATGCGGGTGAGGGAACCACCTCCAAGCCCAGCCTACCGCCCCAACAGCCTGGCCTCGGAGCCCCCGCTGTGCACAGTGCTTACCTCGGGGGCAGCTGGTCTGGCGGCGCACCTCCCAGGTAGTAGGCGTCGGCCAGCTCCAGATCGTTGTCCTGCTCCACGCTGTACACCGTGGCCCGCTCCACACGCACCAGCACACGCTTGCGGCTGCCCCCCAGCAGGAACACCTGGATCTACAGGACCAGTGGGGGCTCCAGGGCCAGCTGTGTCCCTGCGGCCTGCCCCGCCCCCGTCATTCCACCTCCTCTCCCTGCCACCCTGGTCCCCACCCTGGCCCTACCGCCTTGCTGGCCGAGGTCAGGGGTGGTGGGGGCTGCAGTGGGACGGCCTTTTTCAGGCCGGTGCCAAAATCGTACAACAGCACGAGGCTGCCTTCTTGCACGGCCAAGCACAGGAACTGGTTCTGCAGAAACAGGGCAGGGTTAGTGTGGGGCAGGGTCAGTGCAAGGGCGGACGGCGGGACAGGTGTGCCTGGCGTACCTGCTGCTTCAGGAAGAAGAGGACCCCACTGTAGGACACGAGCCGCAGCTCCTGCTCGAAGCGTTTGGTGGTGCTGATCTGACCGTCAAAGCTGATGCGGGCGAAGCCGGTGCCGTCCAGGTAGGAGCCGTCCGTGAGCCACGGGTCCCCAGTAGACTTGGAGCTGCAGGTCGGAGGTTCTGGGGTCAGCGGAGGGTGGGGTGGGTGGAGACGGGGAGGGCAGGCCACACGCACCGGGCACAAGGCCTGTCCACAGCTGTGTCCAGCTGGAAGGTCCTCTCGAAGTTGTAGAGGCTGACCACGTCCTCATTCAGCGTGTCCATCTCGATGCAGCCCCGGTAGCCAGGGAAGCGAAGCAGGGGAGGGGGCTGTGGGCACAGGGCTGGGTCAGGGCATCTGGCCTCAGGGGCCTCCCCTTCCGGGTGGACCAAGGGGACTTCAGACTACAGCAGGACGGACTGAGGCGAGATACCAAGAGAACCCGCGGCTCTCCAGGACACAAGTGACTCGGGGCTGCGAAGCCCCTCCTAGGCTGCCCCAGGCCGGGCGGGCTCACCATGAAGGTACTGGGGTACCCCCCGACGTAGAAGACGAAGTCATCTGGCCGCAGGTTGAGCAGCCCCTCTGCCCCAGGGGCCACTGTGTCACCCTTGGTTTCCTGGATCATCTGGCTCTCCACTGTGACGGACATGTGGCCAAACTGGAGAGTCCTGAGGGCAGAGGCGAGGGGTGGTGAGTGGGCAAGGAGAGGCGAGGGGTGGCGAGTGGGCAAGGAGAGGCGAGGGGTGGCGAGTGGGCAAGGAGAGGCGAGGGGTGGCGAGGGGTGGCGAGTGGGCAAGGAGAGGCGAGGGGTGGCGGGTGCACACGGAGAGGCGAGGGGTGATGAGTGGGCACGGAGAGGTGAGGGGTGATGAGTGGGCACGGAGAGGTGAGGGGTGATGAGTGGGCACGGAGAGGTGAGGGGTGGCGGGTGCACACAGAGAGGCGAGGGGTGGTGAGTGGGCACGGAGAGGTGAAGGGTGGTGGGTGCACACGGAGAGGCGAGAGATGGTGAACGGGCACGGGCCCTGCAGTTGGAGGCATCCGGCCTCTCTCCTGGGCCTCCCACCTGTCCAGGCTGACAGCTGCAAACTGCTCCCCAATGTCCTCATCGATGCTTAGGACTGCAGGGCCCGCCTCGCCCAGCTGATACACCCAGTGCACCTTCTTGTCACGCAGAGACACACCCATGTAGTCCCCAGTGGCCTGCGGCAGTGACAGACACAGTCGGGATGGGGACCAGGGACCAGGCACCGCTCATTTCCAAACAGAGGCTGAGCTCGGGCCCCGTCCACCCAGCCAGCCCGGTACCTGGCGACTGCCCATGTACATCACAAAGCGATCCTCGGTACCCCGCCCAGGCTCAGGCTCAGGCTCTGGGCCCTGTAGGTAGAACTTGAGGGCAGTGTAGGCAGCAAGGTCGGCAAGATCCCGTGGGGTGCGCAGCTGCACCCCTGAGCGCCCGTTGAACTTCATGGGCACCTTGACCTGCGGGGCACGGTCCATCAGCGTCCACCACCACCCTCCCTGATGTCCACCTTCCCCTGGGACTCTCACCCACCTTGCTGGCAGCCCCCCGGGCCTGGGCAATGAGCTCTCGCACGCGGCCAATGCTGGCGGACAGGGCCAGGCTGGCATTGTGCGCCCCACGGTTCTCCAGGATGCTCAGCTTGGCCAGCAGCTGGGGCAGCGTCTTCTCCAGGGTGGACACTGCAGAGAAGGAGGCCTGAGACCTTTGCCCCCCACCCTGCCCCGCCTCCATCAGGGGCACCGCGAGGGCCATGGGCGCACCTGAGCGGCCTGCATCGAGCACTGCCTGGCCCAGGTCCTGGCCCCGCAGGCCCTCGTACTGGCCCTGCCACCGCTCCACGTTCTCCTGCATGGCCTGCAGCTGGGACTGCACACGGGCGGCGGTGTCCTGGGCTTCAGCAGCCACAGCCTTGGCGTGTGCAATCTTCTTGCTTGTCTCATCTGTGGTGGGCAGAGGGCAGGCTCAGCAGGGCCCAGCGGGGACCATTCTGGCTTCATGTCCCAAGTCTTTCTGTCGGGCCAGCAACAGGGACATCCAACCCCCTATGGATTGTGTGAGACCCTCACACCCCGCCGCTCAGTGCAATCCAAACCCATCCTAAATGCCTCCACCAGACGCCCCCTCCATGCCAGGACAGGCACCCAACCTCTCAGGCCACAGCTGGTCCCTGGACATGTGCCCCGTGTCACCTCCCACCACCTGGCCCCCACCATCTCTCCTGGGCTTGCTGGGAACAGTCCGCAGCCACAGGGTCCCTCAGAAACTGGGTGAGGCCACATCATCGTCCGCTGCAAGCCTCTCAGGGTGGGAGTCCTGGTCCTCACCAGCCAAGGGCTTGCCAGCCCCTTGGTTCCAGCCACGCTGACCGCTGTGCCCTCCTGGGCGCCCTTCCTGCAGGGTGTGCCCCAATGCCCCCCCAGGCCTACAGCCCTCCCACCTATACCTCCACTTCTACCCAAAGCACTTCCAAGCCTGCCAGGCTCCCGACGGCTAGGGCTGTCTGTGCTATCTGCAGCCCTGGCACCGCAGTCAGCGCTCACCAACCACACGTGGCCAGCGCCACTGTCACGAGCCTCGTGGTCGGCCGGCTGCGAGAGCCGGGCCGAGGCTCCGCATACCTGTGTCCATGGCAAGCATGGCCTGTGCCGCCTGGATGTGCGCCTCCAGCTGGTCCTTCTTGGCCCGGACATCTCGGAGCTGGGTCCCGGCACCCTGGAGGGCAGCCCACACTGCGGGGGAGGCAGCTTCAGCTCCCAGGCAGCTTCACCCCCAGTATACAATTGCAGCCCACCTCCACCCTTCTGACCCCAGGAGGACCAAGGCTGACACGCAGGTAGACAGACGGACAGGGACACTCAGACATGGAGTCCCTTGGCCTGTGGGGAGGTGTTGAGTCTCCGCGCGGCCTCTGTTCCCTGAAGGCCTCTGGTCCCACTGCAGGCATAGCTGTCCCCATTGTACAGACGAAACAACAGAGGCTCAGAAGACAGCCCTCTGGTCCTAGCAGCGCACACCTTTCTCATTGCGCAGCTTGGCACGTGTGTGACCCTCAGGTCAGCAGAGCAGAGGCCACGTACCTCTTGCCCTGTGCCCTGTGCCTCAGTGGCAGCCAGTGCCTTGCAGGAGGCTGCTCCTCCCTGGGCTCCCCTGCGGAGCTCCCCGGGGCTGACACACAAGCAGCTGGGGCGCCATCTCCAAAGCTCTCCCACCCCAAACCATGCTGCGGCGACCCATAAAGCCCACACGTGCATGTGCCTGGGGGCTGAGGGTCCCTGGGAGCTTAGATGCCCAGCAGGCCCAAGGGCCCCCATGGGAGCCCAGCACTCACCAAGGCCCAGCCTCTGCTGTTCCTGGAGCGCGGCCTCCTCTAGTGCACTGCTGTTGGCCAGGAGCTGCTGGGCTCGGTCCACCAGGCCCTGCCGCACCACCGTCTGTGGATGCCAGGACAGCCCGTGGCTCAGACGCGCAGGCTGGGGCTGCGGGAGGTGCAGGCAGTGGGGGCGCTCCCGCTGGGACTGAGGGGAAGTTAGGGGCCTCACCGCCCACGTGTGGTCCGCCTGCTGCAGGGCCTGGCCAGCAGCGTCCTCAGCAGCCTGCACGGCCTGCAGGATGCGGCTGTAGGCGCTGGAGGCCTCGATGGCCCTCTGGGTGAGGCGGTCCTGGTTGACGTCCAGGATGATGCTGCAGCGGAAGGGAGGGTCGAAGGAGCGGGTAAGTGCAGGCACCCTCGGCCTGGCTCTCCAGCCTCCGGTGCTCACGATCAGCCGCGCCCACGCCTGCCCGCCAAGTCCCACCTCCAGGTCTTTGCCCGTGCCCGTCGCCTGCCCGCCAAGTCCCGCCTCCAGGTCTTTGCCCGTGCCCGTCGCCTGCCCAAGTCCCGCCTCCAGGTCTTTGCCCGTGCCTGTCGCCTGCTGGGTGTACTGCTCCTGCCTGCTCCTGTCACCCTGGGCCCCAGCTTGCCGTGGAGCTGAGGAAGGCCTGGCTTCTTTGAGGACAACGGCCTCAGCCCCTAGGAGCCTTCCCAGACCAGCTGGCCCTCCCAAGGCCCTGGCTGCATCCCCAGGGTGGACCCAGGGCCCCTCCTCTCCTGGCCGCGCACCTGGACAGATTGAGCGCCAGCTGGCCCAGCTGCTGTGCGTGGGCCTCAGCGGCCTCCACTAGACGCAGCTTGCTGCCCGCCGGGGAGAAAGTCTGCATCCTCTGCAGCAGTGGGGTCCGAGCCCCGTCCAGGCTGGCGGCGAGGCGCTCCAGCTCCTGGAATTTAAGTGGACTTAGAAGCCCCTCATCCTGCTCACAGCCACCTGATCCACAACCCTGAGGGCGGGCTCTGCACACAAGTGTGCACACAAAGCTGCCCACGGGCCTGGGAGGGAGTTGGCCATGGATGGGGTGGTGACAGGGGCCAGGGGCTGCACTCACCTCCTTGGCCTGGTCCAGGCTGTGCAGCAGTCTGAAGACGCCAGCCAGGGTGTCGCCAGCCGCATGCAGAGTGGCCTGCAGGGTGGCATTCTCCCGGGACAGCTCCTGCTTCCTTTGCTAAAGGCAATGCAGGGGAGTTGGGGACAATGAGGGGTAAGAAAAGAATAAAGGATGTGATGGGGTGGACGGTGGGGCAGGGAAGGGAGAAGAAAAGCGGGTGAGCATGGGGGGTGAGGAGGGGGAGGAGGGAAGGGGTAGGACATGTGAATATGAGAGAAGGAGGAGGAGGGAAGGAGGAGGAGGAAGGAAGAGGAGGGAGGGGGAGAGGGAAAAGGGGGGAAGGGGGAAGGGGGGAGGAGGGATGAGGAGTGGGGAGGGACAAGGAGGGGGAGGGGGGAGGGAAAGGACAGAAGAGGGAAGTGGGGGGGAGGGGGAGGGAGGAAGGGGAGGGAGGAGGGGGAAGGGAGAGAGGAGTGGGGGGAGAGAGGAGTGGGGGGAGAGAGGAGTGGGGGGAGGGATGGGGAGGGATGGAGGAGGAGGGGGAGAGGAGTGAGGAGGGGGAGAGGAGTGGGGGGAGGGAGAGGGAGAGGAGAGTGGGGGGAGGGAGAGGGAGAGGAGAATGGGGAGGGGGAGGGGGAGGGAGGGGAGAGGAGAATGGGGAGGGGAGGGGGGAGGGAGGGGGAGAGGAGAATGGGGAGGGGGAGAGGAGAATGGGGAGGGGGGGAGGGAGGGGGAGAGGAGAATGGGGAGGGGGGAGGGGGGAGGGAGGTGGGATCGGGAGAGGAGGGGGGAGGAGGGGGGAGGTGGGATGGGGGAGGAGGGGGGAGGTGGGATGGGGGAGGAGGGGGGAGGTGGGATGGGGAGAGGAGGGGAGGAGGGGGAGGAGGGGAGGAGGGGGGAGGGGGAGGCAGGGGGGGAGGGGGGAGGAGGGGAGAGGAGGGGGAGGAGGGGAGAGGCAGGGGAGAGGAGAGGAGGGGAGGGGGAGGGGGAGGGGAGAGGAGAGGGATTGCAGGGAGGAGGTAAGAAGAGGAGCGGGAGGAAGACCAAGTCTGGGGTCCTCACCAGGGCTTCCTCCAGGCGCTCCTGGTTGCGGCTGTTGAGCTCCTGGGCCTCCCGCGTGGTGTCCACTGCCCGGTTCAAAGCCTCTCGAAGGTCCATGAGGCCGGCCTCGTGCTGGGCCAGCCGGTTGCGGGTGTGTGTGGCCAGTGCCTGGTTCTCCTCCCAGAGGCTGCTCAGCTGCTCCTGCACTCGGGCCAGCACTAGCCAAGACCAGGGTGAGGGTGGTCACTCTGGAAGCCAGGCCCCTTCGTCACCCCTGGTCTTCACTTGGTGCCCGCCACACCCATCTGCTCCGTGATGCCCACCTGATGCCACTCCATGCTGACCTTCCCCTTGGAGCTCCCAGGTCCCTGCCTCTCCCCACCCCGCCTGCCAGGGACAACACCACTCACATCTCTGTGCTGCAGCCAACTCAGCCTCAGCTGCTGCCCGCGGGGCCCCCAGGTCCCGGGCCCTCATCTCCCAGAGCAGCCGCTCCACCTCAGCCAGTGTCCGGCGCAGCTGCTCACCTGACGGAGCCGAGGCATTGGCCAGCCCCAGGTGGCCCGTCTGGGACATGAGCTCTGTGGGGCAGGGGTTCGTCAGAGCCTGGGGCCACCCGTACTAGTGCACCTCTGCCTGCTGGCTTCCAAGCCCAAGACCCCAGCCCTGCCATCCTTGGCAGGCCAGCGGCCCGGAACCTGAGTGCAACTGGGTGGCCCCTAGAGCCCCTGGGCCAAAGGCCACAGCTGCCTCACCTGCCCAACCCTCACCTGCAGTGCCTCCAACACCCTGACACCAGTCTGCTCAACCAGCTTCCGAGCCTTCTCATCCTGCCCCTCTCTGCCTGGCCCACCCTGCTCCCTGGCCAGCTCTCTCTGAAATGGCACCCCCTGCCGACCCTCAGGCTGGGCCAGCAGGTCCTGTTAGGCAGGCAGGGGAGCCAAGTCTCTCCCAAGTCCTGTGTCTCGGTGTGCACTACGGGATATCTGTGAGCGTGAACATCTAACCGGCACATTTCCTGGGGAGGCTGTCGAGGGGTCTGATGTCTCCCGGGGCCACTTGTCTGGCCACACGGCTGTGTCACCGACCTCCTGACCCTGCCCTACTGTTCACTCCAGAGGTGCCGTCTCCCATCTAAGCAGACAGACCCTGCCTGTTCTTCCAGGCCATGCTCGGCCGGGCACCCCCGCCCCTACCCCAGGCAGCCCTCCTGGCTCTGAGCCCTGAGCCTGGCTGGGCTGGCCCCTACCGCTCAGGGTGTGGTCCACAGCCCGGATGGCCGCCAACAGTGTCTTCGCACGGCCCAGTGTGGCCTCGGTGCCGGCCAGCAATTGGCTCGCCTGGTCTCGGGTCCCCACGGCCTGTGGAGGCAGAGCCCACTAGCCCACGCTGCTGGTAGGCGAGGGTTGGGGTGGCAAGGGAGGGCCTGGGGTCTGGGGGAGCACCGAGGGTCCCAAGGAAGAGGGGCCCCTTATCTATTTAACTCTCTTATCTGATGACTTGTTATTTATCACTTGTTACTTACCTAAAATAATTGGTTATTACTTGCCATTTGTTATTTCCTGTCAATTTAATGAAATAGTTACTCATTAAGACATTTGAGGCCAGCCACGGTGGCTCACGTCTGTAATCCCAGCACTTTGGGAGGCTGAGATGGGCAGATCACCTGAGGTCAGGAGTTCGAGACCAGTCTGACCAACATGGAGAAACCCCATCTGTACTAAAAATACAAAATTAGCCGGGTGTGGTGGCATGTGCCTGTAATCCCAGCTACTCAGGAGGCTGAGGCAGGAGAATCGCTTGAACCCGGGAGGCAGAGGTTATGGTAAGCCGAGATTGGGCCATTGCACTCCAGCCTGGGCAACAAGAGCAAAACTCTGTCTCAAAAAAAAAAAAAAGACATTTGAGTGATATTATACGCTGTAAACAAATGTATTAGGTAGTTTAGATAGTAATTCAGTGACTTGGTCAACCCCTAAGACTCTCGAGCTCCTGTCCCCTGCACTGACACAGGTATGAGGCATGAAGTAACATCTGCGGAATGAGGACAAGCGAACCGCGGGGAACACAGGTGAAAGCCTCCCAGGGCCCTGGGGGGTCTTGGGGCTCCTGCCTGGCCGCCTAGCCGCCGTGCGTCCTGCCCGAGGCTTATGCTCTGCTGCTCCAGCACCTCCAGCTGCTGTGCCGTCTCGTGGCGGGGGCCCAGGGGGCTCCGGAGCTGGCTCTGTGGGGAGCAGAAGGTGAGGGCCTGCACTGGCCCGGGTTGGGGAGGGAAGGCCAGGACGCTCAGTACCTGCAGGTCAGTGATGGAGGCGTTCAGCCTGTGCAGATGGGCCCAGGCCATGGAGCTGGCATTGATGCCACGCAGTTGCTCGCGAATGGCGGGGAGGAGGGCGCCAGCCCGCTCCAGGTCATCCAGGAGCAGGACCACACAGTGGTCACACACTACAGGTGATATGGGGTCACAGGTCAGTGTCATGGGGTCAGGCCAGGGGAGAATGATCAGCTGGGGTCCTGGGGTCATCAGGGTGGGGAGGGCTCAGCCAGAGGTCATGAGGTCAGCTTAGGGACACAGGACCTGTGGGGAGGTCCCAGGGTTCTGGCAGAGTCATGGGGTCAGGTAGGAGTCAGATGGGAGCGAAGGGCATGGGGTCACCCAGGGAGAAGGTAGGGCCAGCACAAGGGGTTGGGGCCAGAGGTGGGGCAGGGGCAGGGGCAGGGGCAGGGGCAGGGGCAGGGGCAGGGGCAGGGGCAGGGGCAGGGGCAGGGGCAGGGGCAGGGGCAGGGCAGGGGCAGGGCCAGTGAAGGGGCGGGGCCAGTGGAGGGGCGGGACCAGTGGAGGGGCGGGACCAGTGGAGGGGCGGGACCAGTGGAGGGTGGGGCCAGTGAAGGCAGGGTCAGTGAAGGGGTGGCACCAGTGGAGGAAGAGGGTGTCAGTGAAGGGGTGGCACCAGTGGAGGAAGAGGGTGTCAGTGAAGGCGTGGGGCCAGTGGAGGAGGTGGGGCCAGTGGAGGAGGTGGGGCCGGTGGAGGCGGGACCAGTGAAGGGGTGGGGCCAGTGGAGAAGGTGCAGCCAGTGGAAGAGGTGGGGCCAGTGGGGGTGGGGTTAGTGGGGGGGTGGGTTCAGAGGAAAGGTACGGCCAGCAGAGGGGGTGGGGTCAGTGGGGGAGGCAGGGCCAGCAGATGGGGTAGGGCCAGCAGATGGGGTGGGGCCAGGGCACACAGGAAAGCTAGGGACAGTAGAGGGCTGCAGCCAGCATTGGAGCCACAGCGCTCCTCAGCATGGTTGGAGTTGGACAGGCATGGGTCTCTTGGGAAATGGAAGGCAGCTGGGACCACTCTGGGAGGTCGAAGTTAACACTGGGGTCACCAGGCTGTGTGGGACTCGGATTCCCACTCCACCCAGGTGTGGGGAAGTGGGGTGTTGAGGACACACCTTCACAGTGGATGCTGTGGCCCACAGGCCCGCCCGGAACGGGCACCTGATGCTTCTGGCTACAGGTGTCGCAGCGCTCCCCGCTAAGCCCCGGGGGGCAGGTGCAGCGGCCCGTGTGAGGGTCACAGCGGCCCCCAGGGCACTGGCAGCCTGTGGTGGGGGGCTTGGGTGAGCATGGCCGGCCTGGGATCTTGGAGCGTACCCCACTCAGAAGTCCCCATCCGCCCTCCTGTGACCGGCCAGCACTCACGCCTGCAGCCCTGCTCAGGGAGACCCCAGGAGCCAGGGGCACACTCGCGGCACTGGGGTCCCATGGTCCCTGGTCGGCAGTGGCACTGTCCGCTCTGGGGGTGGCACTCAGAGCCCTCGGCGGCCGGTCCACAAGCACACGGGCGGCAGCCCCCACAGCCGTCGAAACCAAAATGTCCCTCCTGTGGCACAGGCTGTGGTCACTGTCCTGCCCAGCCCTCAAGACTGTCCCAGACCAACCTGGAAGCCAGGGATCCTGCCCATCTGGCCCCACCCCCTGAGGCTCTGCCCATCAAACACTGCCCCTCAGCCCCACCTATCAGACTCTCCCCAGGCCCCAACTCTAGTCCCTAGGCCCCACCCACCCAGCCCTGCTTACGCCACAGCCCTACCTGACAGCGGTCACAGCGCCGCCCAGTCACGCCCACCTTGCACAGGCAGTGCCCGCTGTGGGGGTCGCAGGCCTCTGTCCCACATGGGGCACAGTCGCACCCTGCAGAAGGGGTCCGTGACTGCAGCCCTGGGCCCTCTCACCCCCCAGGGAGCCCCTAGACACCCTCCTAAGCCCTCACTTCACTGCCTCCTGCTGTGTCTCCTCCAGGCCACCCGGACCACCCGGCTACCCACTCCCATCCCAGCCTGGCCCCACTCCCTAGCTGCCTCCGCTGGGCCCGAGGGACCTGCAGACTCCCTGCCATGGCCTGCCCTGCTCTGATGGCTGGTGTCCACTGCCAGTGGTGGGGCATTGGTGGTGGTATCCAACCATGAGGGGGGCCTGATTGTGGGGGGAGAGGGGATGTGATTGTGAAGTGGGAAGGGGGTGCTGGTCATGGGTTGGGGGGAGGGCCTGATGGTGAAGGTGGGGGCCTGATCGTAGGGGGGTAAGGCCTGATCATGGGTAGGGGAGGGGGGATGTGATCCTGGTACAGGGAGGGTCTGATTTTGGTAGGGAGAAAGGGTGTGATGGTCGGGGGAAGCCCTGATGGTGAAGGGGCCTGATCGTTGGGGCAGGAGGACCTGATCATATCCAGGGAGAAAGGGTTGACCATGAGCCCAGAAGGCTGGCTCCATCTTGTCCTGGCTGGGACCCAGCATCAGGCACACAGCCTACTTATGGGGTACGCCCAGCAGGCCTCCCTCCTCCCTGCGCAACCCTCCCCAGGGCGCATCCCTCCCAGCCCAATGCCTACGGGTGCAGTTGCCGGGCAGCAGGGCGTTGCCGTAGAAGCCAGGGGCACAGATCTCGCAGCGGGGCCCGGTGGTGTGGCGCAGGCAGCCACGGCAGGCACCCGTCAGGGGGTCGCAGTCGCTGAAGAGCAAGTTGGGGTCACCGTTGCCGCTGCAGTCGCAAGGCTGGCAGGAGCTGCCTAGCACCAGTGGGTTCCCGAAGAATCCGGGCGCACACCTGGGAGCAGGGCGGGGAGGGGCCATCAGTGGCCTGTGGCCCCCACCATCGAATATCCTGGGGTCAGCACTCAGGCCCTGCCCTCCTACCCTGGCCCCAGCTCACCGCTCACAGGAAGCACCTGCATAACCAGGTTTGCAGAGGCACTGGGTGCGGCCGCCTCGCAGGACACAGCCCTCGGCGAAGCTGCAAAGACCAGCAGCGTCAGTCACTAGGCCCCTGGCAGTGCCCAGGCCCAGGTGAGCACACTGTGCTCAGGCTGGAACACACACCAGGCGTCAGGGGTCCAGACCTCACGGACACCCCCAGCTGTCCAAGCCTCTGCAGAGGGCAGTGGGAACCCACCCTGCTGCTGGGTGAAGGGAGCCTGGCACCATCAGGGCCTCGTCCCGGGAGGAGGCTGGCTTACTTGTTGGAAGGCACTGAGAGGGGGCAGGGGCAGCTGACACAGGGGGCGCTGGGGTCCTCCCCGCTGCTCACGAAGCCAGCCTGGCAGCGCTCACAGTGGGCCCCTTCGGTGTTGTGCTGGCAGTCCTGGGGCAGAGTGGTCAGTCGGCACTATGGTGGACACCCACATCCTGCTGCCCAGTCTGTGCAGCTCCCACCACCCCTGCCTCAGACTCTGTGCCCGAAGCCAGATGGTCCCCCGCTGGGCAACACCCCTTCCCCGGACCTCAGATGACCTGGAAGTGCAGCCCCTGGTCTTCCCTGGCACGCTTGACTGTGCCTTCGGTGAATGCTGCCCCCCCTGGCCCCGCCAGCCCCTACTCACCACACAGACGCCAGAGCCAGGGAGGCAGCGGTCTGAGTGTCCATGGCACTGACAAGGGACACATCGGCCCAGGAAGAGACCTTTGATGTCCCGATAGAAGCCGGGGGCACATTCCTGAGGGCATACAGGGGCAGGTGGCATCAGCGATTGAGAGGACGAGGGGCCCCACCCTGCAAGCTCACAGGTCAGACCCTCAGGGATCCTGCAGGCACGAGGCACTGGGAACCCATGGAGCGTGGTCACCGCTGGGTCAGAGGCTGGTCAGGAACTCCTGGCCTCGGCCGGCTGGAGGTGGGCCAGCACCTGGCTGCTGTTTGAGGACACAGCTCTCAAAGCCACATGGCTGTCCTGTCTCGGGAATGACCAGGCCTTGGGGCTGGTGACCACCCCCTCCAGGTGGACCAGGGCCTGCTCTTTCCACTCCTTCTAGGAGGTGTTCAACCGCAAACTTCCTCATATGGAAGGAGAAAAGTTACAGCAGACAGACAGATTAGCAGGACGGATTAGCAGCTGGACAGCTGGACAGACGCACAGTGGGCGAGGGACAGACAGAATGACAGGCAGACACCAGGATGACAGGCAGACGTCAGGATGACAGGCAGTGAATGACAGGCAGATGCCAGGATGACAGGCAGTGAATGACAGGCAGACGACAGGATGGTCGGTGGGGGATGTCCAGGTGACCCAGTGGTGGGGGCTGGGGTAGGTGGGAAAGGGGTATGGAGGGTGTGTGCATGGAGGGACAGGCAGATGAGGGGCAGGCAGACAGACAGCAGGGGACAGGCAGGCCCGTGAGTTGGCCAGCGCCCTGCGAAGGGCAGAGGCAGGAAGAGAGGTGAGTAGGGTGACAGGAAGTGGAGGCAGCAAGGAAGGGAACACAGGGAGGACGCTGGAGGGAAGGGTGTGCACAGGTGAGCTGCCTCGCAGTCTGGTGTTGTCCTGACCTCACCTGGCATGAGTCCCCCCGGTAGCTGGCAGGGCACAGGCACAGCTCCACATTGCTGGCCAGGGCCCCCTGGCCTGCTGGGCTGGCCACCTCCAGTGCCACCCTGCGCAGGGAGACAGCTGAGGAGATCTGTGAGAAGAGGGCACGGATCTGCAGCTGCTCCAGGCTGGCCAGCACCATCATGAGCTCCTCGCGGGACACAGTGTTGCGAGTCTCCGTGTGCCGGAAGTTCCCCTGTGGATCCAGGATGGCACCTCAGTGGGGCCACACTCAATGGGACAGAACAGGGATCCTAGAACAGACCCCCAACCCTGTAGGGGATGGAGGGGCACAAAGACCACGGGGCAGGAGGAGGTACACACAGGTAGAAAAACCAGTCTCCCATGTGGCCAGCCAGCACCTAGATCCCTGCCTCACACCACACACCAAACCAGCTCCAGATGCCTTAAGAATTGAAATACACAAAGAGAACAGCCAAGCTTCTAGAAGAAAATATAGGCGGGTCCTTTCTGACCAAGTAGTGACAAATAAACTTTCTTAAACAAGATGCAAAAATGCTTGCTGCCAAGGAAAAAAGGATAAATTCAAATAAATTAACTATAAGACCATTCATCAAAAGACAGCTCAGGCTGGGTGTGGTGGCTCACACCTGTAATCCCAGAGCTTTGGGAGGCTGAGGCGGGAGGATCACCTGAAGTCAGGAGTTCAAGACCAGCCTGGCCAACATGGCGAAACCTCATCTCTACTGAAAATACAAAATTATCCGGGTGTGGTGGCAGGTGCCTATAGTCCCAGCTACTTGGGAAGCTGAGACAGAAGAATCGCTTGAACCTGGGAGGCAGAGGCTGCAGTGAGCCGAGATTGCACCACTGCACCCCAGCCTGAGCGACAGAGTGAGACTCTGTCTCAAAAAAAAAAAAAAAAAAAAAAAAAAAAAAAAAAAAAAAAAAAGAAAAACCAGATGAGCTTTGAAAGGGGAGAAGACTGTTATTACTCTGAAGTCTGACAGAGGGTAAGCACCAAGAATAACAAAGAACTCTAAAAGGATGGAAAAAGATTTGCAAGTCAAAGAGAAATGGGCAAAAGATGCTAACAGGCAGTGCACGGAGGAGGAAGTCAACAGCCCCTGAGCAGCTGCTCATCCCTCAGGGATCAGGGACTCGCAAAGCAGGTGGGAAGACAGCATGACACCCCCAGGGTGACGAGCACAGAAGATGTCTGACAATGGGTGTGTGGACCCCCCCCCCCAGCCCCCACCCCACTTCTGCTCCTAGGCTGTTTTCCACCACGGAGAATGGGCACAGCAGCACTGTGACCCCTTCTAGCCTTCCCGGATGTGCTGAGGTCCAGGAGGGACCTGGGTGCCCAAGCCAGCTCCCCTCACCTCCACCAGCTGCAGCTGCCCACGGTGAACGTGGCCAGGCGTGGGGTACGCCGGCTCCAGGAATGTGATGCTCATCTGGTTGCCCTGGGAAGGCACATGGGTAGGTGAGGGTCGGCATGGGCCTGGACCACCGTGCCGCTGGGCCACGCCCACCCAACCACCCTGCTGCATCATCTCAGCTCCCTCACCTGCAGCACCACATCTGGCCTGCTCTCCATGGGGACGAAGACATCTCCCCGCTGGGTCTCTGAATGCAGTTCATAACGGAGGGTCCCACCATAGGATGACACCTGGAGGCGGGACAGACAGAGGTGACCTGGCCAGACCCTGGCCACGGGCTCAGAGCCCGTCAGCAGTGGTCTGGGCACCCCCAGCACAGAGCCCCGAGCTGGCCCCAGATACTTGTGCTCATTCCCTACCTGGGACAGAGCCTGGGCACCCTCACGGACCCTCATGGAGCTCCCCCTCCCTGAACAGACCCCACTCCTGGCTCCCAACCCTCTCAGGCGCCCTGGCCATCCTCAAAGTGCCTCCCCCAGACCTGATGCCCTGCTTACCCGGTCCCCCAGGTAGGAGGGCGGGGCCTGCCAGTACAGCTCGGGGAATGCCTCGGGCACAGCCTCAGGCACGTGCCGCAGGTCTGCACGGAGCATCTCCGTCCCTTGCCGCCGCTCGTGGGGCACCACCTGCCGGTCAGTGCTCAGCAGCACCCAGCCCTCCATGTCCACGAACTGTGGGCACACATGTGGGTGCACACGGGTAGATGCCCACACATCACAGGGCCCCATCTTGCGTCCAGTCCCACCTACGCCCTCCCTGAGAAGGCGTTGCCCTCAGTCCTGCAGGCGCACCTCCTGGCGGGTGTAGGGCGAGCTCCGGCAGCGCTCCGTGGCCCCAAAGCAGAAGCAGCGGGTGCAACCTTTGGGGTTGGCAGCATCCAGGGAGAAGGTCCCAAGGCTGCACTGGTCACATCTGGGGCCCTGCACGTTCTCCTAGGGACGAGAGGACAGTGAGGATGGTCGGCAGGTGCCAGGTGCCTGACCCCAGGTTCCTGGTACCCACTTGCCCATGAGGATGACTCTCCCAAAAGCTTCTAGGAAGCCCCAGCTGCCCAGAGAGGCCCCTAAGGACACTGTTTCAGCTGATGAGGCCGGAGGGAGAGGCCAGATCTAGGCCCAGCCCTCACTCACCTTACAGTAGCACTGCCCTGTGAGGGGGTCACACACGCCGGGCGCAGTACCCGCCTCATGACAGTCACAGGGTCGGCAGCGGGGGTAGCCATGGAAGCCCGGTGAGCAGGTATCACAGCGGCGCCCAGTCACGTTGGGTCTGCACCTGCGGCAGGGGCAGGAGCTGAGCCCCTCTCCACCCCAGGTCACTCACACCAAAGTGAGACCTTGTAGGCACCCCCTACCCAGGCAACATCCTCCCAGAAGTGGAGGAGAGGGCGCTGCTGCACCCAGGGAGCATGAATGGGAGCCGGGTGGGTGCCAGGACCCGCCGGCTAGAGGAAAGGCTGTCCTCAAGGCCACCGGGGCTGCACTAACGCCGCTCTGGGCTCTCACTTGCACTGGCCGCTGTCTGTGTCACAGGTAGGGTCGGTGAGCTCCTGGACACCGGGCCCCGAGCAGTTACACTCCTCACAGCCGACCAGGGGGTGGCAGCCAAAGGTCTGGGGCTGGCACAGCAGGCAGTCAGGCAGGACGGTGCGTGGCGGGCAGATGCACTGGCCCGTGAGCTCGTCGCAGAGGCGGGCGCCGCAGTCACAGGCTGTGGGGCGGGTACAGGGTTTGCTGACCCCTCTTCCCAGTCCTGCCCTTCTCAGAGGCCCTGAATGCAGCCCTAGGGGATGTGACGGTGTGGCAGGGGTGGGGGAGACAAGAACAGGGACCCCTGCCCCAGGTGCTGAGCCTTGGACAGCTCCTGACGTGGAGGCAGCTGCTCAGAATCAACGTCATCGTCAGGGACTGTGGACCACCTGCTGGTCCCTGAAACCTTCTGCATGGCCCGCAAGCCGGAGTCCTGGGCCCAGGCCCGCAGACGGGGCAGTAATGCTGCCCTGCCAGGCTCTAGAACATTCTCCTGACCCTGCTTTCTGGTCGACCCGTCCACCTTGGGCTCTAGCACCAACTCCCTGCCACTGGGCGCCCAAGGACTGGGGTACTCACGCCTGCAGTTGGGGAAGCCCCAGTATCCGGTGGCACAGCGGGAGCAGTCACGGCCAATGACGTGGGCACGGCAGGGACACTGACCCCCGAAGGGCTCACACGTGGGGCCTGTAGCACCTACTTCGTGGCAGCCACATGGACGGGCTCCGTTGTTATAGAAGAGGGAAAGGGAGGCGGCAGCGTTTCGGCAGAACAGGGATGAGCTGCTGGGGCTACATGGAGGCGCAAGCGGTGAGGCCCAGCTCCCGGGCCAGACCCCCACCCCGGACCCCTGCCCTGCCAGAGCCCTGCCCACCTGATGTGGTAGCCCTGGGCTGCGCAGTGGCTGATGAAGTCGTAGGATTTGTCCAGGGGCTCCTCCCGGAGGTAGCCAAAGCTGTAGACGTTCTCAGGGACCACGAGTACATAATCCTAGGGGGTGAGGCCTGGTCACTCTCCCGCGGGCCCAGAGCCTGCAGTGGGGAGGCCCCCAGAGGATGGCTGGGACCAGGGTCCTGCAGGCAGCTCAGAGTCCTGGCGGCAGCAGCACTGCCCAGCCCTTGGCCCTGGCTGCTCAGGGGAGGCCACTCCAAGCCAAACAGCAGCTTTTGGGGGCGTGACAGGCAGCAGCATTGATGAGACCTCCTGGTGTCTCCCACATCTCTGTCTACTGGCCATGCCTTCCTCCTCCCTCTCCTTCCTGGAGGCCCCGCCTCCTCCAGGAAGGCCACCCTGACCAGCAGGGTGCAGGGTGCAGGGTGCAGGGTGCAGGGTCCGGGGCCCCTCTGAAGCCTCACAAGGTGGATCAGGAGGTCCCCAAAGGCAGGAGCTGCTTTGCTGGGCACAAGGCTGGGCCTCAGCAGGCCCAGAACAGACAGACCCAGCCCAAGTGTACCAGAGTGTATGACAAGTGTAAGGACAGCTGGTCCCTGAGAAGGACACCAGCTGGGACTCACCAGCCAGAGCCACCGGCCCTCAGGCACACGCAGGGTCACAGTGAGCTCGCTGTGGGTCACGTCCAGCAGGGCCTGGCCCTCACACACCACCAGGGTGCGGCAGCCGTAGCCATGTGGACAGAAGCTGGCGTTGGCGTGGCCTGGGCGGGGAAGAAAGGCAGGGTCAGGCCCCCATCTCCAGCGCCCCCAAGACACCCAGAGGGTTGAAGGTGGCAGCATTGGGGCAGCCAAGGAGTGCCTGCTGGCCAACGGCCACAGGCATGGGACGTGCCCAAGAGGTCTGCAAGGCTGGCCCCTCATGTCATGGGGTGGGCCGCATCATGACCTACAGATGTCATGCAGGACACCTCTAGGTGCCGGTCAACTCCATGTGCGGGACCCCAGGCTTGGCCACGCCAGGAACCAGACAAACACACAGGGCCACATGTGCTGCCAGCGGCATCCTGGGGCAAGCCTTCAATTGGCCACATGCCATGGAGCACAAAGGGGCTTCCCAACACACGAGACAGAGGCGAGACCCAGCCTTTTCTGGGAATGGGGGGGGGCGGGCGGGCGGGCGGCTGGGGGCTGCAGGCTGCAAGGGCAGCTAGTTTGAGAACTGACGGCAGGACAGGGTCATGTTGCCTGTCACTCATAGCAGGTAGCACAGGCCACACTGTGGCGCCGGCGTTCCAGCCTCATCGTGTGCGGTAGCCTCTCCACCCCCTACACCAGACACTCACCCTGCCACACGCGGCCGGCGTTGATGAGGACTTCCACGCGGAAGGTGGGGTGGGCTGGCTGGTAGCCGTGCAGCAGGAAGGCATAGCGGCCCAGTGTGGGCACATGGGTGGTGAAGACCACGGTGGCCTGCAGGAATAGGCCCCAGTGAGCAGGCTGAGCTGTGAGCCCCTGCTGGCCCCTGGACCGCCTGCCCTGGGTTGGGGCCCAGATTCCTGCCCTGACACCCCCGTCCCTCTAGGGACCACAGCCCTCACCTGGGGCTCACGCAGCAGGGTGGGCTCCGCATCAGGGTCCACGGCGGTGGGGGGCCGAGGTTGGGGTCCGGTTGTGGACGTGGCTGGAGTGAGATCCTGCGCGTGGGTCAGCGGGAGGCCGGGCGGCAGCGGGATCACCTGGCAGTCCCTGAGGATGATGGGCTGGGGCGGCTTTGGGAAGCGCGAGGGCAGACAGGCGGCACTGGTGAGAGCACAGTGGGTGAGTCAGAGCCGGCCCTGCCGCCGGGCCCTCGGCCGCGCCCCTCCCAGCCCCACTACCTGCCACTACCTGCTGGGGCCAAAGGTGCCATGGCTGCTGATGCAGCGGACCCGGGGTTCCACAAACTCCGGGCTGAACTCCTCAATGGGTACCAGAGTGACCCCGTGCTGCAGGCAAAGGGACGAGATGCTGCAATGCCCGTGTGCGGGGAGGATAGGGGGTGCAGGCGGTACAATGCGGGGGCCGGTCACACAGCTCAGACCCAGGAAACTGCAAACCCAGGTGTCCGACAGAGCCCTGCTCTTTGCGGGAAACCCTTGCCCCTGCTCCGGCTGCACAAACCCCACCCCTAGCCCAGCGTGTGGGCCAGTTCCTGGGCCCACAGGCCTATGCGGCTCCTTCCATAGCCCTCTTCCTCCCCCTCACCCTCCCATCCGTCACTGTTCCCCCACCCTTATCTCGAGTGCTGCTTGGTGCCAACCAGGCCGGGACAGGCCCAGCTCTCCCAGGACCTGGCCCAGGCAGGTGCTCAGCAGGCACAAGCCGCAAATGGGTTCTCCCTTCCCGTGTGGCCATGTGAGGTTGGTGTCTCGGAACACGGCAACTTATCTGCAGACACAATGGTGGGAGACGCGGCTGCACAGAACATGTTGTGTGGCATTTATAGAAAGTTCCAGGCCAGGTGTGGTGGCTCCTATCTGTAATCCCAGCATTTTGGGAGGCCCAAGAGGGCGGATCACCTGAGGTCGGGAGTTTGAGACTAGCCTGGCCAATATGGTGAAACCCCGTCTCTCCTAAATTTACAAAAATTAGCCGGGCCTGGTGGTGAGTGCCTATAGTCCCAGGTACTTGGGAGACTGAGGCATGAGAATCGCTCGAACCCAGGAGGTGGAGGTTGCAGTGAGCCAAGATCTTGCCATTGCACTCCAGCCTGGATGACAGAGTGAGACTCCATTTCAAAAGAAAAAGAGAAAAAAAGAAAGTTCCAGAACAGGCAACCAACCAACGCTGTCTGTGCCAGGAGGTGGCTGCCCTGGGGCCTGGAGCTGTGACCGCAGGTGCTTTCCTGAGCACGTGGAACAGCTCGGGGGGACGTCAAAAGGGACCGAATCCACAAAACGCTTGCAGGAGGGGTGTTCCAGAGCATGAGCGAGTGCGGCCGCCTTGGGGACCTGGGACCCCAACTGTCCTCTCCCCTCTCATGCATGTTTCAAATCTTCTGAAAGAAGCTGACCCCTTGGGGTGGGGGCCTGAGGGGTCCTTACCAGGAAGAAGCGTGCCTGCTCAGCTGTGAGCCTCACGCTGGCCTCCGAGTCCAGGTGGAAGACAGCCAGGCGGTCCTGGGTATCCCGGGCGGTGCCCCGGCACAGGGCGCTATGGGGGGAGGGTGGTCAGCAGGTGGGGCAGCCCCGGGCATGCCCTTACTCCAGCCCCACCGGCTCCCACTCACCTGTACAGGCAGGGGTGCAGGGAGAGCAGCCCCTGCTGGGGGGCCCGCTGTGGGGTGTGCACGGCCACGCCCACCTCCTGGCGGGCATCCTCATTGGCATACTCCACCACCAGGGCATAGCGGCCCGGCTGCGGCACTGCCACCTGAAGCTGGACGTCCACCTGCAGGGAAGGCAGGATGACGGGACGTCGTGGGCCTCCGCTCCCACTCCAGTACCTCCCTGACCCCAGGGCCTGCCCCTCAGCTGAGTCCCGCCCTGACCCGGAGAGCTCCAGGCGAGTGGTGGGGGCTGAACTGTATGTGGAGGCCACAGCCGACCCCATGTACAGACAGGCACCGAGGTCACACACGCAGGAGGCAGGAGGCAGGAGGCAGGAGGCAGGAGGCAGGGGATCCCTGACTGGTTGCTGGACTCCATGGCCTGAGGCAGTGCCCTGCTCCTATAACCTGCCACAGGACCCCCAGCCCCCAGGCCAAGGTCCTACAACACCCATTGCTCCGTGGGGTCCCAGGACACGCACATCACTGCCCGTGCAGGTGATCAGTGGCGGATGCGATGGGCTGAGCTGCTCCGTGGGGCAGGGCCGGGGCAGGCTGTTGTCCTGGCGACACTGGGCCTCCAGCCCAGCGGCTGAGGGGAAGCCATCCAGGGGGAGGTGTGTGTAGAGGAGGCAGCTGGGGGGACACAGGCCGTGGTCAGCCCCAGGTCCGCCCAGGTCCCCAGAGACAGCCTGAGTGGGGGAAGCCAGGCACAGTGGGGGTCCATCCAGGCAGCCCCCACCCCGGTCCCACCGCACACGTGGCCCTCACTTGTTGCCAGACTGCTGGGCAGAGGGGCGGTATGTGCAGGCCTCGGTCACCCGCAGCTGCAGGAGTGCCGCCTCGTAGTATGCGCTAGGCAGCAGAACCACGTAGTCCTGCAGGGTGGAGGTGGTGCTGAGAGTGGTGGGCCCACCCCCTGACCCGGCCCCCAGCCCTCACTCTGGCCCCCGCCTCACCAGGAGCACCCCTTCGGCCTCCACAAGCAGGGCCCAGGTGCCAGGGTTCAGCACGAAGGGCTCTCCGAAGCCCCTCTGGGGCACGGTGATGAAGGCAGGTTCCGTGCTGGGTGGGAAGGCCACGGGCTGGCTCTGCGCTGTGCCTGGGGAGGCAGGGGGTGAGACTCCTGAGCACAGCCCTTGGGGCCACCCCAGGCTGTACCCCCTACAGAGTTGGGGATAGGCTGGTCCTACCACCCACATGAGCCAGAGGAAAGTGGCGGGGCTTGGGAGTGGGCTGGGCTGATGGGGCAGGAGCTGGGTAGGGCAGGGCGGGGCAGGGCGGGGCAGGGGCAGGGGCAGGGGCAGGGGCAGGGGCAGGGGCCCAGGGACCCCACTCACAGTTGGCGCAGGCGGCCGACCTGCCCTCCTCTCGCACAGAGACCCGCCCGCTCACACTCATGGCCCCCCGGTTGACGTATCGGAAGACAAGCCAGAAAAGGTCGGGGGAGGTCAGGTTCAGCCTGGCCACGATCCTAGGCTGGGTGGGCGTGGAGCGTCGGGTCACTCTCCCTGACCACTGCCAGTCTGAGGCCCGGGCCTTCAAGGGGCCTGCCCACCCCTCCCTGCCAGCCATGCCTGGCTCCACTTCTAGGCTGAGGCTGGGAGGGGGAGCACAGCGCTCACCTGGACAGGTGCCATCTGCGCGTAGCCCCTCCAGCTGAAGTTCTCAAACTCGAGGGGGTTGAAGCCAAAGCGCATGGCGTGACCCTCAGGTGTGGCGGCCTCCTCCAGCTCCAGGCGCAGGTGGTGCAGGTCCGGGAGGTAGTGGTCCCTCGCAGGCCTGGTCACAGCAGGGGCTGGTCAGGTGCAGCCTGGCCATCCTACCTGGCCCTGCACAGTGGCCCCGGATCTCCAGGGAGGGCGAGGCCTCATGTGGGCCCGGAGGACAAGCTGCCTGCCCCGCTCCCCGCCACCCAGGGGGGAAGGGGTACCCACTCGCTGCAGGTAGGGCCCTGGGTGTTGGGGCGGCACCGACAGGCGCCTGTCCTCGGTTCACAGCTCTGGCCCAGCGCACCGCCAATGTCACACCGGCAGCCTGCAGGGAGAAGCTGGGAGGTCAGAGGCTGCCTGGCCCCCACCCAGCCTCAGGGGCCCCTCACAGCCAGACTGAGAAGCCTGCCTTGGGCTCTCTGGACGATGGAGAGTCAGGGCTCGGGGTGAGGGTGACGGTGAGGGTGAGGCGAGGGTGAGGCGAGGGCGAGGGCGAGGGTGGGGAAACTGCCGTCTGCCCGGGTGCAGGACAGGGGAGAGGAAGCCACACATCTGGGTGGGAGCTGCGCCCCCTCTCCCACACCCTGGCACAGGCTGGCACCAAAGGGCAGCCGTCCATCACCCGGGCCTCATGCTGCTCAGGCTGCACTTGTCCCTCTGGGCCTTGGGTTCCCCAGCATAAACTGAGGGGAGGCCGGGCCGTGGTCTGCGATGAGCGAGTGGGCACTCACTGCGGCAGCCGAAATAGTCAGTCTGATCCAGTCCAAAGAAGCCATCCTTGCAGGCTGCGCAGGCCTGGCCACACACGTGGGGCTTGCAGAAGCACTGGCCGGTGCGCTGGGGGCCGAGGGAGGAGGTGAAGTGGGGCAGGGTAGGGTCCCTACCCGTGTGCCCCCAAATCCCCCACCCCTTGGTCCTCAGACTCACCGGCTGGCACTCAGCAACTCCACCCAGCGTGCCCCTGGGGTCGCAGCTGCAGCCTGGGGAGAGCAGAGCATGACTCAGATGCTTGGTGGGGCAGGAGAGCCTGGCTCCAGCCCCCCCGAGGAACCCCCACACACTAACACCCCCTCCAGGGCACACTCACAGGCTCCAGCCCCCCCCCAGGAACCCCTGCACCCCAATACTCCCTCCAGGATACACTTGCGGGTACAGTTCCCCAAGGAACCCCTATACACCAACACTCCCTCCAGAGCACACTACAGGCTCCAGCCCCCCAAGGAAATTCCGTACCCCAACACTCCCTCTGGAGCATACTCACAGACTCCAGCCCCCCTAGGAACCCCTGTACCCCAACACTCCCTCCAGGACACCCTCATGGGTATAATCCCTGGAGGAACCCCAACCCCAACATTCCCTCCAGGGCACACTCACAGGCTCCAGCCCCCCGAGGAAATCCCATACCCCAACACTCCCTCCAGAGCACATTCATGGACTCCAGTCCCATGCAGAAACCCCCCACACCCCAACATTCCCTCCAGGACACACTCATGGGTGCAATCCCCTGAGGAACCCCATACCCCAACACTCCCTCCAGGGCACACTCACAGGTGCAGTCCCTCCGAGGAACCCCCGTACCCCAATACTCCCTTTAGGGCATGCTCATATGCTCTAGCCCCCCAAGGAACCTCCATACCCCCAATACTCCCTCAGGGCACCCTCGCAGCCCCCCCGAGGAACCCCACACCCCAACATTCCCTTCAGGGAGCACTCATGGGTACAATCCCCCGAGGAACCCCATATCCCACCACTCCCTCCAGGGCACACTCACGGGCTCCAGCCGCCCCAGGAACCCTGCACCCCAATATTCCCTCCAGGATACACTTGCAGGTACGGTTCCCCAAGGAACCCCTGTACCCCAATACTCCCTCCAGGGCACACTCACGGGTACAGCCGCCCCAGGAACCCTGCACCCCAATATTCCCTCCAGGATACACTTGCAGGTACGGTTCCCCAAGGAACCCCTGTACCCCAATACTCCCTCCAGGGCACACTCACGGGTACAGCCCTCGGGGTTGCTGGGGCTCAGTCCCCAGAACCCAGGTTTGCAGCGGTCACAGCTCGGCCCCTCCACGTGAGCCCGGCACATACAGGGAACCTGTGCCTGGGAGAAGACAAGACTGCAGGTCAGAGCGGCGCCCTGCTCTCCCACCCACAAACCTCAGCCATAGAGCCCTGACAAGGGGTAGTGAGGGCTGAGGGCTGAGGGCTGAGGGCTGAGGGCCCTCACCTGTGACTCACAGGAGTCACCTGCAGTGGGGGCAGAGGACCAGCCTAAGGAGCAGACAGGCCCTGGGGTTGCCATGGCAACTGAGCAGCAGGCAGGAAGCCCTGGTGTCACCGGACTTGGGACTTTTAGCCTGGCCTGGGTCTCCACTCATCTCCCACACACGAGCAGACTTGGGCTCACCTCAGAAAGGGCAGGATCCACTGGGGCCAGACCGGCAGGGTGGCAAGAGCCAGCTGTGAAGAGAGGACCATGCCTCGGTCATTCCCCGGTGACCAACTCAGAAGGCCAAGGGCGTCCCAGGCCCAAGCAGAACCCACGGTCCCACGGGAGCTGAGGACCAGCGCAGGTGCCTCTCATCCACATGGACGGCCTGAAAACACACACCTCCGTGCTCCCTCCGCAGCAACGGACATGCCATCCCACCACACAGCACCTGCTCATGGACACGCATGCAAACGTGCACCGCGTGGGATACCCGTGGACATTCCACATGCAGTGTGACACACATCCGAACAAGCACACAAACGCACGTGAAAATGCACCCACTACACATGCACTAACACACGCACACACCCGTGAAAGGACACGAACGTGCACACCCACACTTGAGACATGCGACACATGCACCCACTTACGCGATGTGCGCACCCACACATGACACGCGCACCCACACGTGACACGCATGCCCATTTACACGACACGCGCACCCACTTACGCAACACGCGCCCACTTATGCAACGTGTGCACCCACACTTACATGGCACGCACACCCACTTACGTGACACACACACCCATTTACGTGACATGCACCCACATTTACGCGATGTGCGTACCCACTTACGCGACACGCGCATCCACTTACGTGACACACGTGTCCACACTTACACGAAGTGCACACCCACTTACACGACATGCGCAGACTTGAGACACGCGACGCGCACCCACGTGACACACAAACCCACTTACACGACACGTGCACCCACACTTACGCGACATGCAACATGTGCACCCACTTATGCGACACACGCACCCGCACTTAGGCGACACACGCACCCACAGACAACATGACACGTGTACACACAAAACACAACACACACACCCACACTCACGAGACACGACAGGCGCGGATGCACAGTACGCAGACACGGGCAGTACACAGACACTCCTGCACAGCATGTGAACAAGGCACGAACACAGAGCATGGGGACGTAGTCGCAGTTCACACAGCACACAGATGCACGTGAACAGCGTCACAAGAAGGCAGGCAGCGTGTGAACAGCACATACACCCACGAACAGGCCCAGCACCTGGTGCACACAGCCACCTGCCTGCTCACCTTCGCAGTAGGGGAAGTTGTAGGCACCGGGCACACACGTGTCACACCGCAGCCCCGTCACGCGAGGCCGGCAGCTGCACTGCCCACTCCGGGGGTCGCAGGCTGCGTGCAGGGAGCCTTCGGCAGAGCAGTGGCAGGCTGCAGACAAGGATAGTTGTGGGCACGCAGTGGAGACCGCACCCACCTCCCCACCACGTCTTCCCTAGGCACTCACGGACACAGCTGGGGAAGCCGTGGAAGCCGGGGCTGCATTCCTGGCAGGCGGTGCCTGTGTAGCCGGGGCGGCAGCGGCACAAACCTCCCGCCCCACAGAGCTGGTCCAGGGCTCCCCGGGGGTCGCAGGTGCATGCTGCAGGGGGACAATGGGGTCAGGCCCTGGCGCCATGTGGGTGGCAGAACCCCTTCCTGCCCTGACCCTCCGCTCACCTTGGCAGTTGGGGAAACCATGGTAGCCAGGGCGGCACCGGTCACAATGCGGTCCAGCAAACTCAGGCTGGCACAAGCAGCGGCCGGCCTCATCGCAGCCCTCGGGCAGGGTTCCTGCAGGGCTGCAGCCGCACACTGCAGAGCGGAGTGGACGTCAGGGTAGACCAGGCCCACGGGCCTCCCCTACCCATGCCCACATGGAGAGGTGCCACTCACACTGGCAGAGAGGGAAGTGGAAGTAGCCGGGGGCACAGCGATCACATGTGGCTCCCTCGAAGCCCTCTCGGCACCTGCACCGGCCTGTGTCAGGGTCACAGCGGTCATCGGCCACTCCAGGGCTGGAACACTGGCAGGCTGCAGGAAAGGGCGGCCCACATGCTTGGTCAGAGGCACCAGGTCTCTGGTGTCCGCCTCGAGCGCAGGTAGAGGTTGAGCGGGGAAAGGGGACTCACGCTGGCAGCTGGGGCCATAGAACCCTGGCGCGCAGAGCTCACAATGGGTGCCTTGGAAGTTGGGTTTGCACACGCAGCGTCCCACCCTCGGGTCCTTCCGGCAGGCGTTGCCCTGGGTCCCTGCCGCGCTACAGTCACAATCTGGAGAGTGGGGACAGGCAGGGGAGTCTCAGATGCCCTGCAGACCCCAGTACGCCCCTCCTGACAAACCTTCCCTCTCCACGAACTCATTTTCTTACACTTTTACACGACACTAACTAGGAAATAAAAGAATAAAAATCCCAACAAGGGCTGGGCATGGTGGCTCACGCCTGTAATCTCAGCACTCTGGGAGGCCGAGGCGGGCGGATCACAAGGTCAAGAGTTCGAGACCAGCCTGACCAACATAGTGAAACCCTGTCTCTACTAAAAATACAAAAATTAGCTGGGCATAGTGGCGCACGCCTGTAATCCCAGCTACTTGGGAGGCTGGGGCAGGAGAACCGCTTGAACCCGGGAGGCGGAGGTTGCAGTGAGCTGAGATCGTGACAGTGCACTCCAGCCTGGACGATGGGGCGAGGAAAAATTTCAACAAGGAAGAGGCGTGTTTGGGAAAACAGTGGCGTGCAGCAAAGTCAGGCCAACTATCAAAACGCTTCATTAGTTATTTGTTACCTAGATTCCTAGTTAGCTGCAAGCATTAACACAAAGAGAAAATACAAACAAATCAAAACTCCAAACAAGCCGCAAAGCAAATTATAGTTTCTTTAGAAACAATGTCGTGTGTTGGGAAGAAGGTAGAAAGAATGTATCAAATGTCTTAACTTACGCATGAAAGGAGGGTCGTGAACATGCTTCAGTTTTTGTTACTGACAGAAAAATAAAGGTTCAATACTTGTCAAAAATGTAAGAGTAACCACTGGTCAGACCAGAACGCAGAAAGAGAGCTTGCAAACCTCCCCAGAGAGGAAACAGTAGCAAAAACACAGACCAAAATCAAAGCACGTTTTCTTGCTCTAACTTGTGAAAGTCAGGAAAGGAAACATTTCAGCAGAAAAGGAGAAACGATACAAGGGCAGGAGCGAGCCCGAACTGACAGCGGCAAGGACCATCCTGGGGCTGGGCTGTCTCCTTCATGAGATAAAAACTGAAGACGTCAGTGTGACCAAGAGGAAACTCCAGCCATAGCCTCTTGAAAGAGCGTAGCTTAAACCAACGCCTCAGACAGGTGGTAAACCAAGAGCTGTGTGCAGGGAGCTGGGGTGGACGCAAACACAGAGGTGAGTGAGGACAGAAGGCATGGCAGTAATAAGACAGAGGGAAGCTCAGACACACCACCCAACAGGGCAGCAGAAACGAACCTCTAGAAGCAGGAAACGTGTCCTGGGGGTGAGGGAAGCTAAAACTATTAAAACGGCAAGGAGAATTTGGCAAAACCAGAGTCTCAGAGAGACAGAGACTGGATGGAGATACATAGTTAGAATGTGACAGCTCAGAGGGACAGAAATTAAGCAAGGGTACTGTGGGTTTGAAGAGCATAATGAACAAGCCTGCTTTTTTTTTTTTTTCCCACTCTTGTCACCCAGGCTGGAGTGCAGTGGTGCCATCTCGGCTCACCGCAAACTCTACCTCCCGGGTTCAAGCCATTCTCCTGCCTCAGCCTCCCGAGTAGCTGGGATTACAGGCATGCGCCACCATGCACAGCTTATTTTGTATTTTTAGTAGAGACAGGGTTTCTCCATGTTGGTCAGGCTCGTCTCGAACTCCCAACTTCAGGTGATCCGCCCACCTCAGCCTCCCAAAGTGCTGGGATTACAGGCGTGAGCCATTGCGCCTGGCCACAAGCCTGCTTTAACATGCCAAATCGATACTCCATAGAGAACACACATTCCTGTCCAATGTTCCTGGAACAATCTAAAAGTGGTCACATTCTAGATTAGAAACAAAGAAAATCTCAAATTCCAACAACAAAAGGCAGAAACTGCCAGTCGCGGTGGCTCATGCCTGTAATCCCAGCACTTTAGGAGGCTGAGGCGGGTGGATCAACTGAGGTCAGGAGTTCGAGACCAGCCTGGCCAACATGGTAAAACCCCATCTCTACTAAAAATACAAAAATTACCCAAGTATGGTGGTGGGCGCCTGTAATCAATCCCAGCTACTCGGGAGGCTGAGGCAGGAGAATCACTTGAACCTAGGAGGTGGAGGTTGCAGTGAGCCGAGATTGTGCAACTGGACGCCAGCCTGGGTGACAGAGTGAGACTCTGTGTCAAAATAAATAAATAAATAAATAAATAAATTAAAAAAATAAAAGACGTCACATTCTAGGTGAGAAACAAAGAAAATCTCAAATTCCAATGACAAAAGGCAGAAACTGTCAGTGTGCCAAGTCTAACTATGATGCAGCAAAACCAGAACTGAACACCACGAAAAGGACCCGAGGGAAACCTCAGCACCTTCAACAGTGACAGGTTGAAAGAAAATAAAACCCCAAATGATAGACTATTTAAAAAAAAACAGCAATGAGGACACCCCACATCTCAAACTACGAGACACCTAGCCAAAGCTGTACTCTGAGGAAAATTTATAGCTTTAAACTAGAGTTTCCCAGCCTCAGGACTACTGACATTCTGGGCTGGATAACTCTTTGTTGTGTGTGCAGGAGCAGTCCTGTGTTGTAGGAGGTTCGCAGCATCCCTAGCCTCTACCTACTGGATCAGTTACATCCATCAGTCATCACAACCAAAAATGTCTCCCGACATCATCAAATGCTTCCTGTGCATCAAAGTCACCACTGGCTGAGAACCACTGCTTTAAGCCTTTTGGTTGGGAATGAAGACAGACTAAAAATAATAACTCAAGAAGCTATTTAAAAAAAGTAATATACAAAGTGGATTAAAGAAATTGAATATTAGAAAGGAAAATCTCTTCTCCCAACTAAAGAAAGAAAAACCTCAGCAGGTCATATCAGAGAACCGCACCTGTACTTCGAACAGACCAGCCAACGCAATGAACCTCTGTTAGGTCTGATCAACCAAATAAAAAAAGAAAGAAAATAAAAATAAAAGTAGACGAGAACAGAAATGAACAGAAATTTTAACTTTATAACAGGCTATTGTGCATAACTTTATGTCAATACATTTAAAAATCCAAACAAAATACACAATTTGCTAATACAAATAATCAAACCTGACTTACGATGAGGAAGAAAACTGGCTGGGCATGGTGGCTCACGCCTGTAATGCCAGCACTTTGAGAGGCTGAGGCAGGTGGATCACTTGTGGTCAGAGTTCAAGACCATCCTGGCCAACATGGTGAAACCCCGTCTCTACTAAAAATACAAAAAATTGGCCAGGCGTGGTGGCAGGTACCTGTAATCCCAGCTACTCGGGAGACTGAGGAAGGAGAATCGCTTGAACCCAGGAGGCAGAGGTTGCAGTGAGCCGAGATTGTGCAACTGCACTCCAGCCTGGATGACAGAGTGAGACTCCATCTCAAAAAAAAAAGGTGAGGTAGAAAACTGAATACAATAGCCACAGAATACATTAAAATCTTAATTTAAGATCTCTGTTGAAAAACAGGTATCAGAGGCCGGGCTCAGTGGCTTACACCTGTAATCCCAGCACTTTGGGAGGCCAAGGCGGGCGGATCACGAGGTCAGGAGATCGAGACCATCCTGCTTAACACGATGAAACCCCATCTCTACTAAAAATATAAAAAAATTAGCCAGGTGTGGTGGCGGGCACCTGTAGTCACAGCTACTCAGGAGGCTGAGGCAGGAGAATGGCGTGAACCTGGAGGGCGGAGCTTGCAGTGGGCCGAGATCGTGCCACTGCACTCCAGTCTGGGCGACAGAGCGAGACTCTGTCTCAAAAAAAAAAAAGAAAAGAAAAGAAAAGAAAAGAAAAACAGGTATCAAGACCAAAGGGTTTTGTAAGTTTGACCAGACTTTTAACAAGTAAATAATTTCTGTGATTTTTAAACTGATTGGGAGCATAAAAAAGTGTGGATCATTTCCCAAGTATTTTACAAAACCAAAACAATCTCACTTGTGAATTTAGACAAAATAAAATATTGATGTTCCACGCTGTGTCCCCGTTAGGAAAGACAATACAATTCACTGTAATGAACACACTGAAAGCGAATGCTGTACAGCCACAGGTAATTACTGAGTGCTTACTATGGCCCAGTAGCAAAAAGATGAACTGTCAGTTTACACCAGGGATTAGCAAACTAGTATGTGGACTCCTCACTTGTTTTTGTAAATAAAGTTTTATTGGAACGCCGCCAAGCCCACTCATGAATACATGTTCTATGGCTGCTTGCAAGCTACAGCTGGTAACGGTAGAGCTGAGGAGTCTCCCCACAGGGACCACACGGCCCTCAGTCTCTGACATTTACCGTCTGGACCTTTTCCGACAGTTTGTTGACCCCTGGTTTACACTATTGATGAAAAACTAAACATTTCCACGTCAAAAAGAAAACCATCACAGAACCAGCAGACAAGAGAATTCCTGGGTAAGGGAGCAGCATCTAAATCCGACCCAGCCAGAGATTCAGTAGAACAACATGGTCAGAGTCACCTAAAAATTTACAAAATCAGGACACAGAAAAAAGCTCCCCCAAAAAATTAGGGGCAAGTGACCCATCAGGAGAAAAACACACAACTTATAAGAAATAGGTGATACAGGCTGGGAGCAGAGGCTTACGCCTGTAATCCCAGAACTTTGGGAGGCTGAGGCGGGCAGATCCCTTGAGGTCAGGAGTTCGAGACCAGCCTGACCAACATGGAGAGAGCCCGTCTCCACTAAAAATACAAAAATTAGCCAGGCATGGTGGCGCATGCCTGTAATCCCAGCTACTTGGGAAGCTGAGGCAGGAGAATCATTTGAACTCGGGGGGCAGAGGTTGCAGTGAGCTGAGATGGCAGCATTGCACTCCAGCCTGGGCAACAAGAGTGAAACTCCGTCAAAAAACAAAAAAAAAAAAAGAAAGAAAGAAAGCAGTTGAAAAGTCAAGATTCAAGCTTACAGAGTAGTCAAAGTGCAGCTAAAAACAACACAATATCGTGCCAGGCATGGTGGCTCATGCTTGTAATCCCAGCACTTTAGGACACCAAGGCAGGCGAATTACCTGAGGTCGGGAGTTCAAGACCAGCCTGACCAACATGGAGAAACTCTGTCTCTACTAAAAATACAAAATTAGCTGGGCGTAGTGGCACATGCCTGTAATCCCAGCTACTCGGTAGGCTGAAGCAGAAGAATCATTTGCATCTGGGAGGCACAGGTGGTAGTGAGCCAAGATCACACCATTGCATTCCAGCCTGGGCAAAAAGAGCGAAACTCCATCTCAAAAAAAAAAAAAAAAATACATAATATCAAATACAATCTAAGACCCCACTCACTGGGAAAGATGCCATGCTTGTATGTCCTGTCACGAAAGGGAAAAACCCTACCAACTAGACTGTGATATGCCATCAAGCAAAAGACACGTCCCAATTCCAGAAACACTAAAAAGCGAGGCAACATGGCTCTGACTTGAGAATATTTTTTGTCTATCAAGCCAAGAGTGATAGACTCTGCTATGTGGTAATGGTGATGGTTTGGTCAGCAGGTGCCATGCTGCCCTGTGGCTGTGACTGTAGGCTGGGAGACTTTTTTTTTTTTTTTTTAATTTATTTTTTGAGATGGAGTCTCACTCTGTCACCTAGGCTGGAGTGCGATGGTGGATCTCAGCTCACTGCAACCAGGTTCAAGCAATTCTCCTGCCTGAGCCCCCCAAGTAGCTGGGATTATAGGCACGCACCACCATGCCTGGCTAATTTTTGTATTTTTAGTAGAGATGGGGTTTCACCATGTTGGCCAGGCTGGTGTCTTAACTCCCGACCTCAGGTAATCCACCTGCCTCGGCCTCCCAAAGCGCTGGGATTACAGGTGTGAGCCACTGTGCCCGGCCAGTTTTCTACCTCATCTTAATAATGCTTTATCACAGCATAATTAAAAAAAAAGAACCTAGATTTCCAACTACTGGGGGTTGTTTAAATAAATACTTCATTAGTCCCTATGAAACGGGCCACGAGACAATGTGTTTGCAGGATTGCGGCTGGGGCGTAATCACAGGACAGGGTGCAGAGCGCGTGACGAAGCTTGCGAAAGAGAAGTGCTTGTGTACAGAGAGCATTCAAGTGCTGTGCAGAGGTGGTGGAATTGTGGCTAACTTTTTGTGTTTTTCTTTTTGAGATGGAGTTTCGCTCTGTTGCCCAGGCTGGGGTGCAGTGGTGCAATCTCGGCTCACTGCAAGCTCCGCCTTCCGGGTTCAAGCGATTTTCCTGCCTCAGCCTCCCGAGTAGCTGGGACTACAGGCGCCGGCCACCATGCACAGCTAGTAGAGATGGGGTTTCACCGTTAGCCAGGCTGGCCTTGAACTCCTGACCTCAGGTGATCCACCCGCCTTGGCCTCCCGAAGTGCTGGGATTACAGGCGTGAGCCACCACGCCCGGCCCCCAATTTTCTTTTTTGAAACAAGGTCTCACTGTTGCCCAGGCTGGAGTGCTGTGGTATAATCATGGCTCACTGCAGTCTCGGCCTTCCAGGCTCAAGCAATCCTTCCACCTCAGCCTCCGGAGTAGCTCAAACTACAGGCACACATCACTACGCCCGGCTAATTTTTGTATTTTCCATAGAGACAGGGCTTTACCATGTTGCCTGGGCTAACTTTTTTCTTTGGCTTTATACCTACCTATATTTCTGAAGGTTTTCCAGTGTGAATAGACATAATTTGCATAAAAAGAAATAAGCCAAAAATAAAGTGACCAAATGAAAATCCTTCTTCTCCAAGAACTTCCTGTGAAGCAGCTCCCATGGCTGCAGGGCAGGCTGGGGACCTGGGGGCCTCAAGGACACTTACTCACAATCTGGCCGGCTGGCAGCACCTGCTCCCTGGTGTCATTGGAGGATGAGGGCGTCGCTGAGGGGAAGAGACATGCACGTTGGCCAGGTCTGCTCAGAACCCCAGCACCCTACACCCCCTGCCACCCTTGGTCTCTCAGCGCAATCGGAGGACAACATGACCCACCCCGGGGAACCCCTCCACCCCCCGCAGCGCTCCCGGAGTCCAGCAGGCAGTGGTGTCTGTTCAGATGCCCCTGGCAGGTGCTCACGGTAGCAACTTGGGAAGCCTGTGAAGCCCTTGGCACACACGTCACACCGCTCCCCGGAGAAGCTGGGCCGGCAGTAGCAGCGACCCGTCAGGTCCTCGCAGGTGCCATCCGTGAAGTCGGACTCGCAGTTGCAGCCTGGGCAGGGGCAGGAGCTGGGTAAGCCTGGAGCTACCAGGACCCAAGGGGCGGGCTCCAAGATGGGGCAGTCTCTACCTCCCCAGCCAGGGCCGTGGGAATGAGGGCTACAGCCAGGCCCCCTGGGGAGACATGAGAGCTGGGGACCCGCCCCGTGGCCTGGGAGGCTCCATCCTGGGCTGGCCTGGAAGCTCAGGACATCCCCTCCAAAGCAGCCCCAAAGGCCCAAGAATGCCTCTTTCCGGGCAGACCCTGAGACCCAGGACACCCGCCCAGCTGATCCCACTCACGGCGGCAGACGTGGGGCGAGTCGAGAGGGTGGTCGGGAGAGCGGTAGAAGCCGGGCAGGCAGCGCTCACAGTTGACGCCGGTGGTGTGGTGCTGGGGGTGCAATGGCCGTTGAGTCTGGGGAGGTCCCTGCCCTACCTCGGGGCCAGCCCATTCCCAGCCCTCTAGCCCAGCCCACCTGGCAGTCGATACAGACGCCCCCACCCTGATAGGTGCCATCCAGGCTCTGGCTGGCGCGGCGCCGGTCCACCTCAGGGTCGTAGTAACAGTCGGTGGCATGGCCATGGCAGTTACAGGCTAGAGAGAGGGGAGCACAGCTGTCGGCACGCCCTCCACGGGCCCAGGCACCGGGGCCCTCTCATGGGTCAGGGTGTGGGCAGGACGCGTGTGTGGGAGGAGGCACTCACATTGGCACTCGTTGGCGCTGTTGGCAGTCGCAGGCTTCCACGGCTGCTGGTTGAAGCCGGGGCAGCAGCGGTCGCAGGTGCCCCCACAGGTGTTGTGCTGACAGGTGCACTGCAGCCTGTGGGGTACACAGGAGGGGGGCTCAGGCCCATCCTGGAGACAGGTGGCAGGTGCTAAGTCCCTTCCCTGAAGGGGCCTGTGATCCCCTCGATGGCTTGGCTTGCCACATGGACACGGCCCTCCGCTGCTGTTTCTCCAGCTGTCAGGCAGCAAGCACTTGCCCAGACTCAGCATCCCCGAGCCAGTGGCTCTGACGCAGCTTCCCCAGGCTCAGGAAATGGACACAAGGAAAGAGGCGGTGGAGGACAGGGTCTCACAGGGCCTTTGCGGAGGCGGGACTGGGGAGCAGGTGTGCATTGACTGGGTGGGGCCTAGGACAGGGCACCTCAGGGGTCAGTAGAGTCCCCCTTGCCTGCAGGTCAGGATGGAGACCTGCGTTCTCCAAAACTGAGTTATGACCTTTCCACTTCAGCCAGGACTGGAGCGTAAGCCCAGGACCTCCCTGAGCCAGAAGGGAAAGGGGTCCATTTGCACCCCCCAAGGCTCAGATTTCGCTTAGCAGGCAGGACTCCTAGGCATCCTGGTCACCTCCCTAGGGCCAAGTGGCCAAGAACTGCTTCCTTCTTCCAGCTGGGGTGGACACTAAGTCAGAGGGCTGGAATCTTGCCTTATGTCCTGTGGGCACAGTGACAGCTGGAGGGAGACAAGGCCTGAGGTTAGAAGCACCTACTGCTCAATATTAGCCAGGACAAGCAGACCAAAGCCTTGCCCCAGCACACAACACAGCCAGACCGCAGCGGGAGTCCCCGCCCCAGATCAGGCCCTGCCGGAGGCTGCAGGGCAGTGTGTTTCCTGAGCAGGACCCCAGAAGTCAATCAGAGAGGATTAGACCCAGAGCCTCAAATCGTCCAGCTCTAGTCCTGTCCTCCACGGAGCCCACCTCACAGGGCCTCGGGAATCAGTACTGCTTTCTCTCAGAATCCAATCTGGGAAGGCCATACCCTCAGTGAGAGGAACTGGGAAATAAACTGCCCGTTGGCACAGGTGATCGACAAAGAAGCTGTTCTATCTTCACACCAACTCCAAGCACCTATAAGCAAGGGCCTGAAGCTGGTGTTCCGTTTTTCAAAAATCCACATAGTCAAGAAATTGATAGGAAAAGTGGTGCCAGGCTGGCGACACCCTGGGGTGCATAGCAAAAGCTCTCCCAAAACCATCCCAATCCCAGGGCACACCAGAAGCACAAAGATAAACCCTGCTAAAGACCTTGCAGAGAAACAATGTGGCAGGTCAGCAGAAAGAGCCCCAAGAACCTCACAAAATGGAGTAATCTAGTAGAAGCCGAAGAAGAATGTTAAAAATGGTCATAAGGAAATCTAAAACATAGGCTGGGCGCAGTGGCTCATGCCTGTAATGCCAGCACTTTGGGAAGCCAAGGTGGGTGGATCACGAGGTCAGGAGATCGAGACCATCTGGCTAACAAGGTGAAACTCCATCTCTACTAAAGAAAAATACAAAAAATTAGCCGGGTGTGGTGGCTGGTGCCTGTAGTCCCAGCTATTCAGGAGGATGAGGCAGGAGAATGGCATGAACCCAGGAGGTGGAGCTTGCAGTGAGCCGAGATTGTGCCACTGCACTCCAGCCTGGGCAAGAGTGTGATACTCTGTCTCAAAAAAGAATAAAATAAAATAAAACAGAAATCTAAAACATATTTAAAAAAACACTATGGAAAACAGGCAGATGTGAAAAAGAACCAATCAGAACTTCTAGAAATGAAAAATGAAACTATAAAATTAAAGACTCAATGGATGGGCTAAACAGCAGACCAGACACAGTAGAAGAGAGATTTAGTGAAGTGGAAGAAGAGCTAAAGAAGCTATCCAGAAGACAACTCAGAAGATAGAGAGGAAATAGAAATTACGAGAAGGAAACCAGAAGGTGCTCCTGTATCTAATGGGGACTCCAGGGGAAAAGAGGTAGGAAATGGAGCCAACAGTCAGGAAGAATGGCCAAGGATGGTCTGGAATTAATAATGAACACATGGCCAGGTGTGGTGGCTCACACCTGTAATCCCAGCACTTTGGAGGCTGAGGCAGGTGGATCACGAGGTCAGGAGATCGAGACCATCTTGGCTAACATGGTGAAACCACCCCATCTCTACTAAAAATACAAAAAAAAAAAAAAAAAATGGCTGGGCACAGTGGCTCATGCCTGTAATCCCAGCACTTTGGGAGGCCAAGGCGGGCAGATCACGAGGTCAGGAGATTGAGACCATCCTGGCTAACATGATGAAACCCCGTCTCTACTAAAAATACAAAAAAATTAGCTAGGTGTGGTGGCGGGCGCCTGTAGTCCCAGCTACTCAGGAGGCTGAGGCAGGAGAATGGCGTGAACCCGGGAGGCGGAGCTTGCAGTGAGCCGAGATCGTGCTACTGCACGCCAGCCTGGGCAACACAGAGAGACTCCGTCTCCAAAAAAAAAAAAAAAAAAAAAAAGTTTGAGTCCTGAGCAAGAAAAAAATCCCAATCCTCAACACATCACAATAAATCTGCAGAACACCAATGGCTCATAAAAAGTCCGGGAGAGGAAGATGACCCACAGAGGATCAGCAACTGCAGGGACAATGGACTCTCCCAAGCACCTGGAGAGATGAAGAGACAGTCAAATCATTTCTCCAAAGTGCTGAGAGACACAGCTACCAACCATGAATCCTACAGTCAGCTCAACTATCATTCAAGAGGGAGGACAAAACAGCCGTTTTCAGACAATTCCGGGTAGACTGTCATGGAATAGAAAAACTATGGAGTGCATTTCAGGAAGGAGGAAGCAGCAACCCAGGGGATGGTGATGGTGGGGGTGATGACGGTGATGGTGGGGGTGGTGACGGTGATGGTGGTGGTGACGCTGATGGTGGGGTGGTGACGTGATGGTGGGGGTGGTGACAGTGATGGTGGGGTGATGACGGTGGGGGTGGTGACAGTGATGGTGGTGACGGTGGGGGTGGTGACAGTGATGGTGGGGGTGGTGATGGTAGGGGTGGTGACGGTGATGGTGGGGGTGGTGATGGTGGGGTGGTGACGGTGATGGTGGGGGTGGTGATGGTGGTGGTGACGGTGATGGTGGGGGTGGTGATGGTGATGGTGGGGGTGATGATGATGGGGGTGGTGACGGTGATGGTGGGGGTGGTGATGGTGGAGGTGGTGATGGTGATGGTGGGGGTGGTGATAGTGGTGATGATGATGGGGGTGGTGACGGTGATGGTGGGGGTGGTGACGGTGGAGGTGGTGACGGTGATGGTGGGGGTGATGGTGGTGATGATGGTGGGGGTGATGACGATGGTGGGGGGTGACGGTGATGGTGGGGGGTGACGGTGATGCTGGGGTGATGACGGTGATGCTGGGGTGATGACGGTGAGCTGGGGTGGTGACGGTGTGGGGGGGGGGGTGGGGGGGTGACAGTGATGGTAAGGGTGATGATGGTGGGGGTGGGCTGGTAGTGGGGGTGATGGTTTGGGTGGGAGTAAGGTGACGGTGGAGGCAAAGAGGCAGAAAATTGCTGGCTGAAAACATGGAGCCCCCTTCCCTGGAGGAGAGACGGGGTGGCGGGTAAAGGGTGCAGGCAGAACACGGGCAGGCTGATGTTTTGGGACACTGGTGCGTGACCAGGTGCTGGTAACAGAGTCTGTGGTTCCAGGAAAGATTCCCAGTCACCCCTGCTTGCACCTGCAGGGAGAGCTGAGCTCAGTCCACACCCAGGTGCGGTGAGTCAGGGGATGGCAATGTCTTCCCTGCAGGCCAAGGCAAGCCCTGGCTCCTGTGCCCTTCCTCTCCTTGGAGGCCCACTTGGCTGCCTGGCGGGTTCCACTCCCTGCTGTCACGAGCTGTGTCCCCACTTGGCACTTAATTTCCCAGGACAACTTAGCTCTGCTGGAGCTCAGCAGCCTGAAGCTGTGCTGGCAGCAACCAGTGCCCAGGGTGGGTCCCCAGGGCCCATAGCTCCTGGCAAACAGCCCAAGTCCTCCGGCTCAGGTGACTGTGACGCTCCTCCCCTCAGACCCATCAGCCACATCCGAAGGGGCCTGGGGCTCCCACCTCTGCTCGGCACTGGCCGTGAGAATGGGAGTGAACCTTTATCCTGTCTGAGCTCCACCCGCCTCCCCACCTCCCCTGTAAACTGGAGTGTGGACAGAGCAGTAAGACCCCTGCAGAAGGCAGGGGCAGGTCCCAAATCCAAGCGCATGAAGTTGGGCTGCTCAGTTGCAGGCACTAGATGAGCCCTGCCGGCTCCCTGCTGGGGGTCCAGGAGCCTCGTCACACACTCAGCCTCAGCTGCACCACTCTGAGTGGCTTCTGTCCAGCCCCATGACTGCACTGCCACCCTCGGGTGTTACACCCTCCGGGCACCACGCTGAGTACTGGTTTGTGTGTTTCCCAGCTGCCTCCCCCAGAACAGGTGCTCCTGAGGCTGGGATGGGGTCCCACCCTGTGTTCCCATTCCCAGGAAAAGGGCCCAGCATGGGTTAGGGGCTCAACACACAGCTGCTGGCTGAAGGAACCAACAGAGGGAGGGAGGAAAGGACGGACGTGCCCTGGGGCTGCTTCTCGGCAGAATGAGCCCGGCCCTACCTTACTGAGGATTCTGGGTGAGGCCCAGGCATGTGCAGGTGCCAGCACCAGGGCCATTGCCCGTTCTGTGAGGGGCTCCCGGGAGGTGGATGCTCTGCAGTGCCCTCGGCCGCCCCCGAAAGCAAGCACAAAGGGCACCGCAGATGTGGGGTGTTGGCTGCCCCCACCTCGCCATCCCCGTCCTGGGCCCTGGTCCCTGCTTGGCTGGAGTGAAGGTCAGGGCTGGGGCAGCAGGAAAGTTGTCTGTTGTGTCCTAAAAGGTTGGGGGAGCTGGGCGGGTACCCCCAAAGTGAATTAGGGCTGCCTTGGCAGATAGTGGGCACCTGTCCATTCTGGGGGACGCAAGTGTGGAGTTGGGGATCAATCATCCCCATCACTGACTCCCCTCCATGGGGCCCCAGGTGTCCACTATGGTGGGAAGGCCAGCTGGCCTGGGGTTCCGGAGAGCCCCACTTCTGCTGGCAGCAGGGCAAGCCCCCCCCCCAAACCAAGATAGGGCACCCTGGGGAGGCTGCACACGCCCTGGCCTCCACATCACTGCACAGATGAGGCAACTGAGGCCCGTGCGGTGGTCATCAGTTCAGGTCACACAGACAGCAGGGTCGTGGTGGGCCATGGAACCAGGTCACCCACCCTCAGGTTAGGCAGGGGTGACAAGGCCAGGCCGGCAGCTGAGAACCGCACCCGAACGGGGCCTCACCCGAACGGGGCCTCACCCGAACGGGGCCTCACCCGAATGGGGCCTCACCCGAACGGCGCCTCACCTGAATGGGTCCGTGGGGTCTTTGGCATGGCAGGCATCCGCGTGGCCGTGGCAGACACAGCGGCCTCCGATGCTGATATCCTTGATGCTGTAATAATACTGCACCCGCAGGCTCCGTGAGCGCCAGGTGGCCACGCCTCACCCACTCTGAGTCCCGGGTCCACCCAGCCAGTCCCCCTCCCCCGCCTGGGCCATGGGCAGCTCACCCGGCGGGTGACTGTGGGGTCCCGCAGCGCCTTCCCCATGAGGTGGCCCAGCAGCGTGTTGGTGCGCAGGAAGCGCAGGCGGACGTTGGTGGCCTTGGTGAACTCACGTAGCAGCGGCGAGTAGGAGAAATTCATGGCACCTGGACGTCCATTCACCAGGGACACCACGATCTGCGGGCAGTATGCGGTGAGGCCAGTGTGGCCCCAGCCCCTGCTCGGCACTGCCCCTCCCGGGCCCACCTCTCCATTCTCCAGCCCCTGCACCGCGCTGCCCCTCCCGGCCCACCTCTCCTTCTCCAGCCCCTGCACCGCGCTGCCCCTCCCGGGCCCACCTCTCCCTTCTCCAGCCCCTGCACCGCGCTGCCCCTCCCCGGCCCACCTCTCCGTTCTCCAGGGGCACGATGCGTGAGTACTCGGTGGTGCAGATGGCCGCGTCGTCCCGTGTGATGCGCTCCAGCGTCTGTGGCCCAAACCGCTCCAGACAGTCCCTCTTGGAGGCTGCAGGGAATGGTGGGAGAGGAGGGCGCTGGATCACCAGGAAAGCCTGGGCCCCCTCAGTGCCCTGGGCCCCTTGACGTCTCTGGGCCTTGCCACTGAGGCTCCCAGGGGCCAAGAGACCATGTGACAGAGACCACAGCTCACTGGCTGAGGGGTCCTGGCCCGTTGGACTGCACTGCCCCCCACCGCTCTCCCTTGCACGCTTCGAGTGCGAGTGACCCCCCCAGTGACCATCCTCACCCCCTTCCTTGGGGACAGACGCCTACTGCCCATCACTGACCCGCCCCTCCCCCATTCTCAGGCCAGGGAATTTTGGGGGACACGTGACCAGGCCTGCTCTACTGGGGAGGAGCACCCACTCCCACCAGCATGACTGGTCAGGGTGGCACGGGGCCAAGGATGGCCAGTATCTAGGCTAGCACTCCAGTACTCCTGACACAGGTGGCTAGGCTGGCAGGAAGCGAGGTGGGAGCTGCCAGGGCCCTTTTGTCACCACGGGGAGCTGCCGCCGCAGGAAGCCATCCAGAGGCAGCCAAGAGATGGCACCAGAGATTCCCGGCGCCACAGCCCCTGGACCCAGCTGTGCCCGACGCCAGGGACAGGAGCCAATAAATCCCCATGAGCCTTCAGGTCCTCGTCTGACAGTCATGACCACAGCAGCTGGGTGAGGGCAGGGCTGGGTGTTCGGAGACTTTCAGAAGCCTAGTCATGGAGGGCCTGCCCAGGGACCCCCCCGCAACCTCGCCCCCCAGGCCCCGTAGCGGCAGAGACTCACACGCAAAGAACTGCCAGGGCTGGTAGGTGTGGCCAAAGTCCATGGACCGCTCCAGCACCCAGAGGTCCGGCCGGGGTGAGTTGGCAAACTTGATGAGGACGTAGGCCACATGGAAGACCTGCGGGACGCGAGGGCGTCAGGGGAGCCAGGGGCGCCTGGATTCCCGTGCTCCCAGGGGCCTGGCTCAGTTTCTGCCCCTCAGGTGAGGCCACAGCAGGGGACGTGGCACCCTCGCCACACAGTGGGCACCTCAGGGTTTGCCTGTGTGGGGCAGACGAACCCAGGGGGGAGGGCTCCCCGCCTGTGCTGGGGGGCAATGCACTGCCTCCTCCCCTTCCCTGCCACAGGAGTTTGGGGTTCCCCATGGTCCTGCAAGCTCTGTGGCTGCAGACGGAGCAAGCTAGGGAGTGGCCTACCTACGGCCCAGGTAGGGACTGGCCAGGGTGGAGGCAGGAACACATCCCACTGTCCCCACAGCCCTGACATCCAGCCAGGCCCAGTGGCCAGATAGTGGTCCCTGCCACCGGGCAGGTCCAAAGGTCCAACCCCCTAGTCCCTCTGACAGGTCAGCCGCTCCTAAGATGGGGCCCCTGCCCCCACCTCACGCCAGGCACCCCTCCCCAGGCTCCACTCACTCGCATGCTGACCAGCCCACAGCCAGGGGCCCACTGAGCCTGCGGGGGCCGGGCTGCAGAGAGCAAGCGGGGCTCAGCCTTGCAGGCAGGGGGCCCTCTCGAAGCTAAGCCTGCCTTGGAGACTCCACCGGCCCAGGCACTGGGGCAGTAGCACTGCTGTGGCCCGGTGCGTGTCAGGGCAGCCCTGCCCAGGGCAGAGGAAAGCTGCTCCTTCCCAGGCCCCCGAAACCCCAAGCCCCTGCCCTGGCCCCGCCCTGGCTCTGCCCACTCTCTCCCCATGTGTCAGCCCGACCTCCACCCAGGGACAGCCCATGTGTCTGTGCCTCGGGGCTGGGGGAGAGCCTGGCTCAGTCTCCACAGGGCGCTTTGTACACCTCCTCAGAGAAGGCTTCCCTGACTGCAGCCCCTCCCCCAACCCTCAGCTGTGGACATCTCCCCAGGCCCAGGCCCTTCTCTCCGCACAGGCCAGGCCTGCTGGCTCCCCTCAGGCCTCTGATCAGCCTGGACTTCCCTCCCTCCCTACCTATCCCCTGACACCCTGCCCTCAGGACTCCAGGCCTGAGCCTCTCCCACCCCCAGCAGTCAGTGCTACCCAGCCTCATCTCTGCACCCACCTGAAATGACCACGGGCCTCCATGCCTGCACCTGGGGGTGCACACACACCCGCTGGCCCAACAGTGAAACACTGTGGGGGTGGCTCCTCCATGGACCGAGGCCACAGGCCCCCTCTGAAAAGGTCTCTGGTCCCTAAAAACAGCCCATGGCCTCAATGGCAAGAGGCTGCTACCCAGGAGCAGGGGGGGTCCGGAGGCACACAGGAGGGGGCAGTACCCAGGCAGCACCCCGCCTTCACACTCATGCAAGCCAGGGCTCGGTCCCTGCTGCGGCCAAGTGCTCCCACCCGCCATAGCCTTTGAGGGGAGCCCTAGCCTCCCCCTATGTGGGGGCAAAGGAGGGAAGGTGTCTCCAGGCCCTGTCACAAGCCTGGAGGCTCCAAGGGAGGGTGAGCCCCTCCCCAGCCCCTCTCAAACAAAGGGGAAAGGGCTCTGCCAGGCAGATGCTCCACAGGGACCTGGCAGGGAGGCGGAGGAAACACGAACCTCCCCACCGCCTGTAGAAGGAGGCCCAGGTGCTGGGGAGAGAGGCAACTCACGGACCCACAGCACAGGTGTGGCCTGCCTGTCCCAGGCCACACCTCCCCTGACAGGCCCACAGGGTCCGCGGTGGAGACCTTGGGAGACCTCAGTACTCAGCCCAACTCTTTGCGGGCGGCAGTGGGGAGCAGCCCCTCCTCTGCTCACAGGTGGGCCCCCAGGTGGGCCCTAAAAAGGCCAGCAGGCCTCCGAGGGTCATGCCACACCCCATGGCCACCCACCACACCTCCTCGGCACCCTGACCCGCCAGTGCCCACTCCTCCGGAGGGTTTCTCCGCACAGCAGTTGCGCCCGGGAACAGCAGGTGCTGTTGGCCAGGTAGGACTGGGAGCCTAGGGCCCCAAGGAGGAGAGTGGGGTCCCCCAGAGCTGCACGAGACCTACAGTCACCCCACTGGACTGAGACTGCTGTGGGGTCCCCCATGAAAAGACCACAGACCCCTCATAGCTTCAGCCCTTGGGGGCACCAGCTGCCCAGACTCCAGGTAGGGGGCAAGGTTCCAGGACTCCAGACATACCAGGTCCAAATCCCACCCTTCTCAGAGGGCTTGGCGTGGCAGGGACTGTGGGAGCCAAGCGCAGCCTTCCGGGTGGGGGTGGGGCACAGGCCTATTCACCGGCTGCCAGGCTCTGAGGTCATCGTCTACCTCCCTGTGGGTGGGGGGCAGGGAGACATGCCCTGTCCAGCAGGGAGGGGTTTGAGCCTCTTCAGGGACAGACCCTATACCCAGCCCCACACCTGGGCCTCAGCAGCCCCCTGTAGGCCTGACCACAAGCATTCCAGAGAGCCCCAGGTGGGGGCCAATGGCCCCTGTGCCTGGACAGGGAGGGGTCCGCTCAAGGTGGACGGGGGCACAGACACAGGCTGTTCTCGGGGAGGTGGCATCACAGCCCCTCCCACCAAAGGCTCCGAAGGAGACTAAAGGTCCCAACTGAGCCTCCTGGGGGCCGCCCCCGCTGTTCCCTCAGCGCCTGGATGATGGAGGCTGCGCCCTCCTCGGCCCAATCCGTCCTCCCCCCTCCCCTTCAGCAGGCCAGTCACATTTTTCCCAGCTGAGAGCACTTGCACAAATATTGACTTGAAGACACTGATCAGCAGGATGAGGGGACACAGACACTTCGCCCTCCCAACCCCTGGGACACACGGGAAGATCCTGGCCTCCTGTCTGTCCCCCATCCCAACCATCTGTCTGTCAGACACGGGCCCTGGACAGCTGTCCTCGAGGGCCTGGTGGCTGCACAGATGCTCACAGGAAGGGAAGCCCGCACTGGAGGACTCCCATCTGTCTCTGACCTGGTCGCGGCTCCCAGAGCCACACCGGCCGCCCTCGCCATGACCCGGAGCGAGCACAGACCCCGGGCTTCAGGACCGCCCCTCCCCCTGCACGCCCGGCTCAGCTCAGCTGCCAGTGCTGACCTTTCCGCTGCTACATAGTTCTGTGCAGAAAGAAAAAAAAAAAAATTCTTTTAAAGCAAAAGCCAAACAAAAGCCGCCTGAGTTATTTTTAAAAATCGGCTATTTTGGGGCAGGCACGTCTCCAGGACAGCAGCCGGACCCGCCTCTCAGTCACTGCACCCCCAGTACCCCCAACTCAGCCTGACCTGGGAGGGCCACGGCTCCCAGAGGAGGCCTCTGCCGGGTGACCACTGCCTCACAGGGGGTCGGCGAGAGCCCCAGGAGCACGGGGCACGGGGCCCAGGACCCAGGGCCCAGGCAGGCTCCAGGCTTCCGGGATTGTGTGGCCCTGGGGCGGACACTTCCCCTTCCTGGGCACAGGGCAGTGGGAATTGCTGCAGAGAGGGGCCTCAGGATAAAATGCCTTTCGTGAGGGCATGAAGGTTCGAGCACCCTGGGAGGGAGGATGCCAGCTGTTCCTGGAGGGCAGGCAGCAGCCACCCCGCAGAGATGCCAAGAGGCCCCCGCTGGAGCTGCCCCACTCACTGGCGCTCCAAAGGCAAAGCTGCAGAGGGGACTGAGTAGGTGCTGGGGTCTGGGCAGCATGGTGAGGACTACAGAGAAACACTGGCGGGGCTTTTGGGGACCCTGGGGATGGTGTGGGGCTGTTGGCTAGCAGCCTCCTGGGCTGAGGCACCCACCCCACCATGGGGTGGCTGGAACCTCCAGATGAGGGGAGGTGGTGCTTTCACGGTGCCCAAACCCAGCTCTGCCCTGGCCCATCTTGGGTTGGGGAGACCAGGGCCAGGCCCAGGTGCCCGCTGTGCTGGGTGAGGGCCAGTCCAGCCTTCCCCGGCAGCCTGGATCACAGCGGTCTGTGACTCAGCCCCCACCCTGCAGGAAGAAGGGCGTTGTGCCAATTCCTGGGGCAGGAAAAGCCCCTCCTAGCCCCAGGCGTCCGGGCCAGCACCCTGACCGCACTGCTCGGACAGGGCACCGGGGCACCCGGCCCCCTCGATGCCCAGAGTCCTGGGTCAGCCCAGCCCTTGCCCACTCCCGCCGTGTGCCTCCCCTCAAAGAGACTCCATCTGGAAACGTAGATAAGCCCCACAGCAGGGGCGGGGCGGCGGCCGGGAGCATCTCCACCGGCCCCCAGCTGGTTGAATAAGCACGGCGGTCACACAACTTATCAGGGGTCCGGAAACACGCCCCACACAGACACTTCTCCCAGAGGGATGTAGAGTGGAAAAGCCGGGGGTTTCCACAGCAAGCCCACCGCTGGGAAGAAAAATAAAAACTCCGAGGCCAGAACCCCCAACTCCGGGGTTGGACACTGCCATGCCCAACTACAGATGTCCTAAGCAAGACAGGAAAACTTCCAGGAGTGGGTGGGGGGCCAGGAACTCCCCAGCTGGAGGGAGGGAATGGGGTCCCAGCCAGGGGGCTGCCCGCACCTCAACAGAGCTGGGCCTGGGGTGGATTCAGGGACCCCAACCACTGCAGCCCAAGCTCTGCAGCCCAGCCAGGTCAGGCCAGATGGTCAGCCGGGGACACAGGAAGTAGAGGTTATCCCAAGGGGACCGCTCGGCCTGAAACCCAAACAGTTTCGTCTCCATTGAGCTGTGTTGTCAGAGGCCAATGTGGTGGCTCTTGTTTAGAAACAGACAGAAAACAGAAAGCCTTTGGGGACCATCAGGGCCTGGGGGTCTAGGTGGGTGCTGGGGCATCTCTGTGCCCTGAGTGCCAGGTCTGGCCGTGCAGCCACCAAGGGCAAGCATGGCAGTGCAGGTACAGGGAGAGGAGCGGCCCCAGCCCCACCTTGGCATGGCAGCCCCTTGGGCCGTGTACTCCTTCCAGGACAAGTAGAGGGAGGGTTTCACTGTCTATCCTGTGCCAGGGAAGGGGAGTGGTGCCTCCCAGGACCCCCGCCGTACCCCCCAGGGAGCCCCACTCAAGTGGCTGCGTCCGGCTTAGCCCGTGCACCTGTCCCGGCTGCCGAGCTCTGTAACTAGAGCCTGGCCGCGGCTGTATTTCCTGTCCTTCCCTGGACAACCCACTGACCGTCCTGGGGCACCGGCCACATGGCTGAGTGCCCAACCAGGCCCAGGGAGCCAAGCCAGTGGCACCCTGGACCAGGAGGCCTGCCCAGGGCCCAAGCCGGCCAGCCAGAGAGCAGGCAGTCCTGAAGGGCGAAGCAGCCTGGGCGTGCTGGGCCTCCGGCAGGTGCCCTCACCCCATTGACAGAGGAGGAACCAGCCTGGAAACCCAGACTGCAGACAGCATGGCCAACCCCGCAGTCCTCCAGACCCCAGCACTGGGACCTTGGGCACTCCACACTGGCCCTGACCCTCTCATAACCCCACCTCAGTTTCCCCAAGTGCCTAAGGAAACTCACACTCCAGTCGCCAATGACCAGCAGAGCTTTGCCTCCTCATACCCCAACTTGGAGGGGACAGCTGACTGCCTCGCCTCTCTAGCCCTACCTGTCCACTCTGCCCTCCCATGGCTCTCCACCATCCCCAGGGGCACAGGCCCTCACCTGGCACTGCTCACCCCCAACCAATACTTCTAGCCTCATGCCTAACTGCCCCCCTTATACCCTGCCAGCCCCAGTTCCCCCACACCTTGATCCCCACCTGGGCCTCCCCATTTGCCCTGCAGCTCTAGGCCTCGGGGGCTGGGACAAAGTCGCTGCCCCACCTGTGGCACCTGCACTGTGGCCTGCTGCGCAGAGAACAAAGCAGGGGCCTCCCTACCGGAAGGGGGCCCGTGCGTCCTCACTCCTCATCTGAGGGAGGCGGGGACCATACCCTCCTCTGCTGGGGAGAGCCCCGCCCCATAGTCAGGCCACCCAGGGGCCAACTGGAGAGGGAGGGGACACAGGCCAGAGCCAGCCCCACTCACCCTGCCCAGCTCCTTACAACCTGGGCCCGCTGGGCTAGCGTGCTGGTGTAGTGGGGCAAGGGGCTGGACCCCGCGGCAGAGCCAGGGGGTGGGGGAGCTCAAGACGGGATCCGCTGGCCATGTGCCTGGGCAGTCATGAACGCGCTCACCCTTCCCTGCGCCTGGGGCCTGGGTGTGGTTCTCGGAAGAAGGAGCCTGAGGCCAGTGATGTGACCACTCAGTTCCAGAAGCTTCCGGAGAATGCAAGGAGATACGCAAGAACCCCCTAGAAGGACCCCCCGGGAAAGGTCATGTCTGGAACTCGGAAACTGCCCCCTGAGTCACCAGTGACCAGTGCTGGAGCCTCTTCCTGAGGCCCCACCCTTGGAGAGAGAACCCCTCCACGGCTGGGCACAGCAGGACCTAGGCCAGGAGCCCAGCTGGCACTCCCGGGGGGCCCAGGCTCAGCTGCTTCTGCGTGGACACCACAAGGACTAGTCTCCCCTCCCCTGCGCCAGCCCTTGCCCCACCACACACCAGGGGCGTGAGATCCGAACTGTGATGCAGCCCCCACCCCGCCCTCCTCAGCCTTCCAGGAGCAGGAAGCCTTCCCGATGCCCAGTGCCAGCCGCTCCCACCCCCCTCCCAGGGCATCCGCTCCAGATCCCAGAACAAAGGCTGCTGGCAGCCTGCTGCAGGGGGAGTGCCCGGACCCACCCGCCGCTCAGCCTGGCTTCCTGATGGAAGCCCCAGCCCCACCCCAGGATCAGCCCTGAAGCCCAGGAAGGACATTTTCCCACCCCACTCCAGGGAGTCCCTGCCCCCACTCCGACCAAGGCTGGCAGCCCCCTGGCCTAGGCCGAGACAGGGGCCTTAGTAAATACATCCACATGGTCAGGAAAGGGGATGAGAGGAAGGAAGGAAGATGCTGCAGGTGTGGAGGGAGGAATGAGCAGACAGACGGACGGATGAATGGAAGCAAGGAAGAAAGGGTGGGTGCTGCATAGGTAGGGGGGTGGGTGGGTAGGTGGAGGGATAAGTGGGTGGATGGATGGGTAAGGGGGTGGATGGATGGGTAAGGGGGTGGATGGATGGGTAAGGGGGTGGATGGATGGGTAAGGGGATGGATGGATGGGTAAGGGGGTAGATGGATGGGTAGGGGGTGGGTGAGCAGGCAGAGGGATGGGATAGGATAGGTGGGTGGGTGGGTGGGTGGAGGGATAGGTGGGTGGGTGGAGGGACCGCTTCCCAATGGAGTGGGAAGGGTTCCTTTTCCCTCCGTATCATTTTACAGTTGGTGAAACTGAGGCTGGGAGAGGCAAGATGCTCACATGGTGGAACCTGATTTCTGGCCCAGAACAATCTAACAGCAAACTGGCTTCAGGCCTGAAGTTTCCAGCCCAGTTCATAGATGTGCACCGAGGCTGAGAGAGAGCCCCAGAGCCAAGGGGTGGTGGAGCCCACGCTTGTGGGTCCGAGTGTCAGTCCCGTCTTCCCTGCCCCACCCAGGCACATCGGGCACTGCGCCCACTGGCTCTGCAGCCACCCGGGGGTGACCGTGGAGACTGGGCCATTTCCCCTCCCCCAGCCCAGTCCCCTAGTTTCTTGAAGGAGGAGGGGCGAGAAGAACTCACCAGTACCCAGCTTCCCGCCCCAGCAGCTGAGAATTCACACGTACACTACAGCCAAGGTGGGGGCCTCTGCTGCTGTGCCAGAGAGATGAAGGACCCCCAGACTCCAGGGGAGCCAGATGCGGGGAAACCCAGTGAGATGAAGGGAAACAGGCAAAGCCACACCCAGGCCCAGGCCAGGTCAGGGCTAGGGGCCTGGCAGGCAGGCAGGCAGGGAGCCCAGGACAGGCGACCCCTCCCCAGCTCCCCGCCCTTCTCCACAGGGCCCTGCAAGTTCAGGAACCCCCGGTAATTCCAGGCCACTTGTTGGAGCTTGAGCCCTCCCCTCACTGCCTGCCCACCCCCGGGCCAGGCCTGCAGGCCACCAAGGCTGCCAAAGGTGTCTGCCCCTTGGGGCCAGCCCTCCAGCCAGGCTCCAGGGAGACCTCATCTATCTCTAACACTCTCAGGACAATAGCAGGGACAGAGGCTCAGACAGGGGTGAAGACCCACATGTCACACACTGGGACTGGGGCAGCGGCGGAGCCGGCTGGGATGCAGGCCTCTGGGTCGGCCCTGGGGCCCCCACTCCAGGCACTGGCTGCTCTCAGGCCCAGCCTCCTCCACCTGCCCCACCACTGTCCCTGACCCAAGAAGCACCAGGATTACTGGCCCATTTTACAGGCCAGGACCTCAAGGCCTGGTACCCAGGCCAAGTCGCCCCCAATCAAGGGGTGCTCAGGGCTGGCAGCCAGACAGGCCCACCTTGGGGGGTTCACTCTTCGCTTGGAGGCACCCAGCCACAGCCTCCTGCTTGTGCAGGGGCCTCCAAGGCCAAGGAGAGCCCAGAGCTGGGGACTGGAGAGCAGGCACCCGACCCCACCTAACCCTCAGCCGCCTAACCGTCAGCCACCGCCGCCACCTCGGCACAGGTATCCCAGGAATGTCCACTTCCACCAGCCTCCTCTGCATTCCTGCAGCCCCTCCCGCACCTGCCAGGAATTCCTAAAACAGCAAGGCGCCTGATGCAGGGGGCACCACTGCACTGCTCACAGCACCTCCGCCGTCCCGGCCCCAAGCTGTCTACTCAGCACCCCCCCACCCAAACTCTGTGGCCTTTGGAAGCACCCCTATCAGCAACCGCTTTCCCTGTGTCGTGGGGATGCTGAAAGCACAAACAAAAGGTGACCACTGCCATGCCTTTGTCCCTGTGGGGACTGCCCTCCACCAAGTCCTTCGTGTCCAGCCTCCCAGGCCCCGGATCTCACTCAGGGTGGAGACCTCGCCTTCTGGTCCTGTGGCCCAAGGTAGGCCCAATGGCCACAGACACAGGGATGGCAGCTGCAGCAGGCAAAGAAGGGGCCCTACCTGGCCCAGGTCCAGCGTGACGTTGACCTCATTGTACTCCAGGCCGCGGGACAGCGGTGGGCTCTGCCACCAGCGCTCCGTGCCATCGATGGCATTGCTCGCAGGGTGTGCCTTGTTGCTGTTCGCAGCCGTGCAGATGTCGCAGTACTGGCCCTGCAGAGGGAACGGGAGGGTCAGATAGCCGAGAAGGGCCAGGACCCCCTTCCCCCTCCACAGTCACCCTCCTGCCCCGAGACGAGTCCTGGTCCCACTGAGCTGGTTCCACGCCCAGCCTCTGCGCCCCTCATCCACTGGCTCAGCAAACATGCACTAAGCACCTGCTGCTCCTCCGATTCAGGGGATGTGGCTCATGTGAGCTGCTCATGGCGCTAAGGACAATAGGAAGAACAGGGATGGAAAGGGGCATCTGCCTTGGGTGGGAAAATCTCGGTGGGCCTCTCTAGGGGGGTGGCGTCTGAGCCCTACGTGGTAAGGCGGGGTGTGCTCTAGGCAGAGGGGGTGCCAGTGCAACGAGCCCTGGGGCTCCGCAGAAGGAGTCTCACAGTAAACCGCAAGGTGGATCAATGTGTCTAGAGCCAAGGGGGCAAAAAGGGGCAGGAGCAAGGCAAAGCCTGGCTACCCCTCCCTGCTGGCCCTGCCAGGGGCTCCAGAAAGGCTTGGACAAAATGCAGCAAGGCAGGAGGCGGAAGGGGGAGGAAGGTGGAGCTGCAGACAGGACTGTCAGGGTGGGGATCCAGGCGGCCAGACCCCACCCCACCGCCAGATCTTGCCCACAGCCTTCCGGATTAGGGTCTCCAGAGAGACAGAATTAAGCTGTTCCGGCGGCTGTGGGGACCGGCCCCAGAGTGGAGGTGTGGACAGCGGCAGGTGGGCCTGGGCCTCCTGGCTGCTGCTTCTGAGTCCTGGGAAGAGGCCAAGTCACAGTAACTGCTGAGCCTCAATGTCCCCATCCGAAGAGTGGGGATAAGGCTGCACCTGCCCGGGGCCACCGTGAGGAGTAATGGCCCACACACACAGCCTGGCAGCCGCTTCGGTCCCGGGCCTGCCATCTGCTGGGGGCCTGTCTTGCATGGGTGAGTGGGGAACAGAGGAGGCTCCCAGCAGGGTCCTGGCCTGCATCCTGGCAGGGGAGGGGTAGTGCTGGGAGCCGGGGCAGGGACGAGGAGAGGGGGCAGAGCTGGGGCCTGGCTGCCCCCACCAGGAAACCAGACCTGCTGTTTGTCCACACAAAGGCGCCCTCCCAGGCTTGGGGTTGATTGAGGCCCCAGAGGCCGAGTTTGAGAAAGTCAGCGGCCCCACCCCGCCCAGCCTGTTGGGGGCGGGCAGACCTCATCCTAGGAGGAGGGGGTAGGAGCTGGGGAGATCCCTTCCCCCCTACCCCCAGGCCCAACACCTACAGAGGGCCCAACACCTACAGAGGGCCCAACCCCCTCACCCACAGAGTGTGCCCTCTGCCTCCACTGAGCACCAGGGCAACGCCCGATACCCCTCCCACAGGCTCCCAAGACCCCGCCCTGGTGTTTGGACTGCCCCATCTCAGACTTTGCCCCAGACCACCCAAGATGCAGCTCTGCAGCCCCCAGTGTGGCCACTGCTGTATTTCCTTTACTGCATGTATGAGACCTGGAATTATCTGGGGGCTTCCCCGGGGTCCCCCAGAGCTCTGCAGTTGCAGGGTCCACACCCTCCTTATTCCCACTGTGTCCCCAGCTCACCACCTAAGCAGTCTCGTGGATGGGGCTAGAGCAACTGAAGACACTCAGTTAAGCACCACGACCCCTACTCGCAGGCCGCACTGCAAGCTTTGATGGAGACCCCCAAACTCAAGAGTTCACTGACAGCATGGCACACACAGGTCCTGCTCAGGGTGGGGCCGGGGGCTCCTGGAGAAGGTAGGTGTGGGCGGGGCCCTCTGGCTGGGGCAGCCGGACCTCCCAGAGAAGGCTGCTTGCTGGTCAAGACCCTCCCAGACACACGAGCAGCAGAGGGAAGCTGGGTGGAAGGTTGCGGGTCAAGGGTCAGCCTCTACTCTTCCAGGAGGTCAGGGAAGCAACTGCCCAGTCCCTGCCTGGGCCAGCATTGGTCCAGTTATTGGGTGGCAGTTCCAGTCCCCATTCGGCTACTCACTGAGCCACAGAGGACAGGGCTGGGAAATCCCACCACCTCCACTGAGGAGGGTCCCGTGAGAACACAGCTAGGAAACAGCAGAGGGGCTGATAAGGAATTCCCCTTCCAATGAGTCACCACGCTGGCCTGGCTGCCCAGTCCCCACCTTCCCAGGCTGGGCCGGCCGGGGATCCCCTGATGCCCACCTGAGGCTGTGAGGGCCACGACCTCCCCCTGCCCTCTGCCTGCTCCAGCTGCTCAGCAGGGTTCACCCCAACTCCCATCTGGGATGCCCAGCTAATGTGCATCCCCTGCAGAGGGTCCCTGAGAGCCCCTGGCCTGCAGCCTTGAAAACACACTGCCCAGCCCCAGGCCCCATAGCCTTGGTGAGCCCCCTCAGATGGAGCTGCGGCTTCATGGCCTGGGCACCTCCTGTGCCTGCCTGCCTTGCCCCGACCGCAGCTCCACTCCAGACTGGCCGGCAAGGACTTCTCACACGCCCAATCCGCGGCCAGGGCGGTCAGCAGACCTGCGGCTCTCAGATGAAGGAGGCGTCCAAGGTCATACCCGTCCAGCTCATGTCTACCAGCCGATCTTTCTACATATCTGGCAGCCTCAGCGGGCACTCACTGCTCAGAGCTCGAGACTTTGGAAGAGAAGGGTTCGCCTCTATTGCTAGACATGAGCTGGGCAAGGCCGGCTGGTTTCTCATCCAAGCTGGCTCTGAGGCGTGGAGCACCACAGCTCATAGCTGCCACTGAAACTGTGGCCGATTCCCAGGCTCCTCGGGCCAAGCTCACAGTCTCAGGTGAGGAGGGCCAGCACGCTGTGCCCCTTTTGAAGACAGGGAGCTTGAGGCTGACAGAGGGAAGCCACATAGCTGAGGCAGAGGAGACGGACGTTGACTACAGGCTGGCCCTTTACTCACGAGACGGGGGTAATAAGCCCAAGAGGAGACAGATCCAAGAGGGGGCCTGTGGCCCCCAGCCATGCAGCACGGGCAGGCGGTGGGGTGGGTGGTCTGAGGTTCAGAGGGCACCTGGAGCCTCCCCTGCCAGAAAGGCAAAATCTCAGCTGGGGACACTCAACACCAGGCCCTCTGCAGTGAGGTGTGGCAGCAGGCAAGGAGACAGTCACAGGCCCTCCGTCCTGAGACCCGGCCCCTCTGAGTTGACCAGATAAGGGGGCAGCCAGGAGGTGCCCAGGTTCCCACAGCTAACCCCCGCTGGACCCTGTTCTGGCTGGGGGGGCTCCAAGCAGGTGTCAGCAGCTTTCCAGGGCTCAGGTCCCCCATCTGAAGTGTGGGCTTGAGACCTCCTATCTCAGAGCACTGTGCTGGGCTTAAGGAGAAAACGGTGAGCCCAGAAGCCCGGGGAGGCTCCTTCCCCCTCCACCAGGACCAAGGGGGTGGGGCAGGCAGGGGGCGGGCCCAGCCCAGGCTCCTCCATTCATCCCCACAACGTCTTGCTCCAGGGCCCTCTGCCCCCACCCGGCAAAATCTCCAGCTACTCGCCCCTGCCCCAGCCTCTCCTTCCAGGAAGGCGGTACCAGGGAGGAGACAGCTCAGGTTACACGGGCCCTCAGGGCCCCTAGACTCTCCCTAAGGTGGGGCTGAGGTGGGGAATGGGCCTAGAGCGGCCGGTTGGGAGCCATTGGAGCTGACTTTGCTGCTCCTCACCCATGGCTGACCCCAGGTGCAACCTGACTCTAGAGGGCCCCAAGAGCCTTGGTTTCCAGGTTAGGTGTGCATGCATGGAGTCCACCAACAGAACCCGCCTACAGGTTTCAGGCTTGCTGGAGAGGGGACATGCACCCCAGGGGGTCTTCAGGGCCTGAAACCACATCTCCCAGGGAGACTGAAGCCCCCCCGGACCCTACCACCTGCTGGGCAGAGATGCTGCCCCTCCTGGGAGCCACGTGTTCCCAGCCCCAGTCAAAACTTCGTAGCTGGCCCGCCCCTACTTTGGAGGTCTCGCCGAGTCCCCAGACTCCTCCGAGAGGGGCCAGTGGGAGCCTCAGGTGGCTGGCCCCTCCCACCCCATCCAGAGGCCAGCAGGTTCCAGCCTGTCCCGGGTAGGGCGGAGCTGCGCCCCCTCCCCACCGGCAGCAGGCGCAGAGGCCAAGTCCCGCCCTCCCCGGGATCCCGGACTTGGGGCCGCCAGGGACTGGGCCCGGGCCCCCTCCCGTCCCGGTCACCGCAGCCGAACTGGACCGGCGCCCAGCCGCCCCCGGGTCCATGCCGGGGACTTTAATTCCGCCTTCCCGGAGGGACGCGAAGTTTCCCGGCCGAGACGGAGCGGCCGGGTCGGGGTGCCTTCTTGGGCCCCCACAATGCGGAACCAGAGAGTCCGCACCCGGACTCGCCCCGGGCCACGGCGCTCCCCCTGGGGTCGGGCCGGCGTTCCGGGTCCAAGTGCCCCTGGAGGATGCCCCACGGCCCGCCCTGCGCTCACCTGGATGGTCTGGTTGGGGTCGCCGCCGGCCACGGGGCCCCCCACCAGCTTGCAGTAAAGGTCCTCGGTGGGGCGCGGGGAGCCGCGCGCCGGGGCCTCCTCTCCGCAGGTCGCGGAGGCGGCGATGCGGGCGCCCTCGGCCAGGTTGAAGTAGGGCGGGTGCAGGCTGAAGCCGCCGCCCGCCTCCTCCCGCGCCCGCGCCGCGCCCAGCAGCGCCAGCCCGACCAGCAGCAGCGGCGCGGTGCCCCGGGGGCCGCGAACACACAGTGCGCTCCCCGCGCAGAGCCGCTTCGCCATCTTCCCGGCTCCGGGCCGCGTCCCCGCGCTCCAGGGACAGCGCGCGCGGCGGGAGCCCGGCGGGTCTGAAGCCAGGCGGCCGGCAGGGCTCGCTCCGCCCGCGGACGTCAGGCCCCGCCCCGGCCCGCCCGAGCGCCCGAGCCCCGAGCCCCGGGGAGAGGTCCGGGGAGGCGGGAGGTGAGGGGGTGGGGGGAAGGAAAGGAGAGGGGGAGGGGCGGCCTTAACCCTTCGGACCCCGGTCCGGCCGCCTCCCGGAAGGGGCACCTGCTGGTCTCGGGCCAGGCCGTGGGACGACGGCGCCGCCGCGCCCCCAGCCTAGGTCGTAGCTCCGGGTCCCGGGTGCGACCCTCGTGCTCCCCACGGCGCCCTGTCCTCCAGAGCGCCCACCAGCTCCTCCCAGCTCAGAGGCCCACTCTTTGTTCCCCTAACTTTGGTGCACCACTCGGCTGCCCCCGCTCCTCCCCCGACAGCGTCCGTCCTGCCGGCTCCGGGAAGGTGCCCTCTGCACCCGCGAATGACCATCTGCAGAGGAACAAGGGGAGCCTAGGTGGGCACCCCCTGCTTCCTGGGGCGGCCAGGTCAGGTTCAACTCGGCCTGGCTCCTGCCTGCCACAGCAGGGCTTAAAAATACTCTCCGATAGGGAAGTGGGGCAGGAGGGACTGGCCTGCAGCCACAGCCTCCTTTAGAGGAGGGGGGCGGCGCTCATGGCCCCACAGCCGCCAGATTGGCTCTTAAGGAGGTCGGGGGCTCTGATCACAGCTGCTGAGCACCTGCTGGGTGCCTGGAAGCACCTGTGCTCCCGGGCCCCGTGGACTCCACCAGCTCTGTCGGCCTGGCCTCCAACCCGCTGCACAGCCGCGCACGCGTTCCTGCCACGGTCGGCGGCTCGAGGACGCCTGGCAAACGGCACAGGACCTAGAGACCGAGATCAGGTCTTCGTCTGCCTTTGGGTGGCTGCGGCCCTGGGTCCCCGCCTTCCCTTGGGCTCTGGGGCCAAATCTGCCTCCAGGGAAGCCCCGAGGGGGTGGTGGCGGGGTGGGGCTGCAGCTGCCGAGTTGGCAGCAACCCCCCATCTCTGAGCCAGGCCAGCTGGGCAGGCCATGGTCCCAGATGGGCTGTGGGGCTCATGTCTCGCTGGGTTCCCTGGACAGTCCTGGGGGGCTGGGTGGGTTTGTGGGGCACTGGCCAGCCGGTTCTGGTGGGGGTTCTGAGCTAGCAGCTGTCCCTGGAGGGTGCACCTCCTTGCACACCTTCCTGGCGCCCTGGCCTCCTACAAATCTCAAATCCCAAGAAGGTGTATGGCCCTTTCTCTGCGGAGTCGGGAGGGCGATGTGACCCTCTCTCCCTCCTCCTACTTTCCGGCCCGGCAATTCTTCCATAACTTCACTATTAGTTCTCCCACCTGGGGGAGGGGGAAAGGAGGCGGCTCCCCGTGGCGGGAGAAGCTCCGAGTGGGGGAGGGGCTGGCTGGAGAGGGGCGGAGACATCAAGGAATCTGCAGTCCAGTCGCAGAGTCCGGCTCTGAGCTGCTTTAGATCCCGTGTGAGGCAGACAGCGGCCTCTGGGCAGTAGCAGGTCCCCAGGTGGGGGCTTGGCCCCAGACAATGTGCTCTGGCTCCGGGCTCCCCCTTGACAGCTTGGGGCTCTGACAGCCCGGGGGACTGGAGGTGGAGACTCCTCAGACCCTGAGTGCTTCTTGGGATCCCTGGAGGGTCGGTTGGTTGGAGGGGTGGGATTGCGAGTGGGGGGGGGGGGATCGGAGAGGTGGGTGGGGAGGGCCCTTTAAGCCTCCTAGTGGCCAGATCAGGCCAAGCCACCAGGCCTCTGCTGTCCCCGGGCACTGGCCAGGAGGGGAGCGGGGGCCGGCCCTGAGAATGCGCTGTGTCAGCCGAAGCCGCCAGCACCAGCAGGGTTAATCACCGGGCTCACTGCTTCCCGGCAGACAGCTGCCCCAGGAGCAACTGGCAGGCAGGCGGGGAGTGCAGTGGACAAGAGAATGTGGCCTAGGGGCTGGGTAAAGAGCCCACGCTCTGCCCCCACCCTGTGCCCGCTGGTGCACGGACTGGGGAGGGGGCAGCTGGGGCAGGAGCTGAGCGTATGGAGGGCGGAGGGGCTGTCCCAGCCGGGCCACACACGGGGTTGGGGAGGTGGGCAGGGAGAAGGGCAGCTCATCTCTGCACACCCCCACCCCCTGCTGTCTTTGTTATGGTTCCAGTGAGTCATCACCAAATGGACCAGCCAGCCTCTCCTTGTCTGAGTCCTGCACAGCCCAGCCACCTCTTCTATTTACAAATGGGGAAACTGAGGCCAAAAAGGCCAGAGTCAATCAAGAGCACACGCGTTAGTAAAGCAAGAGAAAGTTTGTCCATCATTCACTTCTTCCTATTTCCTGGGCATCTTTCGGGCACCCGTCCCTGACGTAGTCCTCCTCCCTGCAACAGGTCAGACAGCACCCCACCCCCCAACACGTTCTGTCCTGAATCCACAGGAGGGAGCTGCCCAGTCTGGGAGTGGAGGGGAGGGTAAAAGGAGGTGGCTCACCAGGGGAGGGCCGTGGAGGAGCCTCTGTCCCACCAGGCTCTGGCTGCCCTCCAGGGACAATCCAAGATCCAGAGCCCCTGCCCACCCAGCTCCAGGGTGATGTAGCCCCAGAGGAGGTGGGGCGGGGGCAGGGGTCAGTGGCAGCCCGAGAGAAGTAGGGGCACTCCTGGCCCTGGGGAAAGGGTCTCAGATCCTCCCCCAGCCCTGGGGGCAGCCACCTCACCTGAGCTCCCAGTGCTACTCCCGTGGCATTCCCGAGAGTGCCCCCGCCCTACTCGGCCACACCTGCAGGCAGCTGTGGGGGACCCCAAGGGTAGGCCACAGGCACATCTGACTCAGCCGAGAGTCGTGAACTCCTGACCTTGGGAGCCTCCTGGGGACACAGCTGCGCTGAAGACATGGGGCGCCCCCACGCCCACACTCAGCTGCGTCACAGGCAGCCACAATCGGTAACATGACTCTGCAGACCCTCCTGTCCCAGAGCCCAGGGTCCACGTGGGTGCTGCACCCTCGGGAGAAGCCCCCAAGAGGAAGTGGGGGCTGCGCAGGAAGGAGGGCTGGAGGCTGGGCTCCTGCTAGGGCCGGGCCTGCGGGTGAGGCCTTATGGCTCCCACTCCAGAACTGGGAATGTTGTCTCAGCGGGATGAGGTCTGGAGGAATGCCAGCGCTATGGTTTGGGATATCGGAGGCCACAGTCCCTTTTTCAGGGCTGCTGGAATGCCCTTCCAGGGAGCCGGCCGGTAAGAACCTCCATCCCTGGCCATGAAATAGAGAAGCTGGGAGCGGGCAGCAAGGCTGGTTCTGAACTGTTCGCATGGGCCGGCTCAGTCCTCCGGGAGGAGGACACGGACCAGCAGGTGCCAGGAAGACAAGGTCTCATCAGGATTGCAAAAACCCAGCGGACTGGGAGAGCTTCTGGGCCTCTTGGCCTAGGAGGCCTCCACTGCCCTCAGCCTGGACAGACTACTGTAAGAGCCAGCCCGGAGCTGCAGACCCTGGGGGGCTGGCCTCAAAGGAATAAAGGCAGAGCCCAAAAAGGCCCTGAGCCATAGCCAGACCCCTCCCCCAGGCCTGGAGCCCGCCTTCCCCCAGGGCTGCCACGTGCCTCCAGTCTCCGAGGATCCACAGGTTCCTGCTGCCAGAAGGATGGGGCCAAGGGAGAGTCGGGCATTCCTGGCCTAGGGAGGGTCTGGAAACTGCCCATTTGGAAGGAGTGGTGCTTTTTCCTCCCTGGCTGTGACCCCAGCTGGGCCACTACTGGGCTCCTGATGGCCTCTGGGACATGTGGTTGTTGGAAAGCACAGAAGCCAGGCTCTGGGTTGACGCTAACCAGGAATGGAGGATTCTGACCCACCGCTGCCTGGTCCCTGGCTCCTCTGCCACTTGCTGTGTGTGCCCAGCTCATGGGCCACACAGCCCCAGGCACCACTCACGGGGCAGGCCCTCCACAGACTTGGGGCTCTTCAAAGCCTTCCAGGCCAGGCGCCATGCCAGGAGCGTGGCCACCGCCTCAGGGCTCCAGGAGACAAGTCACCCGTGCAGGTGACATGCCTCATGCCTGCCCACTCCCCGAGGCCCGACCCAAAGGCCGCCACTGGGTTCACACCTGGGGGGTTTCAGGTGGGCCCCCATGCAAGACGGGGTGCAGACAGGCTTAGGTGGTGCCCAGTGTAGGAGACCTGGAGAGAGTCAGCATCCAGGCTCCTGGGCTCTCCACAGATGCTCCCCGAGGCACCTCTCGCCCACCCAGCTCCTTTTCTTTCCAAGTGGCAAGGAGAAGCGCTTGGGCTGGTGCCCTGTGCAGGTGGGCCCAGCCCCATGACAAGCAGGCAAACCTGGGGTGCTCAGAAACGGGGGGGCCTCATGGAGCTCTGTGGGGTGGTCTGCGTGGCGACTGAAAGTCCAGAGTCCCACCTGGACGCCCCTGTCCCGGCCTTGGCGTGTGTTGCTGGGTATAGGGGAGCCTCCACGCTGCCAGCCTTTAGGAGGGAAGGAGCAGGGGGCCCTGGGAACTCCCAGGGAGGGGGCCCGGGACCTCCCTGGGATCTAACCACCTACAACTTGGCAAGGAAGGGGCCGGTCCAGTAACAAGGTTGCTCCCAGGACCCCAACCCATCCCCTCCCTCAAGTGGGGGCCCCTATCAGGGCACCTCCCAGCACCTTGCTGGGGTGTGAGAGTCCAGGACTCCTGCCCCCAGGTCTGTGGGGAGCCCCAGAAAACGCATCGCCCGGGGTAAACATGCAGTGGCACACGGCTGCAGCGTCCACCCCGAGGCCGGGCACCTACGTTTCCAGGTGTCACCTTAATCTTATTTAACTGTGGTCCCCCTACCCCGTACCCCCTATTCTTACCACTTGCTTGCCTCAGGCCTAGACTGGGGAGCCCTAGTGAGCTCCAGGATCCAGGAACCCCAGGGGAAACAGGCGGAATGGGTGCGCCCCAGCGTGCTGGGCAGGGTGACTAGGGACCCTGAGCCTCAGCCCCTGGGGCCTGGCCTGCCTGTGCCCTCCTCCCCCACAGGACCACGGCTCTGGCAGGCCCTCCCCTGCCTCTGTCTTTGCCTGGCAGAGCTCTGGTTCTCATAGAGGGTGGGGCGGGTGAGGGCTCTGAGCTTCTCCAGGAGGTGCCCACAGACGGCCTTATATGGCCAGAAGGCCTCGAAGCCCAGGAGGAATCTGACTTCCCAGGAGGGCCCAGTGGGCAGAGCCCGAGCCCGGGCAGGAACCTGGGACTGTGCCCTGTCTCTATCTCTTTGTCTCTGTTTCTGCTTGTCTCCATCTCTCTGACTCTGTCTTGATCTCTCTGTCTCTATTTCTTTGTCTATCTCTGTTTCTCCCTGTTTCTGCTTGTCTCCATCTCTCTGTCTCAATCTGTTTCTCTCTGTGTGTCTCTGTATCTCTCTATCTCTGTATGTGTCTCTTTATCTCTCTTTGTGTCTCTCTATCTCTCTTTGTCTCCGTCTCTCTTGCTGTCTTTGTGTGTTCCCCCTGCTCCTGCCCTAGACCTGCCAAGCTCAGCCGAGGGTCTTAAGGGTTACAGGTGTGCGCCTCGGTAACTTTTACGATTTGACTGGATCGAACATGGTGCTCGGCTTGGTCTAGGGGCTGGTGCCATAGCAGGGACACAACGGGCCACGGTTCCTGCCCAGGAGCTGGTCCAGATTCTGCAGTGAACCAGGATCCCAGGAGTGACGGCTCCCAGGCTGCGCACTTCCACACTGAAAGTGCCGCGTCCACAACAGGGTTGGGCCCCCTGTCCTTGCGCCCTCCGCCCGGGAGGCATGTTGCTGCCCCCAGCTCACAGACGACAGTGCAGCGTGTCCTTGGGAGTCCAGGATGAGATGTCCTGACCCACATCAGCCCCCCAGATGCAGCACATAAGGCAGAGGCAGCTCCGTGTGCTCACCGCTGCATCTGAGCCCAGCACTGGGCTGCTGGATGATGGTGGCTGAATGACCGATCGCCCCTCTCCTGTCACCTTCCCACTGCCCTGGGACCCACGTCCTCCCACACCAGGCGTGGCAGGCAAGGGCCCGGTGCCCAGACTCCAGCCTCCTTTTATGCCCGCCTGAGGCCCACACCGTGGTCCCCACTCTATAGCCACCAACAGAATCAGGAAGTAAGACAGTAACAACTACAGGCAGGATCCTGCAGGGACCAGTGTGGTGTCCAGTGTGGGAGCTGCTAGGACACCAGCTGGTGGTTCCTCAAAGGACTGAACACAGTTGCACACGGCCCAGCAGCTCCACACCTGGTAGCTGCAGAGAGAAGCATAAACACGTTTCTGCACAGACACTCGTGGGTGAACAAGCACAGCAGCGCCAGGCACCAGAGCCATCAGGCGGAAACAGCCCGAACGGCCATCCAGGGTCGACTGCGGAGAGAAACGTGGTCCATCCACACAGTAGACATCAGTGGACAGGAACGGCACTCTGTACAGGTAGGTTCTTGGAGGGGCTGCCCAGGGACCAGGGACTGGAGGCCTGGGACGTGCCATGACCACTGGCCCCTCACCAGTGTGGAGGGGGAGAGGGAGGCGCGCGGGGCTGAGACCAATAGCCAGGGAGGGCGTGGATGCTGAGTGGGCCTGGGAGTCTTCAGATGGAGGTGAGTAGACGCAGGATACTTCTTGGTGCTTAGGGGCCACCCACACAGCCTGCCAATGCCAGCTGGACCTATGCTCATGCACAGAGAGATGTGGGCCTGTGTTTAGGGCCATCACATACCCAGGACACCCAGCCCTACACACTGACTCAGCCTGGGGCGGGAGACACAGCCCCGTAGCTGCCTCTGTCTTCAGCCTGGTCTGCCAGGAGCCTGAGTTACTAGGCAGGTCCAGGGCCTGACCCCCGTCCCCTAGGGTCTTCATTGATTCAAACCGCCAAGCAACATCTCAGCCACCTCCACCTATTGCCACCCCAGTTTCACAAAAGGAAGGCTAAAAGGTGGGAGGATGGCAGTGCCACTGAATCCCCTGGGCTGACTGCCCCAGCTCTGGCAGGAAGATGCCCCAGCTGGGCCCCCACGTGCCTGCCCAGTGCCTGCCCCCTGCCAGGAGGGGGAGGGAGGTGGGCCAGGTGAGGAGGTAACCCCAGGATCCCACTGGGCCCCCGATGTGTGGAGGGGCAAAGTGGTGGGTGGGCCCACTCCAAGCCTCTGTTTGCCACAAGTTCCAACATTAAGAAAATATTTGCAGCTCCTCTGGGGAGCTATTTCCTGGGGGAATGTAAACACACGGAGACTTGGAAGGCTCCCGCTGACCACAGATGGTGCTGGGGTCCCCTGGGAGCCCACACTCCCTCTTGCAAGGGATCTGGACCACCCCCTGCAGCCAGGTCGGGGGTCTGTGCGTGGCCTCCCACGGGGGTCCCTCTCAGAACCCAGGAGTGGCAGTGGGGACGGCGTGCAAGAAAGCAGCTGCCACGGAGCCTCCTGGCGGCCAGGGCAGGGCCCATCGGCCCCGTTGCCCACTGCCTGCTCCTGGCTCCATGAAGGGCTTGCTGTGCGGCTTCAGGTCAGAGGTGCAGCCCCCGCCTCCAGCCCCCTGAATACGTGGGGGGTTGTCTTTTCTTGACTTGAGCCCCTCCGTGCCTCCCTCCCACCTCTGTGCAGGAGACCCAGATGGCCCGTGGAGCCGACTTCAGGCCGAGCGTGGAGCCAGCTCCCATCTCCCCATCTCCTGAGAGGGACCTGCTCTTGTTTTTTTTTTTTTTTGTTTTTTTTTTTTTTGAGATGGAGTTTTGCTCTTGTCGCCCAGGCTGGAGTGCAGTGGCGCGATCTCGGCTCACTGTAACCTCCGCCTCCCGGGTTCAAGCCATTCTCCTGCCTCAGCCTCCCGAGTAGCTGGGATTACAGGTGCCCGCCACCACATCCAGCTACTTTTTGTATTTTTAGTAGAGACAGGGTTTCACCATGTTGGCCAGGCTGGTCTTGAATTCCTGACCTCAAGTGATCCACAGGCCTCGTCCTCTCAAAGTGCTGGGATTACAGGTGTGAGCGACCGCCTGGCCCCCTTGTTATCTGCATTTTACAGATGGGGAGGCTTGGTTGCAGGTGAAGTGTGGCTGTGTCCTGCCGGCCCCCCGGAGCTGGTGAATCCCTGCCTTATCTGCAAGTGGCTCCTCCCCACACAGAAAGGCGAAAAGCGACCTCCGCCTGCGTGTTCCAGCAAAGGCCGCCTGGCTCAGCTCCAATATGCCAAGCTCGGCAGAGCCTGGACAGGGCTCCCCAGGCCCTGCAGGAGGCTGGCGCAGGCCGCGGGCTGGCCTCCCTATCTCCACCAGGAATGCACTGAGCCCCTGCACCCCTGCCCACCCAGGTGGAGGAATGTGGCAGGGGCCGCTGGGAACTCGGAGCCTGGAGGAGGACTTTTGAGGCCTCTGCCTCCTGGAATTCCCCAGGCCTGGCACCAGGCGGCTGCTCCCTCAGGATCCGCCTGCCTTGGCCTGCCCCCAGGTGGCTGTGCTCTCAGAGTCTCCTCTTCCCAGGCTGTGGGGACCTGCAGAGGAACTGGGCCATCTCAATTCGGCTCACTCTGTGAAAGTCCCCTGCTCAGAGAGGCCTTCCCTGGCCGCCCTGCCCCTGGAGCACCTTCATCCGGACCATGGCCTTTCAGAGCCCCTGAACAGGCGCTGGGCAGACAGTCTGGCTGAACACTGACCTGAGGTGGGGCCGCTTGGCCCCCACTCCCTAGAGGCCAGAAGCACTTGCCCTCCAGTCGTGACAACCAAAAATATCTTCTGAGTAGCCCCATGTCCCGGGGAGTGAATCTCCCTGGTGAGACTCACAGCCCTAGACCCTCCTGGGATGCCAGTTGTCCCCTGCCCTAGGCTGCGAGCTCCCTGGGCACAGGGCTGTCTGTTCCATGCACCCAGGAGCCCCTGTACTCACCACCGGGCTTGGAAATGGTGGGTGGACATGATGGGTGCTCTATGCTCTACGGTTCCCGGCTTCTGATTTGCAACTGTTCGGTAGAAACCGTACTTCCAGTTCCCACACAACCAATCTGTTTTTCTCCTGCTTATAGCATTGGACAAATTACATGAGGTATTTGATGCGTTATTATAAAGGAGGCTTCATGGGGGATGATTTCGCCCGGCTGTACGCTAATGGAAGTGTGCTGAGTGTGTATTAAGGCAGGAAGGCTCAGCTGTGATGTTCCTGGGTTAAGTGTATTAGTGCATTTCAGCTGTCGGTATTTCTAACTTACCACGGGTTTTTCAGGACGTGGCCTCATGGGGGGTCGAGGAGCACCTGTGTTTGTGGAGTGAATGAATGAAGTGAATAAACACTGGTTCTCAGGTAGCCTTGTCATGCAGGCCTGGAGCTCAGAGATGGTTCCTGGCTCGTGGTGCAGGCTCCTGAAGCTGGGGACAGTGGTCAGGCAGGGGCTGCCCTGTGTCTTGGCTGGAAGGATGGTTGGGGAGCCGGTGGGCCTGGCCCATTCCTTGCCCAGTCTTGGCTCAGCGCCTCCCTGGCTGGGAGCCTGGGAGAATCTTAGGGCTTCAAGTGCTGAGCGGGGACAATGGTGCCTCCCTGCTGGGTGGCCGTGAGGCCCCCTGAGGGGAGTGGGCAAAAGCACCCCCTGAGGCAGGGGCCCCAGGAAGCGCTGAGAGGTGGTGGCGCTGTGGGAGGGAGGTGGGGGCCGTGGCTCTGCCTGACTCCCAGGCCGGGTGCCAGGTTCTTGGCAGGAACCCTACTGGGCCCTGCCAGCTGCTGGGCGCCTCCCACCGGCATGGCCGGTTGAGAGGTCTGCATTTAAGAGGTCTGCATGGCACGCAGTGGCCGGCCCCGGGGTGCAACCCCATCCCCTCTCTGGGGTCCCTTTGCAGGGCAGCCTTAGGCTCCATCCACTGTGGCCCCAGGGCCCAGGGCGACCTGTGACCCTGTGGAGCCACCTGCAGGAGTCCCAGCAGATGAGGGCCTCTGGCTGCCCCTCAGGGGCTTGTTGGCTCCCACAAGACCTTCCAGGGCCTCGGAGCTCCAGCCAGGCCACAGAGCTGGGAGCCTGGAGGGGCTGGGAACCCTGAGGAGCTGGGAGAGCCAGGATGAGCAAGACAAGCCCGGGCGACTCACCTGGGGCAGGAATTTAGATTCCATCACCTTCCGCAGAGGTTTTCAAGGCAAAACAAAGCCTTGCCTCTGGGCCTGTTTCTGCTGCGCGGGCACATCCAGCGGGCCTGACGCTCTCAGAAGCAGCTGGGCTGGGCTCAGGGAGGTTGGGGTGGAGCAGGAGTCCCAGCTGCCTTCCTCTGGGGCCCTTCCCAGGCCCCGGCTGGGCGCCAGCAGGGCTAGAGAAATGAGGGGGCCCCACACCGTTGCCTCTGAATGTGCCGTGCCCGAAATCCCGCCATTCCCACTGGGCATGCCTGGCCCTCGAATCCTCACTCCATGACGCCAGGGAAGCGACTGTCCCGCTTGGCCTCAGTCCCTGCTCTGTCAATGGGCTGATAACTGCCCTCCGCAGGGCTGCCATGGGGTCTCTGCATGGCCCCGGCAGGTGCCAGGCTACTGGTCAGGACCCCTCGTGGGCCTCCCAGGAGGTGGCTCCTCTCAGGCCACAGTTCACAGGTGGAAGGACGGAGCCTGCTGATGATGGCTTTCCAGGCCCTGCTGTCCTGCCCTGGCACTGGGGACCTTGCTCCACGGAGCCCTGTGTCTGGCCGGCCACTCCCTTCCCATGCCTGCTTGCTGGCTTAGACATTCTGCACATTTCCCAGAGGGCAGGAGGAGCTAGGCCCCCTGAGAGCCAGTCCTGGGCCCCTTCCTGGACACACAGGCAGACAGAGGTGGCCCATTTTCTTTTCTTTTTTTTTTTTTTTTTTTGAGACGAGTCTCGCTCTGTGGCCCAGGCTGGAGTGCAGTGGTGTGATCTCCGCAAGCTCCGCCTCCTGGGTTCACGCCATTCTCCTGCCTCAGCCTCCCGAGTAGCTGGGACTACAGGCACCGACCACCACGCCCAGCTAATTTTTTGTATTTTTAGTAGAGACGGGGTTTCACCATGTTAGCTAGGATGGTCTCAATCTCCTGACCTCGTGATCCGCCCACCTCGGCCTCCCAAAGTGCTAGGATTACAGGCATGAGCCACCGTGCCCGGCCAGAGGCGGCCCATTTTCAGTGGGAAAACAGCAGCAAAAGTAGTAAAAGTTAGTCTTTCTATGTGTCAGCATGTGCACCCCGTGTGGACTCGACACTGCCTTTGCATAGTGCACCCCTCATGGTGTCCCTGGCAGCCCCTTTCCTTGTGAATCCTCACCTCCACCCAGGGTTAAGGAGGAGAGGTTCTGCCTCCAAATGGGAAAACTGAGGCTCAGAGAGGAGAAGGGCTGGGTGTGTGTGGAGGTGGCACCAGAAACAGGCCTGTCTGATTCCCAGGTCTCTGCCTTAATTACGGTGCTGCCCTGGCTCTGGAATGCTGGGGCCTGGGGTCAGAAGTTGGCCTGGAGGCCAGGCGCAGTGGCTCACGCCTGTAATCCCAGCACTTTGGGAGGCCGAGGTGGGTGGATCACCTGAGGTCGGGAGTTCAAGACCAGCCTGACCAACACGGAGAAACCCCATCTCTACTAAAAAAAAAAAAAAATACAAAATTAGCTGGGCATGGTGGCGCATGCCTATAATCCCAGCTACTAGGGAGGCTGAGACAGGAGAATCGCTTCAACCTGGGAGGCGGAGGTTGCGGTGAGCCGAGATCACGCCACTGCACTCCAGCCTGGGCAACAAGAGCGAAACTCCAGCTAAAAAAAAAAAAAAATTGGCCAGGCATGGTGGCGGGCGCCTGTAGTCCCAGCTACTGGAGAGGCTGAGACAGCAGAATGATGTGAACCAGGGAGGTGGAGCTTGGAGTGAGCCGAGATCACGCCACTGCACTCCAGCCTGGGGGACAGAGCGAGACTCCGTCTCAAAAAACAAAAAAAGCCGGGCACGGTGGCTCACGCCTGTGATCCTGGCACTTTGGGAGGCTTAGGTGGGCGGATCACGAGGTCAGGAGATCGAGACCATCCTGGCTAACATGGTGAAACCCCCATCTCTACTAAAAATACAAAAAATTAGCTGGGCGTGGTGGCGGGCGCCTGTAGTCCCAGGTACTCGAGAGGCTGAGGCAGGAGAATGACGTGAACCAGGGAGGCGGAGCTTGCAGTGAGCTGAGATCGCGCCACTGCACTCCAGCCTGGGGGACAGAGCGAGACTCCGTCTCAAAAAACAAAAAACAAACAAAAAAGAAGTTGGCCTGGAGCCGGGACTTGGGCTCCATCTATGCTGGGGTCAGAGGTCAGCTTGGGCCCAGGTCAGGATACAGGCCCATAGGTCCCGGGTGGGGACAGACCCCAGTCTCTGCACCAGGCGAGCCTGGTCCTGGAGGCAGAGTGGGCCTTGCTTCCGGTCTCCCCTTCAGCTTCCTCTCTTTGAACCAGTTTGGCTGAGCTGGCCTGGCGCCCGGCCAGTGTGGGAGCCCTTGATGTGTCCACTGGGATGGAAGTGCCTCTTTTCCTGTCATTTCGCTCAGATTTCAGCCAGCCCCCAGGAGGTGTGGGGAGAGGACTTATCCGGGTCTCCCTGCTGGGTCGGCCTGAACTCCAGGGAGACTCATGGTGGGACCCAGTACCCAGTGCCCAGACCCAGCCAGCCCAGCCCCTCTGCCTGTCTTCACTATGTCCTGGAGAGGGGCATGAAGAGCCTCTGGGGAGGGGGATGGGGAAGGTACCCTGGACCCCCAGGCTCTGACCCAGTGCCAGCTGTGACCACAGGGGTGGGACCCTCAGGATCTGGGCACTTTCTCATAGGTAGGTTCTCTCTCAATGTAAAAATTCGAAAGTCTCATCAAGTAAAATAAATTCAAAAAACAATAGTAAAGTGAGTTAAAGTAAAACTGAATGGCACAAAATGGAAAGATGCGCTGGCCCAACACTCCCACGGACCCTGTGACAAATGCCGTGACAGTCTCCAGGGCCCCCGGGCAGCTGGGCCTCCCCCTCATGTTGGTGACCTCACTTGAGCCTCTGCGAACCTGGGGCGGGGCTGTTACTGCCTCTGTCTCTCCAAGACCAGAGGATGCCCAGAGTCATGGCTTAGGAGGCAGTGCCCCAGGAATCCCCCGACAGCTCACAGCCAGGTCCGTGTTCTCCCCACACCCCATAAGTCCCACTCTGAGGCTGGCTGTCGTAGCCTTCACCCAAGAGCGGGTTCTATCTGGGGCAGGAGTGGGGGCTGGTGGCTGTAGCTCAGTGTCGGGCTGGCTCTGGGAGAAGGCCCATCCCATGGCCCTGACCTGCCACTCACCCGGACACCCACCTCCCTGGCCTGGAAGGAGGATTTCCTTGTTCTGGGCTTGTTCCCTTCTACACACAATGCATTTGGGGCTGGCCTGGGCCCTGCTTGGCCCAGAAACAGCTGCTCTGGGAAGGAGGAGGGAGGCTTCTCTCCCAGCCTGCACCACCACATGTCTGAGAATGTGTTTACCTGCCTGTGAGGTGAGCCTGAAGGAGGGGCTGGAGAGCGGAGTCGGGGCTGTTGTGCACAGATACCTGCCCAGGCAGCCTGAATAGGGGCCTGCGTGAGATTGGGGTGGCTACAGTGTCGCCTCCTGAGTCAACAGCCCCAAATCCAGACCTAGCCTTGTGATCTTGGGCATAATAACAATGATGAAAATGATGGTGGTGACGATGACAATGTTGATAATGGTGATGATAGTGAAGATGGTGATGATGGTGATGGTGTGTTGGTGATGATAGTGGTTGTGATGGTGACAATGATGGTGATAGTGAAGATGACGGTGAAGATGATGATGGTGATAATGACAATGGTGGTGATAATGATAGTGACAGTGATGATGATGGTGATAGATAATCATGACAATAATGATAGTGATGATGATGGTGGTGATGGTGTGATAGTGGTGACAGTGATGATGGTGGTGGTGATGATGGTGGTGATGGTGGTGGTGATGGTGATGGTGGTGGTGATGGTGGTGGTGGTGGTGATGATGGTGGTGGTGATGGTGGTGATGGTGGTGATAGTGGTGACAGTGATGATGGTGATGATGGTGATGGTGATGGTGGTGATGGTGATGATGGTGATGGTGATGGTGGTGATGGTGGTGGTGATGGTGGTGATGATGGTGATGGTGATGGTGATGGTGGTGGTGATGGTGATGGTGGTGATGGTGATGATGGTGATGGTGGTGGTGGTGGTGATGGTGGTGATGATGATGATGGTGATGATGGTGGTGGTGATGGTGGTGATAGTGGTGACAGTGATGGTGGTGGTGATGATGGTGATGGTGATGATGGTGGTGATGGTGATGATGGTGGTGATGTGGTGATGGTGGTGGTGGTGGTGGTGATGGTGGTGATGATGGTGATGGTGATGATGGTGGTGATGATGGTGGTGATGATGGTGATGGTGGTGATGGTGATGATGGTGATGGTGATGATGGTGATGGTGATGGTGGTGATGATGGTGGTGGTGATGGTGATGGTGATGATGGTGGTGATGATGGTGATGGTGGTGACGATGGTGATGGTGATGGTGGTGGTGATGGTGGTGGTGGTGGTGATGATGATGGCAATGGTGGTGATATTGATGGCGATGGTGGTGGTGATATGATGGTGGTGGTGGCGGCGATGATGATGTGACGATGATGGTGGTGGTGATGATAGGGTGATGATGTGATGTGGTGGTGATGGTGACGATGATGGTAGTAGTGATGATGATGGTGATGATGGTGAGTGTTAGTGTGTTGGGTGCCTCCTGTGACACACCTTTTTCTAAGCACTGGACAGGCATTGATTTGTTGAAAGCAGCCAACTCCAGCATGGCTGGGTGGCTCCATGACAGTCACTTCACTTTACAGCTAGAGGGAGAAGCAGCTAAGGAATTTGTGCCAGGTCACACTGCTAAAGAGGCATAAACCTGGGGTGATACTGGCAGTCAAAGTTATATGTAGCAACTGCAAGGCAGAATGGGGGCAGGAGCAGGTGTGAGTGTGCTCTGGGGTGGACGCAGGGGCACTCAGAGACCCTGACTGGGATCACCCTGCAAAGGCAGCAACTGCTCTGAGCCGCTGGTGGCTGCTCTAGGATTCTGCAAAAAAGGCTCAGGCTGACAGTGTCTTCGAGTGCTGGGTCCTCCTGCCTCCTCAATCCCTCCTTCACACCTGCCCTCTGGCCCTTTCCCACGAGACTCACTGGAGGCCCAGTAAACAACTTACAGTACAGACAGCGGGTGGAGGGACTGAGAGGAGGGGCTCACCTCCCTTCAGCCAGCTCTGTCCCTGCTCCAGCACTGCTCTCAGACACCGCCTAGTGGCTTCTGGGGACAGCACTGGTGGCCCCAAGCCTCCTGACAGCTAAGCGGTGCCACCTCCTCTGCAGGTCCCTGGAGGCTCTCCTGATGGAGGGACCCAGATGGCTTCCCTCGGGAGGACACTCCCCTCTCTGTTTTGGGGGTCTGCAATTTTGTAGAGAAGGTTTTCTTAAAGAAGTGCTCATCCAGATTTCATGGGCTCAGGAGATGTAGGTTGCAGAGGTTTCCCTTGAAGAACTCAGCCTTGGAGACCCGGCGCCCAGAGGAGAGTGGACTTCAAGCTTCGTGTGAGTGAGTGTGTCCTAGAGTCTTGGCAAATAGCACCTGTAGTCTCTGTAAAATTTTTGAGCTATAATTGATGCAAAATAAAATCCACTTTTTAAAGGATACAATTTGATGTTTTGACTTTTACATGCAACTGTGAAACCACTGCCATCATCAAGACAGCATGTACCTCCCATCACTCCCCGCATTTCCTGTGTGTCTGTCTGTAATCCCACCTGCCCGCCGCCTCGGCCTCCCAAAGTTTTGTGATTACAGGTGTGAGCCACCGCGCCTGACCATATTCTTTTCTTTTTTTGAGACCGAGCCTCACTGTGTCGCCCAGACCGGAGTGCAGTGGCACGATCTCGGCTCACTACAAGCTCTGCTTCCCGGGTTCACGCCGTTCTCCTGCCTCAGCCTTCTGAGTAGCTGGGACTACAGGCGCCTGCCACCATGCCTGGCTAATTTTTTTTTTTGTATTTTTAGTAGAGACGGGGTTATACCGTGTTTGCCAGGATGGTCTCGGTCTCCTGACCTCGTGATCTGCCCGCCTCGGCCTCCCAAAGTGCTGGAATTACGGATGTGAGCCAGCGCGCCCAGCCCATATTTCTTTTTTTTAATGCCATTATAAATGGTATTTTTTTTTTTTTTTTTTTTTGAGAGGGAGTCTCGCTCTGCCGCCCAGGCTAGAGTGCAGTGGCGCAATCTCGGCTCACTGCAAGCTCCGCCTCCTGCGTTCACGCCATTCTCCTGCCTCAGCCTCTCCAAGTAGCTGGGACTACAGGCGCCCGCCACCACGCCCGGCTAATTTTTTGTATTTTTAGTAGAGACGGGGTTTCACCGTGGTCTCGATCTCCTGACCTCGTGATCCACCCGCCTCGGCCTCCCAAAGTGCTGGGATTACAAGTGTGAGCCACCGCGCCCGGCCTATAAGTGGTATTTTTTTTTTTTTGAGATGGAGTCTCACTCTGTTGCACAGGCTGGAGTGCAGTAGCACGATCTCAGCTCACTGCAACCTCCGCCTCCCAGGTTCAAGCAATTCTCCTGCCTCAGCCTCCCAAGTAGCTGGGATTACAGGCGCCTGCCACCACGCCTGGATAATTTTTGTATTTTTAGTAGAGATGGGGTTTTACCATGTTGGCCAGGCTGGTCTCGAAATCCTGACCTCAGGTGATCCGCTAGCCTGGGCCTTGCAAACTGCTGGGATTACAAGCATGAGCCACCGCACCCGGCCAAATGGTATTAAATTTTAAATTTCAATTTCCAATTTTTCACTGCTAGTTGACTGAAATATAGTTGATGTTTGTGTGTTGCTCTTGCATCGTGAAGCCTCACTAAACTCATTTATTAGTTTAGTAGCATTTTTGTAGGTTCAGTTGGATTTTCTACATAAATGATCATGCCGTTTGCTAAGAAAAGTGGCCTCTTCCTTTCCAGTCTGATGTTTTTTGTCCTTCTCTGCCTTAATGCCCTGGCTAGAACCTCCAGTATTGTGTTGAATAGAAGTGGTGAGGGCAGAAATCCTTGTTTTGTTCCTGGCTCTAGGAAAGCATTCCATCTTTACCTGTGAGTAATACATTGGTTGTATCTTTCACAGATGCCCTTTCTCAGGATGAGGAAGTTTCCTTCCATCTTTACTTTGCTGAAAGCTTTTTTTTTTTTTTTTTTTTGACAGAGTCTTGCTCTGTTACCCAGGCTGGAGTGTAGTGGCACGATCTCGGCTCACTGCAAGCTCCGCCTCCCAGGTTCACGCCATTCTCCTGCCTCAGGCTCCTGAGTAGCTGGGACTACAGGCGCCCACCACCAGGCCCGGCTAATTTATTTTTGTATTTTTGGTAGAGACAGGGTTTCACTGTGTTCGCCAGGATGGTCTCGATCTCCTGACCTCGTGATCAGCCTACCTCAGCCTCCCAAAGTGCTGGGATTACAGGCATGAGCCACTGTGCCCAGCTGAAAGCTGTTCTTTTTAAAAATCAGGAATGGATGTCAGATTTTGTCAAATGCTCTTTCTGATCACCTGATCTTGAGATGATCATGTGGTTTTCCATTTTAGTGTGTTATAGGATGAATTATTTTGATTGATTTTTGTTTTGTTTTTTGAAACGAAGTTTTGTTCTGTTGCCTAGGATAGAGTACAGTGGCATGATCTTGGCTCACTGCAACCTCTGTCTCCTGGGCTCAAGTGATTCCTGTGTTTCAGCCTCCTGAGTAGCTGGGATTACAGGCGCTCGCTCACCACCATGCCCGGCTAATATTTTTTTCTTTTTTTTTTTGAGACAGGGTCTCACTTTGTCACCCAGGCTAGAGTGCAGTGGTGGGAACATGGTTCACTGTAGCTTGGACCCCTAAAGCATCCTCCCATCTCAGTCTCCCAAGTAGCTGGGACCCCAAGCAGGCGCCACCACACCTGGATAATTTTTAAATTTTTTTTTTTTTTTTTTGAGACGGAGTTTTGCTCTGTCTCCCAGGCTGGAGTACAGTGGCGCGATCTCGGCTCACTGCAACCTCTGCCTCCTAGGTTCAGGCGATTCTCCTGCTTCAGCCTCCCGAGTAGCTGGGACTACAGGCGTGTGCTACCACACTCGGCTAATTTTTGTATTTTTAGTAGAGACAGGGTTTTGCCATGTTGGCCAGGCTGGTCTCGAACTCCTGACCTCAGGTAATCCACCTGCCTCAGCCTCTCAAAGTGCTGGGATTACAGGTGTGAGCCACCGTGCCTGGCCATAATTTTAAAAATTTTTTGTAGAGATGAAGTCTTGCCATCTGTTCCCAGGCTGGTTTCAAACTCCTGGGCTCAAGCAATTCTCGCACCTTGGCCTCCTTAAGTGCTGGGGTTACAGGCATGAGCCACCATGCCTGACTTCCCTTAACGTTTAAGCATGCCCCTTACGTATGTATGTATGTATGTATGTATATATGTATGTATGTATTTATACATATCTGTTTCTCCTTTATTAGCAGCTTACCTTTTTTTTTCTTTCGAGATGGAGTCTCACTCTGTTGCCCAGACTGGAGTGCAGTGGTATGATCTTGGCTCACTGCAACCTCTGCTTCCTGGGTTCAAGCAATTCTCCCACCTCAGCCTCTGGAGTAGCTGGAATTACAGGCATGTGCCACCACACCTGGCTAAGCATGCCATTTATAATTCTGCTCCACTTTCACTTCCTGCTTGCACTGAACCTATAGATGGCCAGTGGTCTTCTCTGAGCATGCATCCTGTCCTGGGCATGCATGTATGTAGCTTTGTCAAATTCCCTAGTATACAGAAGTGGGTTTTTTTTCCAGACAGAGTCTCACTCTGCCACCCAGACTGGAGTGCATTGGCGCAATCTCGGCTCACCGCAACCTCTGCCTCCAGGGTTCAAGCGATTCTCCTGCCTCAGCCTCCCGAGTACCTGGGATTATAGGCATGTGCCATCACGCCCGGCTAATTTTTGTATTTTTAGTAGAGATGGGGTTTCACTATGTTGGCCAGGCTAGTCTTGAACTCCTGACCTCAGGTGATCTGCCTGCCTCAGCCTCCCAAAATGCTGGGATTACAGGCTTATTTATTGTATTTTTAATATTTTTAACATTTATATATTTCTATAATATATATTTTTATTGTATCATTTATATTTTTGTATTCATATTGTAGTTTTCACGTTAGTTTTTTCAAGTGCAACTTATTATCGAACATGTTTCAAAAGCAGTGAGACAGACAAGAGCCCATGTCCTCAACAGCCTCCTTAGATACTTCTTTCCTTCTCTTTTCTCCTCCTGAGCTCAGGCAGCAGTGGTGGAGGAGACAGGACCTCCTGCTGGGGTGGCACCAGCCACTGGAGCAGGCTCAACAGTCCCCACGCTGCCAGTGAGCTTCCTGATGGTGACGCTGGCCAGGCCAGAAAGGTTCGACATTTACACTAGCTGCTTCAGTGAGGGCATTGATCCTGTCCTCTGTGACAGTCACTTCACTGTCATGCAGGATGAGGGCTGCATAGATGCAGGTAAGCTTGGATAGAGACCAAGATATGGGCTTGCGGAGCTGCTGGCTGCTGGCTGTGGTGCTGAGTGCCGGATGAAATGAGGGCTTCACCCCAGCACAGCCTTAGCTTCCCTGCTCCCCACTTTAGCAGCAGCTGAGGAAATTCATATCTATTACTATAACTGGGATCTTTTTTTTTTTTTTTTTGAGATGGAGTTTTGCTCTTGTTGCCCAGGCTGGAGTGCAATCGCACCATCTCGGCTCACTGCAACCTCGCCTCCCAGATTCAAGCAATTCTCCTGCCTCAGCCTCCCAAGTCTGGCTGAGATTACGGGTGCGCACCACCACACCTAGCTCATTTTTGTATTTTTACTAGAGATGGGTTTCACCATGCTGGCCAGGCCGGTCTTGAACTCCTGATCTCAGCTGATCTATCCGCCTCAGCCTCCCAAAGTGCTGGGATTACAAGTGTGAGCCACCGTGCCCAGCCCTGGATCTTTTTTACTTCTCTGCTAGTTTTTTCACTATATGGAGGGTGTTATGTAAAAACTGATAATAATGGCCTTGTCTGCTAATTCTAACATCTGTCTTAGTTCTGGAAGAATTTCCATTGATTCCTTTTTTTTTTTTTTTTTTCCATTACAGGCCATATTTTCCTGCTTCTTTAAATGCCTGGCAGTCTTTGACTGGATGACACACAATGTGACTTTTACCTTACTGGTGCTTGATATTACTGCATTCCTGTGAATATTCTTCAGCTTTTTTTCTGGGATGCAATTAAATTACTTGGAAGCAGTTTGATCCTTTCAGGTCTTGCCTTTACGATTTCTTAGGTGGGACCCAGGAAACATTCAGGGCAGGGATAATTATTCCTCATGACGGAGGAAGACCTTTCTGAGTACTCCATCCAATGTCTCGTGATTTTGAGTTTGGAAAAGTTGAGGAAAGCAAGCACTATTTCCAGTCCGGTGTGAGCACTGAGTAATCTTTCTGGCTGTTTTTCACTCCAGCCTCTAGGAAATGTACTGACAGTACTCTCCTGACCACTCAGGGAAGACCCTCTGCAGACCTCTGGAGTTCCTTCTGCTATTCTGTTCTTTCTAATCCTCTGGCTGCCCCTGTCTCTGGCTTTTCAGCTAGACAGAATCTCTTAACCTCCCGGGCCTCGCTGGGCAACCCACACACAGACACAGGTGGAAAGGTCAGTTCTGCAGATCTCCAACTGCAAACATCAAGACATCTCCGTACACATGCTGAGGGTCTGGAAAGAGCACACATCTCAGAGCCTGCATGAACAGAGTCACCTTCCTGAAAGACAGCAGCCTCAGTGACCTCACTTCTGATGCCTGGTTGCTGGAGTCAGTGGAAGCAACAGCAGACATGCTGCCCACATGAAAATGTGGTTTCCAAGCCCAACAGAACTTGCAGCCTCAGTTCCAGCCAGGTCCAGATGTTAAACCTTCCCACAGTCGGAATGAAGTTGGCCTGACTCGGACAGTGCTGTGTCAGGGATCCTTGGTGCCTTCACTTAATCCTGCGTCCAGTGTGCCGACTGTGTGCAGCCCCACAGGAGCGCAGCTCCAGCTGCCTCAGGTGACAGGGAAGATGCCAAACAGTTCCACAAATCAGTGTCTAATGACAAGCAGATTGTCACGAGAAGAAAAGTGGGTTCTCTGAGAGCCCTTAACGGTATAAGCTGACATGGGCTTGGGTCAGCGAAAGAATGTGAGAACTGAGACTTGGAGCTCAGTGTGGAGTAGGGCTGTCCAGGCAAAGGGGCAGTGCGGGCACCAGCTGTGTTTCCAGAGGCTCCTGTGGCTTAGCCTACGGGGCCGCTATAGGAGAGGCAGGATGTTTGTGGTCCTGAGCCTGTCCTGGTGGGGTCTTGTCTCATCTGGAAGACAAAGTCCCAAGCGGACATTTTAACTGAGGGACTGCCATGCACACTCCCACAGAGGTGGGGTGGGGGCGACTCTGAAATGTGAGTGTCATAGTCTGGGATTTTTGTTTTCTCCATTAATGGACCCTTGACACCAGGAATGGGCATGACATCAGCACTTCTCAGTCAATACTGCTCCGTGGAGGAACGGGATGGGGGAAATTGGGAGGGGTTAGGCAGGGAGAGGGCTGTGGGGTTTGGCCCTCGTTCTGCCACTAGGCTTGGCCAAGCCCCTTCCCTGCTTGGGCTTTTCTGAGGCAGTTTCACTCTTGTTGCCCACTCTGGAGTGCAGTGGTGCAATCTCGGCTCACTGCAACATCTGCCTCCCGGGTTCAAGCAATTTTCCTGTCTCAGCCTCCCGAATAGCTGGGATTACAGGCGCCCACCACCACGCCCAGCGGATTTTTTGTATTTTTAGTAGAGACGGGGTTTCACCATGTTGGCCAGGCGGGTCTCGAACTCCTGACCTCAGGTGATCCACCCACCTCCGCCCAAAGTGCTGGTATGACAGGCCTGAGCCACCGCACCTGGCCACTGAGTCTTGGTTTCCTGAGGCTAGTTCCACATGCTAGGATCATGTCCCCCGCCCAGAGAAGACTCCAACATAGGCCGCGCTGCTCCTTCCGTCTACCGGCTTGGAGCTTCTCCTGGCAACAGGGTTCAGGCTGCTAACAAGGCCTTCCTCAAGACCCCACCCATAACCAACGACCATACTTCGTAGGTCCATCTTTGCATCATCTTTACTTCCTTGGAGCAAATTCCCAGGAATGGGTTTTCGGGGTCCAAGGGTATGCACCTCTAGCACTACGATAAATGCGGCCAAAACTGCTTCAGGGAAACGGTGCCCCAGTTTGCATTCTGCTTCCCATGCCCTGCCCTGGGGGTCTGACTGGTGAAACATGGGATGGCAGAGTGGTCGGGTGTTTCTGATTCCACGGTGGGCCGGGGTCTTTTCCTACCCTCGGGAACCGTCTGAATTTCTCCTCTGCCGAGTTCCTGCGGGAGTCCTTCGCCCACTGGCCCGGGGGAGTGAGTAGCAGGCACCAGGTGAGCAGGCCTCCGTTCGCAGCGGCTACAGGCACGGGCAGGAGCACCGCCCCACGCCCCAGGTGGCCGCAGGGTGAGGGGACCAAGGGGCGGGAGGCGCACTATGGGGGGCACGCCCGTATCTCTAGCCCGGCCGGCAGCGGGCAGCGAGGCTCAGTACTCGCCCCTTCTCCCAGCTGCTATTCGGGGATCCCGAGGCGCTCACAGGGGTCGACTGCGTCCGTGGGGCACAACCCAGGGACTAGGCTAAGAGGCCACACAGGGCAACCACCCTCAACAACCACCACCCTCAACAACAACCACCCCCGACGACGCCCAACGCCCCAGGGCCAGCAGGGCAGGTCCGAGAACCCCCTCGCCGGAAGCGGAAGTGCGTCACGGCGTCGGCCGGCAAGAGCGCACCGCGCAGACTCGCTGTGGGGACGTGACCCGGAAGCGCTCGCCGAGGCTCCTCCTTGCCCGCCGATATCTCTGCCGGGTGACTGGCTGCTTCCTTTCTCTCTCGCGCGCGGTGTGGTGGCGGCAGGTGTGGCGCGCGGCGCGGGCTTCGGGCTCAGGGCTGGGGCTGGGGCGGGAGTGGGGGCTTAGACGCGGGGGACGGGGTGCGGGGTGCTGGGTGCGGCTGGGGCCGTGATCCTAGGGGCCGGTTTGCGCCGGGAGCCGGGGCACGGTTCCGACCGTCCTCACGGCGCCGCGCGGTGACTCCCCAGGCGCAGCCCAGCCTCGAAATGCAGAACGACGCCGGCGAGTTCGTGGACCTGTACGTGCCGCGGAAATGGTAAGCGCCCCCCACATGCCCCTCTTCCATCTTTACCTAACCACCACGTCCCTCGCCTGCCCTTGTTCCCCCACACCCCTCGGTCCTTACCTCGTCACGTCCCTAATTTGTCCTGCCCCCGACGTTCCTCTTTTCCATTCATACCCCCCCCAACCCCCCACGTCCCCTCTTTCATTCTTACCGCCCATGTCCCCTCTGCTCACTGCGTCCTTTCTCCACAGCTCCGCTAGCAATCGCATCATCGGTGCCAAGGACCACGCATCCATCCAGATGAACGTGGCCGAGGTGAGCTGGGAGCTTGGGAGGCGGGAAGTTTGTGATGTATGTGCGGGCAAGGCAGGCCTGTGCCATTGTGGAGGAACCCCTAGGGTGAAGGTACGGGCAGAGGCTGGCTTTGAGGACTGGTGTTTCCCAAACTTGGGGGAGTGGTTTGTGACCTTTCTTCTCTTTCTAGGTTGACAAGGTCACAGGCAGGTTTAATGGCCAGTTTAAAACTTATGCTATCTGCGGGGCCATTCGTAGGATGGTGAGTTTCCCTGGGCTTTGCTCATCACTTCGGGACATCGTGGACTTTACTGTGCGCATTGGAGTGTGTGATGGTCCCTAAGTAGATTTGCTGGCAGAGTAGTTTGAGCCAGCTGGACTGGGCTGGCTGCCTGCCGCTTCTTGAGGGTGGAAGAGGGGTGCTCTGAGAAGACACTCAGGCAGCAGACTCTGCCTCTCACTAGGAGGTGCCCCCCAACCCCGCTCCACCATAGTCAGGCTGGAGGCTGCCCCGGGAGAGGTGGCTCCGCTTCTGCGCCTCATCGCTCAGCGGGGGAGAGACGTGGGCTGGTGGCACAGCTGACCTTCTGCCATCTCAGGCAGCCAGAGTGGAAATAGTGTGCCTTTTTTTTTTTTTTCTTAAGGGTGAGTCAGATGATTCCATTCTCCGATTGGCCAAGGCCGACGGCATCGTCTCAAAGTAAGGTTGGGGGCTCACATTTGGGCAGAGTGGGCGGACTAGGACTGCTCTAGAGGCGTGGTCTTAACCTTGTCCTTTTCCCCTGGTTCTAGGAACTTTTGACTGGAGAGAATCACGGATGTGGAATATTTGTCATAAATAAATAATGAAAACCTACCTGTGCAGGTTCATTCTGTGTCTGCAGGCCCAGGGTTGAGGTTTTGCTGTCAGTGGGTGACAAGGGTGGGGTAGGGTACCCAGTTAGTTGAAAGGAGACAACCTGTGAAACATACTGCAAAACTGAGGTTTAAAGGACAAATACATTATCCATTTAAAAACAGATCTAAGACAAAATAACTCAAACATTTTGAGGTCAGATACTTGCTTATGCACGTTGACATCCACAACTGCTACCGGTGCGGAAGCAACACCAGGCCTGGTTTTGTGTAGTCACAGTCCAGCTGAACACCTCAGCTCCGGCACCTGGATGTGTTCTAGAGAATGACAGGCTGAGACTGTGGTTTGGTTTACCTACTGGCTTTGTTGCAATAATCCTTGAATACCACACCGTGGCAGCTCTTGGCGTCATGAAAATGGGAAGGCTTCACACTTCACAAAGACCGGTTTGGTTAATGACTAAATCTCACTACATAAATACACAAACTTAAATTACTGTGCTTATCAGCCATTCCTTGCGTTCATGTGTAGAAAAAACCATGGAGACGTGTCCCTGGAGGGCAGGTTGTAAACTGCAACAGTTACTAGGAAGTCGGTCCTTAACATGCTTGTAACATGGGTGAGCTCTTGAGATGGGATCTGGGTGGCAGGAGAGGTTGCTTTTCAGAGGAAAGCTGCCTGGGACCCAGCATGGTGGAGCAGCTTGGAAGTCGAGTCCTCTCTGGGTGCACACTGGGTTCCAGGGGATCATCCTTGGCCTGAGGGCAGGCTGCTTGATGGAAGGGGATGCTCCACAGTAAATAAGAACAAAGGCTTTGGTTTGTCCTCATCCTCCAGTCTGTCCCACACACCTGCCATCTCTGGGTTTTGGCCCCAGTGAGTGGCTGTGGAAAAGGAGGAGGGCCAGGTGGGTGCTGGCAGCTGTCCTGCACCACTGCTGGGGTTGGGTGGAGTTGCTGGTGGGGTTCTGTGATAGCAGAATTGGCATCTCCTTTCTGCAGAAGCACCAGTCTGCACAAAAAGCATAGGATGTGTTGTATTAATGGGCTAGAGACAAAAGTCGTCCCAGAGCCCCTCCAGGGCCAGGCAGGTTTATAAGGTAGTGGTAGGAAAAAGCTTGGTGGCTGAGGCAGTGGCCAGTTTTGAGACCAGCTGACCCATGAAGAAAAACTCAGCAGTCCTTGGTTATTCAGTGTTTTTGATGAAGCAGCTAGCTGGAGTGCTGGACCATGCAAAATTCATTGCAACAACTTCAGACAGACGTGGAAAAACTAGAGATGGGGCCCTGCTGGCCTGCACAGAAGGGACAACGACCACCATTTGGGGTCCTTTTAGCATGGTGGGCTGCCCTGGCCAAGGTGGCCAAGATGGCACCCGTTTCCTGCCTCAGAAGAAAAGGCACTGACTCACTGACCCTTTGAGGTTGTGTGGGGTGTGATCAGTGCCCTCCTGCCTGAGGGTCAAGTGTGTTTTCAAGTCAACTTCAGCAGACCTCATTTAACCATTTTTTGTTCCCTTAAGAAAAAGACCCCAAAAAACCAAATCCCAATAAATATGTTATTTTTCTCCATCACAATATTGCTTAGAAAAATAAGAGCTGGCAAGCAGCAATTGTCCTGGAGGCCCAGAGTGTCTCCTGGTGAGAGGCAGAGGGTAGAGCATGGCATGGGATGGGCAGCTGTCTGTTGCGCGGTCGGTCTGTAGGACACGGGCGTTAGGATTTCACAGTGACACGATACTTGAAGAACAGAGGTCCAAGAATGAGATCAAAATAAATCAGGAGACTGCTCCCGCTGGCTTAACTGGACACCAAAAGCTCTACTTGGGATGCAGTGAGGTGGGCGGAGAAAGCTCTGGAGGAGCTCGGCTTCAGGTGGCAGGGAGCCAGTAGCACAGGCGGTGTCGGGAGACGCTGCTGGGGAACCCACACCTGAAAAACCACATCTCCAAGATGAATGCCTAAGTAAGTTAAACTCAGCCATTTCAGTGTGTTCAGTGAGGTCTAGAAACCCAGATCTCCACCCTGATGCTGTGGTGGCTGTGGTGGTTTACAGAAGGCGAGGCCAGGGGAGAGACTGCAGCTGGCTCGCTGCTACACGCTGTGAACCAAAGGTCCTGGTGCCAGGCTGGTCTCAGGCACGTGAAAAAAATACCAGTAACAAAACCTCACATCTAGTTCATGTAAAAATTCAGGAGAACTCTCAGAAATCCCCTTGGAGGGACGGTGCACTTGGGGATGAAAGCGACGTCCCTTTCCAAGGAAATGGCAGAGGCAAAAAGGAAAGCTGCACCAGCTGAGGCCAGGTGCCTCCTGCTGGCAGGTGCTGGGGGCGCTGGCAGGAGGAGGTGCGGGGCTTCAGCGGGACACCTCCCAGGCCGGCAAGTGCACCTTGGTGCCCTGAGCCTTCTGTGGGGCCTCTGCTAGAACTGCTGGGTGAGGCGCCTGTAATGAGGTAACACTTGGTTCTCGGGAAGATACAGGGCCAGCTCCAAGGCCACGAGCACTGTGAACTCAAACCCTATCAGGTCGCGCCTGTTGAATCGAAACCTTTCTTCTAACTTCTGCAGGGGAGAAGAGAGAAGGGTTACATGGGAGCCTTCCCTCTTCCACATTTCCCACCCAGCCAGCCCCATCCCAGCAGTGGCCCTGGCTGGATGTCATGACCCTGCCTGCGGTGCCTGCCGAGCCGGGCACTCACATCGATGAGCTGCTTCACGCCGCTCTTGCGCAGGTCACTGCTGATCTTGGCGGCCAACAGCACGCAGGCGCCGGCGCACAGCTTGCGGTTCTGTTTGCTGAGCTTGCCCTGCAGGACCAGCTTCTCAAAGTACACGTAGGCCATGGCCACTGTCACGGGCTCCAGGCTGCACTCCTCGGACAGGCTCCGCATCTCCCGCTTTAAGCTGTGGGTTAAGACAGAAGCCATGTCCCTGGGGCTCTGGCTGGGGCGGAGGAGGCAGCCCCCTCCCGCCACCAACTGAGGCTGGAGCCATGTAGCTTTGGGCTGCAAGAAACACCACTGAATCCTTCAGGGGATGGTACCCTCCACCGTACCATGTACAACGCCCAGGGCAGGGCGCATGGGCAGGGACCGGCAGGCTGGGTTTTGGCTTCCCCCGTCCCTTGGGTGGGCACCCATGGCAGCTCCCACCTGTGCCTGGTAGGTGGAGCCAGAGAACAGGCCCTGCTCTCGGTGGGGGGCAGTGGCCTCTGATGGGTGGTTTTAGGAAGAGCCTTGAAGGGAGGTGCCAGGGTATTGAGTGAGCCGCCCTCTGGAACACTGGGGCAGAGGCCGGGCGGGGCAGGCCCCCAGTACAGGGCCGTGGCTAGAAGCCCAACGTGAGCCCAGCAGTTCCGCCGCCTTCAGCTCGCTTTCCTCCGGTCACAGGGGTCATCAGCGTGGCACAATGTGAGAGCAGAGGCACACCTGGATGGCCTTGGCAAGCAGCCAGTATGCCTGGACGGGGGCGCTTTGTCGGCCAGGGAAAGGGCCACGGAATCTACTCACAAAATACACACTGGGAGGGGCCGGGCACAAGAGGGGCCTTGTCCCACTCAAGTTTTAAAAAGATCCTGGGCTGCTTCGAGGGTCTCGCTGCAAGAGACCCAGTGGTGTGTGGGGGGATGCAGTGTGATGGGGCCGTGGGGGCCTGGCTTGGCGGGCGGTGGAGGTGGGGGAGCTGCTGCTGGGGGCCTGGTCAGATGGCGGGAGGGGGCTGGGGATGGGCAGCGGCCAGACTTGTCAAGCTGGAGAGAATCTACCAGAAACTGGAGAGGAGAGGCTGGCAGGGCCTCCCAGGACGATGAGATGGTCTAAGAGGGTGTCCTCACCTCCTGATTTTGCTCAGCGTCAATTTGACATGTGGGAACTTCTCCCTGAAGGTCTCGTTCATATCCTTTTTGAGGTCTGAGGGCTTCACATATTCTATCACTGTGGTCTGCAACAGAGAGTGGGCAGGGTTGGGCCGGCCCCTCACACAGTCCATGGGTCCTGCCTGCTGGGTACGACGGATTTCCCACTGTCCTGGTTTGCAAACATGCATACGGTGCGGCTTGAGAGGCCCTGAATCTCTGAGAGCAAAATGGCTCAAGAGAGAACTCCAGAGCCCATGCATGCTTGGTATGGGGAGAGCCACGCTGCCAGGTGCCGAGGGCTGAAGGGCAAGGGCCGACCCCAGCTGGAGTGGCCAGCACTGCTCCCTGGCCTGCCCTGCACACCGCCACTGTCTGTGCTGCTGCGATCCGGGATGGGGGCATGTCACGCCCCTGGGGCAGCTTTGCCCACAGCCTGCCCCACACGCCCCGAGCCAGGACAGGTATGCAGCTGCCTGCACCCAGGCCCTGGGAGAGGGCACTCACCATGTACGACGCAAAGATGAGGACACGTTTGTGCTTGCCGCAGGGCCACTGCGGGTCATCCAGGAGGTTGGGGTTGTACTCCAGGGTGTCCCCCACGTCACTCCCTGTAAGAGAGGCAGCCCCTGACCCACCAGGAGTCTTGAGCAGTACCCATCTAGCCCCAAGGTCTGGCAGGCCAGCACCATGGCGGGGCAAGGGGGCTGAGCAGGGGAGGGGCTCCAGGCCACGGTTCTCTCTCTCCTGAAGGGCCCAGGGCTTAGGGCAAGAAAAGGATGTCCTGAGAGGAGGGGCCCTCCCTGGAGTCATCTGTGGATGCAGCTCCTCCCCACTGCCCGGCTCAGGCCAAGCCCAGGGCCAACAATTCAGTGTGGAGCTGTTCCTCTCCTGACCCTGTTCCCCAGGCTCCATCTGCACGGAGGGCTACAGATTGAAAGGGGCTTGCTGATGCTGCTGCAGTCCCTGGGCCGTGATTAAGGCACGCGGGTCACCCTGTTCTAGGCCGTGGTTAAGGCACGTGGGCTACCTAGTTCTGTGCTGGCTGGTGCCGACTTGGTGGGGGCAGGTTTATGTCTTGACCCTGGCAGAGTCCGGGGGACACTAGGCCGAGGTGTGGGCAGCAGGCCATGGCTGTCACTCTTGGGTGTGACCAGGGCGTTGGTGGGATACAGGAACTTCGCATAAGACACGACCTGGAAAAGCAAATGCATCTGGCCTCAGCTCTGCCTCCCGGGACCAGAGAGCAAAGTGAGCTCTGCCTGCCTCCCGCTGCAGGAAGCCCAGACGCACGTGCCGGGAGCCCTGCGTGGAAAATGAAGGAACAACTCAGATCAAGCCATTGAGGCTGCACCTGAGCTAGACGCTGCTCCTCACATAGCTAGAACATTCCAGAACACTACTGTGCTTTATCTGGGTTCTGCAGCCTGTAACATTCTCCCTGCCTCTGAAGACTGCTGACCACCAGCACAGAGGCCGGAGGGTCGGCGAGCCCCACCCTGCAGCGGGGGGGGTGTCCAGGAGCACGTGGTTGTGGTGCAGCAGCGCAGACCTCAGGCCCGGCCAGGCTGGCGGGGGAGTCCGATGGGGTCCAGGGCCACGTTCTCAGGGCTGCACGGGCCCGCATCCACTCCACCCTTGCTTTTTACGTGGAGTGAAGCACAGCTTCACGTCTGCCTCATGGGCACTGACGTGGGACTGCTCCCACCCGCCTGCCTGGCCCTGACGGCGCTGGGTGTCCACCAGCAAAGAGGCTCTTACCTTCCCATCTGCTCCTAGCTCCACGCCTTCTAGCTCAAAGACCATCTCGGAAGACACAGAGACGCCGCTGGACGGGTGCCTCTGCTTCTGGCTGTCCACCCTCAGGTCACTGCAAACATGGGAGAGGCAAGGGGCTGTGGTCTGTGCTGAACTCAGGCTCCAGCAGCCCAGCCCACCTGTCTGCTGGCCCGAGGCGCTCTCAGGAACAATGTCAGCACAGCCCCTCGGGAAAGAAAGGCGGCACTGGTGTGACCAGGAAGGCGCACGTCAGGAGTGCTTTCATGGAAGGAAGGGTCTTTGAGCCCCGCTTCCCCCGTACCGACACTGGCTGGTAGAGCCCCCGGGGTGGCGCCCACCTTCACTAGCCCACTAGGTGCGTGTGCCCACGCCCGGTCAGGTTTCTCCACCACTGTTTTTAAGCCAGGGCCACACATAATCCCCACCCCATAGCTGTTTCCTCCTTCCCTGAATTACGCACGGATATGACTGCCTGGATGATCGCAGCACCACGTGGCTCTGTCCACAGGAGGTGGGACAGCCCAGCCACCTGTACATCGACAGTGTGAACAGAAACCGGCTCCTCTGGAGAGTGAGGACCCGAAACGCCCCTGGGGTCCTGAGGAGCTTTGCTGGAGGTTGACGTGCTGAGCCTCGCATGAGCCCGGGGGCAGCGTCACCTGGGGGCGCAGTGCCCTGATGCCTCCTGGGCCTGGCGGGGACGAGGCCTTGCCTTCTGCCTAGACGCACACCGCATGCGAGGCAAGTGCTGAGTACTCACCTGATCCGCAGGCCTTCCCCATAGGGCAGGACCGAGAAGGCCGCACACAGGGACCGCTTGGCACAGATGAGCACAATCCTGCAGGGGGACGGAGTCAAGGGAGACAGGGGCCAGGGAGCAGGGGTCAAGGTGCTGCTGCTTCCAGAGCTACGGACATTTCCATAGAAAATTCCTTCTGCCTAAATTCAGGTGCTGGGAGACTGCCCATGCACCCCGAGGGGACTTGGGCCCAGGAGGCCGGGTGGCCAGTGTCACTAAGCCTGGCCCCCGCAAGCTCTCAGAGTGGATTCCCTACAGGAGCTACCGGGGTGCCCCTCCCTGGGACGCCGCTGCACGTGGGCAGGCACAGCAGTGACATCCCCAAGGCTCCTTCCTGACCCAGTGCAGGTAGGGCTGGCGGCCTCACCTCAGGATCTTGGCTCATTCAGAGATGAGAGGCAGCCAGAGGGGACAGGATGGTGAGGCCAAGGGCTGCCTCAAGCCAGACCTCAGAGGTCCTGGGTGGAGCGGGGCTCAACACCACCAGAAAGGGCCTGATCCAGGTCCCCAGAGAGGCTGGCCTGGAGGCTCCCCTCCAAGGCGCTCGAGCAGCCAGGTCCCGGGCCCAGGGAGCACAGGCAGAAGCCACTGTTTCTCCTCCCTTGGACATTGGCTCTGCCCTGCCTGGGCCCAGGGTCTCACCAAGGGGACAACAGCGGGAGAACTTCTCCCCCTCTCTGGCTTGGATGACGGGAGCCAGGGCTGGCACTCACGTCTGCTGGGAGCTGTATAGGACTGACGGGGAGCAAGGGTCTGTCCAGACCCACAGTCACCACAAGGAGGGTGCCCGGCAGGGGGAACTCCAGAAGAAAGGGAGCGCTCTGGACCTCAGGACACCCAGTGATGGGAATACGGGGCCACAGGAACACCCTGTGGTGGGGAGGCGGGTCCACCTCTAGAGGTGTGGAATGTGGGGTGGGCGGGAGCCTTGGGAGCGGAGGGAAGATTGCTTGGCTGACATGGACAGGACCCCGCGGGCTTCTGGAGACCACAGCCCTGGCCTGGCTCCTGGCTCGGCTTCATACCTGCTGTTCCTGGTGTCGTACTGCCTCATGTTCTTGATGAAGTGGGTCTTCTTCAGGCCTTTATGTCCCGGTGATCCAGATGTGTGTTTGGTTCTGCAAGGCAAAGGACACAGGTCACTCTTTCCCTCCCAGGACCCTCTGGCCCCGCAGGGCTCAGTGGCAGCTCAAGCGGAGTTGTAGAGCTTGGGGTGGACGGGGGCGTGTACCTCTGTGCTGGAGCACATCCCATGGCATCTTCCAGAAATTCCAGGGAGCAGCGCTGGGACGTGACTCGCTTCCTGCAAGATGACAATGGAGCCTCAAAACAGGCCTGGGGCCACCAGCCCGGCACCACCTTTGTGGCCAGAAACCGAGTGCCGCCCGCTGTGCAGGGAAGGGCCACTCTCCAGCCCGGCTGCGCATCCATGGGCCGAGGGGCTTCCAGAGCGCGTGCAGACTGAGGCGGGGGGCACCTCCTGCCTTGAGAGGTTCTTGTTTGGGAGGCACTGAGCTCTTCTCTGGGGATCAGCAGCCCTGGGGGACAGGCTCCTCAGGCACAGCATAGCACAGCACAGCACACCAACCTGCCCTGCCCACCGAGGGTCGCTCGGCCCCAAGCAACACCCTGCTGGGGGCACCACCAGCTCTCACAGGCCCATCCCACCCAGCGCTGCCTGAGACTGGTGCTGCCTGCCCCTCCCTGAAGCACAGCTGGGCATCGGGGCACCATGGCACAGGCAGGTGGGGTGGGCACCAGGCAGCCCTTGTTCTCAGGCCACCTTCCCCTGGCTCGCAGCTCCCTGCACCAGCCACACCCTCCCACCTCAGTGCCGTCACGGGGGCTGCTCCTCCATCTGGAACATTCTGTTCCTGCTCTTCCAGTGGCCTCCTCTTTCTGAACTTTTTGGCTCATAGGTGGCCCGCTGAGGGAGGCTGCCCGGATCCTGCTATTCTGTGACTTGCTCAAGGCACTGGTCACTACAGGAAGGAGGCATCCCCGCCTCACCACCCACCTGCCGTCTGCCTCCCCTTCCAGAGTGCCGGCCCCATGGATGGGGCAGGGTCTGTTCCCACTCACTGCTGTCCTTAGTGCCTGCCCTCCTGCCTGGACTTCAGGAGTCTCCCAGGTGTTTCCCATAAGTGAAACGTGCAGGAGGCAAATATTTGTTGGCTGAATGACTGTACAACGCACTTCCCTGAGGACCCCTCAGGGCACAATGCCCACTGCTCCTCCGACCCGCGACCCTCGGGACCAAGCGAGGCCACCCTGATGCGGAGACATGATGTGGTTCAGTAACTCTCAGGGCCACGCAACTCCAAGCGCAGAGCCGGGTCTTGAACCCAGGTCTGTCGGGGACTCCAAAGCTTTGTTCTCTCCCTTATACTGGGAGCCATGAACATGTGTGCCTGGGCACCGAGGCATTCCAAAAGCGCAGCTTAGGAGATAAGGTCCAATGCCAGTTGATGCGACATTGCAGTATTGGAAAATCACTCCAAATGCGATGACAATGATGGGTGATGGGGTGTGGCACGTCTGAGGATCCTGCCTGCCCTGCAGGGCTGTTGGACCCCAGAGGGGAGCGGTTGTTGTTGGTGGTGACGGCGGTGGTGGTGGTGGTGGTGATGATGGCGGTGGTGGTGGTGATGGCGGCGGTGGTGGTGGTGGTGATGGCGGCGTGGTGATGGTGATGGCGGTGGTGGTGATGGCAGTGGTGGTGATGGCAGGGCAGTGATCGTGGTGGTGATGGTGGCGGTGGTGATGGTGATGGCGGTGGTGGTGATGGCGGTGGTGGTGATGGCAGTGGCAGTGATCGTGGTGGTGATGGTGGCGGTGGTGGTGATGGGGCCCTCTGCAGGGTGCTGTGTGATTTATTAAATGGAGCACCTTGGCCCCCGGGCTTGGCATGGGGCATTCTCAGCGTGTCAACAGTAGCCTTTTTATTAAGTGTCAGCCAATCTGGACTCCTGGCCAAGGGCAGGTGTACTGCTGGGGGTCACTTCTGGGAACTCTCCAGGCTCCAGGCCAGCGCCGTCCTCAGGGTCCCACAGGCCTTCCCCCGGCAGGACCCCGGCTTACACACAAGACCTGGTGCACTCAGGCCCCATCTCTGGTGGAGCCGGCCTGGAGTCCAGGTCCCCACACCATGCCCTTGCCAGGAGCCTCCCACTGAGAGCCAGTGTTTGTCCCAAGGCGCCGGGTTGGGCACAGCCACAGTCCCATGGTGGGTGCCACCTGTGCCAGCGAGAGTGCCACAGCCACCACCTCACCAACACTCGACGGCTCACAGTGACAACCACACCCATTTATCAAGTGGCACGGAGAGGCCTGGCCCTTGCCCAGGTCACACAGCCAGTGTAGTCCTGGTTGGTACCAACGCTGTCACCTTGACGCCAACATTGATGCTGTCATTTTTTTTCTTTTTTTTGAGATGGAATCTCTCTCTGTCGCCCAGGCTGAAGTGCAATGGTGTCATCTTGGCTCACTGCAACCTCCGCCTCCTGGATTCAAGCAATCCTCCCTCCTCAGCCTCCTAAGTAGCTGGGATTGCAGGTACCTGCCTCCATGCCCAACTAATTTTTTTGTATTTTTTAGTAGAGACGGGGTTTCACCACGTTGGCCAGTCTGGTCTCGAACTCCTGACCTTAAATGATCTGCTGGCCTCGGCCTCCCAAAGGGCTGGGATTACAGGTGTGAGCCACCATATTTTATTTTAATTAATTAATTTATGTTTTTGAGATGGAGTCTCACTCTGTGGCCCAGTCTAGAGTGCAGTGGCACGATCTTGGCTCACTGCAACCTCCACCTCCCAGGTTCAAGCAATTCTCCTGCCTCAGCCTCCAGAGTAGCTGAGATTACAGGCGCCTGTCACCATGCCTGGCTAATTTTTATATTTTTGGTAGAGATGGGGTTTCACCTGGCTAATTTTTGTATTTTGGTAGAGATGGGGTTTCGAGGCCAGGCTGGTCTTGAACTCCTGATCTCAAATGATCCGCCAGCCTCAGTCTCCCAAAGTGTCAGGATTACAGGTGTGAGCCACCATATTGTATAACAAAGTGTGAAATAGCTCCTGTAATTTGTTGGATACCGTACTGAAAGTGAAAAAGAACGTGGTTGTAGGGGTACCAAGTACAGTTTGAAGTCAGGAACTTAAGATGTAATTAAAATTTTTTAAAAGGCAAAGGCAACAAGAGCTTGTTGAAAACAAGCTAGGATTGAAAGCAGAAAATCCACTAAAACGCCTGGTGCCTCACAGTGGCCCCATCACCAGACACAGCTGTGCACCTGCCCAGTCCCAGCTGGAGGTGGGGGCAGGGGACCAGCCGGATGGCTGCAGAAGGTGGGTGAGCAGCTGGCCAGAGGAGAGCACTTGGATGATGGGACCAGGAAGGGCTGGGGATGCGGTAGGCTGGCCTGGACAGTGGGGTGGGTGGGGAAGGAGGAGCTGCGGGGCTGGGGCTGGAGCAGGCAGCAGGCTCTGAGGGCAGTGGGAGGGCAGAGCACCCAGCTGCATGCTGAGGGGGTGTGTGGCAGATGTCGGCTGTCCCGAGAGGCCCAGGTGAGTGCTGGCCTGTGATGGGTGACGGCGGGCAAGCTGCCCCAAGAGGAGTCCAGCAGAGGCTGGATGGGCAGGTCCCACACTGGGGAAAGAAGCCAGTGAAGGAGGAGATTTGGGGACTGTCCCCAGAGAGGTGTTTGTGTGTCCTGCCCTACAAGGCTGGGCCTGGAGGCCCTGAGGACCAGCCTGTGTGTCTTTCTGGAAGCTCCTTGCCACGGGTAATTACCAGGGGATGCCTGGGTATTTGCACGCCTGGGACCTCATTTGGAGGCCCGTGGGGGCCCCAGCAGAAGCCTGGGGCCCCGTGGCAGCCTTCCTGGCAGTACCGTTGGAGCCTCTGGCCCAGGACGCAGAGGAGCTGCAGCGGGGAGGCTGACGCTGCTGCCGGCTGGCCCGGCTCCTCCGTGATTTTGTGGTCGCTGCAGGAATGATGGGTTTCTCTCCACCATGCTTTAAAATCTGTTCCCAGCAGGTTCTTCTACAGATCTTTCTCTGTAATTTCCTTTTTTTTTTTTCGAGACGGAGTCTCGCTCTGTTGCCCAGGCTGGAGTGCAGTGGCGAGATCTCCGCTCACTGCAAGCTCCGCCTCCCGAGTTCACGCCATTCTCCTGCCTCAGTCTGCCGAGTAGCTGGGACTACAGGCGCCCGCCACTATGCCCGGCCAATTTTTTTGTATTTTTTAGTAGAGACGAGGTTTCGCTGTGTTAGCCAGGCTGGTCTCGATCTCCTGACCTCGCGATCCACCCGCCTCGGCCTCCCAAAGTGCTGGGATTACAGGCGTGAGCCACCGCGCCCGGCATTTCCTTCTTTTCTTTTTTGTAAGCATCTTATTAGTAAACTAGATCTGCACAGTTCTAGGAGGGAGGCAGCATTCTGACTCTCAGTTCATGGGTGGGTAAACTGAGGCAAGGAGCTGTTTAGCAACTGCCCGAGATGACATGGCTGGTAAGAGACAGAGTGGGGACCTGAGCCCACATGGATGGTCGGGGCTCTGGCACCCGGTGGCGCCGCTCCCATTGTGTCAGTTGGAATGGCGGCCGCTCTCCACTCTTTCTCAGGGGCTCATTTTGTGAACCTGGCCCCGTTGCAGGTCACGTTTTTTGGTTTGAGTCCAGAAGACTCTGACAATGCTGAAGGAGGTGCCTGCGCATGGGTGCAGGGCAGGGCGGCCAAGTGGGGAGGACGCCGCTTTGGCCTTCCCTTCCCCTCTGCCTCCACGGGAGCTGGCGTCAAGGGAGAACGAGGGAAGTGCTTCCCTTCCAGAACCAGGGCTGTCGCAACTCCACGCATCACCGCAGCAGGGCGCTGCTGCTAACAGGACGGGCACTGGAAAGCGCAGATGGGACCCAGGCCAGCATCCATTGCTTGGCCCCTCTGGAGGATGGGCTGGGAACCCATGAGATGGACCCCTGCTCGCCCTGGGCCCCACAGAGAGGTGTCCGTGTGTCCGGCAGACACGGAGAGGATCACGCACGTGCAGATGCACCACCTCACGCCTGGCTGGAAGCAGCACACATGCCGGTCAGCAGGAGGCGGGACACGCGCGATCAGGGGACGGCATGCACAGCATGGCTGCACGTGCACACAGATGCCACACGGGTTGAAAGGCTCGTCACGTAGTGACACAGGTCCCCTCAGTGTGGGGGAGGGGCTGAGGAGGGGCACCAGGGAGCTGGGGGGTTGGCCTGTGTCTCCGCAGGGGAGTGGCTCCGTGGGGTGTGCCCAGGCAAATGCACTGAGCTGCACACACCTTCCATGTGCTTCACTCATCCTGCGTGCACTGGACCCCTCCGTCCAAAACATGCAAGGAACAAGCGAGCAAAGCAGAAGGAACAAGGCCCTCGGCAAGGCCCACACCCCACATGCTGGGGCAAATGCAAGTTCTGCTGAGTCCCAGGAGGCCCCGCTCCTGCTCAGCCACGGCAGAGTTACACTGGCGGCGTCTAGTTGTGATTCCCCCCACGTGGCAGTGACCAGCTCGAAGCTGCCTGCATCTGACTTTTGGGAAGAAGGGGTTGGGGGTTGGGGCAGTGGGGAGGCTGCCCCCCCAGTCTGCTGACACCTCACTCTCAGCACTAAATGGCGGGCCAGCAACGCCTCCACCCAAAGTCATGCTCACAGACAGGAAGACAAATCTGCTATTTATCAAACACTTTCTAGCGTTTGGTACATTTCCTTTCCTTTGTAACGGAAGAAGTGCCCAGAAGGGGCTGAGGCCTGAAGACCCCATCCCCATTAGAAACCCAAAGCTGTGTGCAGGAGCCGCTGTAAGGCTCAGAGGGAACTCAGGAGGCCCGGCCGGGCAAAGGGGCCGTTGAAATGACCTTGACGGTAGGTCTGACAACGTGAGAACAGCTGGGAGCCTCTGCCGAATGACTGCGCTTCTGTCCCACAGCATGCCCACGCCAGCACCGGGGAGACTGGAACCGTCCCTCGCCAGGAAGGCGCGGGCAGTGGTGTTGTTCGGCTGCCCCCAGCTCCGAGTGTGGGCAGTGGTCTTGTCCGACCACCCCCAGCCGCATCCCCCGGCCTGGGCACCTAGTATGCCATGGACCCTGGGGCACAGCTGTTGAATGCGTGGCTGGTCTCGGGTGCCCCGTCTCATCAAGTCCCAGGTGAAGCAAAAGCGCCCAAGTCCAGCAGGGGCTGCAGCCTCACCCAGCGAAAGCATCCATATGGGGTCACAGGGCTGGGCGGAGTGGGGGGTGTCAAGTGCCCTTTGGGCTGCCATGGGAGATGTGCCCCCAGGCTCTGGCCTCAGCTGACCACTGCCAGCTGCTTGCCAGCTGGACAGCAAGAAATCCCCAAATCACGCTTGTAAACAAGGTGCCAGATGCTGAATTGGTTTAACCTGGACAGCAGCTTGGCGACGCTGAGTGGCTCCTGGCCCAGACAGCAGCCTGTCCCACAGCTGCAGCCCAGCTCCAGGCCCAGGCCTTTCCCCAGAAGCATCTCAGCACACACCCTCCAGAACTGGGGGGCTCTGCTTGCTGATGGCTGCACCCTGGCTCTTCGCTGGGCCACATCTGTCTGCAATTTGGGGAAAGTTGTTCGCTTGAGGGGATGCCACTCTCACCTCATTAGTGCTGTGGACACTCACCAAGGGCTGTTGTGGGTTGAAGGGTGTCGCCCCCAGAAGACAGGGTGAAGTCCTAACCCCAGTACCTGTGAATGGGACCTCGGATGGAAAGAGGGTCTTAGCAGATGTCATCAAGTTAAGATGTCACAGGTTAAGTGCTAATCCAATGACTGGTGTCCCCGTGAGGAAATCACCACGTGCAGACACAGACACGCAGGAACAGTGCGGCACGGAGGCGGAGGCAGAAACTGGAGCCACAAGCCCGGGAGCGCCTGGAGCCACCAGAAGTGGGAAAAGGCAGGAAGGATCCTCCCTGGAGCCTGCACAGGGAGCGTGGGTCTGTCCACACCTTGAGGTGGGGCTTCTGGCCTCCAGAGCTGGGAGAGGCCACGCTGGTGCCATAAGCCACCGGGTTTGGGAGGAGGGGGCGGCGGGGAGGCGGCTGCAGGCAGAGCACCCCGGCACCTGCTCAAACCCAGCTGGGGAGGCCCAGAGATCCCGCCTGCTTTTGGGCATTAGGCAATGGCAATGTTAAAAGTGAAAATAAACCTGGTTGGAAGTTCTATGAGGAAAACAAGGATTCTAATGATTCACTCACTGGCTCGACACGAAGTGCCACACCAGGCTGAGCCTCCCTGGGAAAGAATAAGTGTTAGGACCGAGACGTGACTGTTCCCTGGGCAGCCTTGTTGTAACAGGAGGCTCCATTTGGCTGGGTGTGGCGGCTCCCACCTGAAATCCCAGCACTTGGGAGGCCAAGACGGATCACTTGAGCCAGAGTTGAAGACCAGCCTAGACAATATAGCGAGACCCCATCTCTGCTAAAATAAAAACTTAGCAGGGTATGGTGTGCGCCTGTAGTTCCAGCTACTGGGAGGCTGAGGCAGGAGGATAACTCAAGCCCAGGACGTAGAGGCTGCACTGAGCTGTGATTGCGCCACTGCACTCCTGCCTGGGAGACAGAGAGAGACCCTGCCTCAGGAAAAAAAAGAGGCTCTGCTCATCTCACACTGACTCCTGCCACATACCTCACTGAGCCCTGGGCACACATCTGACCTCTGACCTCAGGGAGGCCGTGCTTAGTGCTTAGTGTGAACCCGCTTCTCAGAGGAGACTGAGGCTCAGAGAGGCCGTGTCACCTGTTCAAGGTCACAGAGGTACTGAACAGTGCAGCTGGGATTCCAAGCCCAGTCTGTTCCCAGAGCCCAGGTCAAACCACCACACTCACGAGACCAACATCAGGGCTACCTTCAGGACTTTCAGAATTCTCTCCATTTCCTAAAACCAACTCATCCTAGAACTCTCAAGCCAGAAGCTAGCAGCCCCTTTTGCTGGGGCAGACACCCTTCTCTTGCTCAGCAGCCAGGCCCAGGGAACGCAGGGAGAAATGGACGTCCTCACGCTGGGGGCTGCCTATTAGGGGAGGGGCCACGGCCCTCAGACACAAGGTCAGCACAACGAACTTGGCAGAGAGCCCCAGGAGGGACGCCTCCCCCTCCAGGAACAGAGTGGGGTTCCGGAAAGACCTGAACAGGGACATGGGGGCCAAGGAGGAGGGAAGGGAGGAGACAGCCCTGGGCGAGGCAAGGGGTGGTGGCGCTTGGGCCTATGGTGGGTACGGCAGGAGGACCGCAGGCACCCAGCCCATGCCACGTCCCATCCTGTCCCAGGGATGCCGGCCACAGCGCACCTTCTAACAATCCCACAGGGCAGGGATGTGCTGCAGGTGGGCAGCATGCTGCGCTCAGAACTGTCACCACGGAGGCTCCGGGCCTGCAGGGGGTGCCTTCTCAGTTACGGGCACTTCCCTGCAGCGTCGCCACACTCTGCCTCCCTCCACTCGAGTGGACTCCACTCCATGCCAGGCCTGGTGCACACAGGGGTGCATGAACTCTGTGGAAGGAGGGCCTATGACAGCACCCGGTCTGCCTGGTGTCACCATCCGGTTCTGGACACTCACATGCAGGACTGAGGGAGAAAGCCGTTTGCATGTCAAACAGCAGGGCCCAGGGTTAGGGAAGAGCCTAACCTGCGGAGCTCGGCCGGTTGCGGTGAGCCCACTTCCCCTGGAGCCCACACCCTGGGGCCTTGCCGCTTTGCCCTGGAGAGTCACCACCTAGTTCCATCTCTCCCGCCTTCCTGAAGGAGCTGGCCATGCCAAATGCATGGGGCCTGGCTGCCACATTTGGGCAAATCCATCCCTCTGCCCCAATCACCCCTCTGACCCTCCCTGGAGCAGCGGCCAGGCATGTCCGTGGGGGGACATCTTGTGGACAGGCCTGGGTCTGCAGGCCCCCTCAGCCTGGCTACGGCCAGGAACACTCCCAAGGATGGAGTGCGCTGCAACCTGTGTGTGATGCAACCTGCATGTGACGTCGTAGTCTTTGAGGACAGAGTGCTGTGTTCTGGGCCCAAACTTCCCCAACCAAAGACCTTAGAGGAACCCAATGCCTCCACCTGCCTGAAGGCCAGGGGCGTGGGGCAACTCTGATGACCTCCAGGTAAGCAAGGAGCCCATGCCAGCCTTGACCCAAGAGCTCCGTGTCAGCCCCCTTCGCTGCACACCTGCAGGGGCTGCCTCCGGGAACAGCCGCCCAGCAGGCACTTGGACCTGTGGACAGTGGCTCCCTCTGAGAAGGAAGCGCAATAAGCAGCCAGTCTTGGGCCCAGAGCCCACAGTCACTCCTGGAGGTGAGGGCTGTGGGAGGCAGGGTCACCCAGGACCTGTGGTCTCTGGGAGAAGGACACAGGGTGTCGGGCAGCCAGGGGCCATCTGGGCAGGGGGCACACGCTGGACAGGCAGGGCTCATGATTGGGGTTGCCCTGGGATGGGCTGAGGTGGTTCCCAGAAATGGAATCAAGGCAGGGGGAGCAATGGAGACCCAGGGTGTGACAGGCCCAAAGATACCGAGCTGAGAGTGATGGGGGGAGGGCGGGGGTCTGCAGGGAAGTGACAGGGAGAGGAGGGGTGCCAGAGACCAGTGGCTGTGGGATGGGAGATGTGGCTGTGCAGGGGCCTCTGGGAACAGGTGTCAGTGACAGTGCCAGGGGGACCCCGGCCCACATGCTGGATCTGAGGAGGTGGGCACGGAGGGTGTGGCCCGGTTCAGAGAATGCCAGGAGATGCACAGGGCTGTCCGTGTGTCCCTGTGTCCCGGGCACTGGTACCAGTGGAAGGGGGTGGGGGCATATCCAGAGCTCACAGGGCTGGGGGTCTCAGGGGTAATAAGGGCTGAATGAACCCTAAAACCCATTTCAGAGGACTGACAACGTGGAGACCTAGACCCCGCATTCAGGGGCTGGGAGAATTCAGGGGACAATGAACCCTATGTGTGGGCGCTGACAGGGCCTGAGGAAACCCTCAGTGAGCCCAGGAACCCCCAGTTCTGTATCTAGGACTGACAAGGTCCCAGGTGAACCCAACCCCTGTGTCCTGGGCTGTTGAGGGCCCAGGTCACCTGACCCCTTTGTCCTGGCCTGAGGAGGCCCCAGACTGACCCTGACCCCTGTGTCCTGCGTTGATGAGGCCCCAGGTGGCCTGACCCCTGTGTCCTGGGCTGACAAGGCCCCAGGTCACCTGACCCCTGTGTTCTGGCCTGATGGGGGCTCAGGTCACCTGAACCTGTGTGTCCAGAGCTGACAAGGCCCCAGGTGAACCCAACCTCTTTGTCCTGGCCTGATGAGGCCCCAGGTTGACCCTGACCCTTGTGTCCCGGGTTGATGAGGCCCCAGGTTGACCCTGACCCTTGTGTCCTGGGTTGATGAGGCCCCAGGTTGACCCTGACCCCTGTGTCCAGGGCTGACAAGGCCCCAGGTCACTTGACCCCCTTGTCCTGGGCTGATGAGGCCCCAAGTAATCCTGACCCCTAGTCCTGGGCTGACCTGGCCCCCGTCCCGTCCCCGTCCCCGTCCCTGTACCCCGCGTCCTGGGCTGACCTGGCCGGGCCCCCACTCACCTCTGGCGCTGCCCATCCAGGCCGAGGCCGGTGGGCACTTGCGTGGGGCTGAGCAGGCCCTGGGGCGCGGGGGTCCTGGCGGGCAGCCCGGGCAGGCCGGCGGGGGGCTCCGGCGGCGGCGGCGCTGGCGGTTCGCGGGCCTCGGCGGGCGGCGGCGGGGGCTTTTCTCCGCCCGGGCCCAGGCTCGGGGGCCGCCCGTCCAGGGAGATGTTGTTGAGGAAGAAGAGCGCAGCCTGACGGCGCCGCGAGTCCCCGCGCCTCCGCAGCGCCTGCGGCGGGGCCCGAGCAGCAGAGGTCGGCGCGGCGGGTGGCGGGGGCCCGGCGGGGCCGGCAGCCGGGCCCGCGGCTCCACCGGCCGCGGCCGCGGCCATCCTCAGACTGCGCCCGCCGCCGCGAAGCGCCCCACCCCCTGCCCGCGCGCCCGCGCGCCCGCCGCCCATTGGCCGCGGCGCGCCCACATGCAAATGTCTCGCCACCGCACTCTCCCATTGGCCAGCGAGGTGCCGCGCTCGGGGCGCTCCCCTGGGTCCTAGAGGCCGTCGGGCGCAGGCGTAGGGAGTCGGGAGCTGCGAGACTCACCGACGGTTCGAGTCCCCGTCTTGGGACCTGCGGCCGCGGGGCTCCGGCCTTCTGTTCCCTTTGCTGTACGGCGGCCTTCGCGGTCAGCCTCCATCGAGCGCGCATTTTAAGGCTCTGGACCCAGGGCGGCGTGGGTGAGGCCCCAGCACACTTCCCTGTCCGGAGGTGTGTCTGGGCGGCGCTTCAGCGGGGGCAGGGCGGCCCCTGGAGGAGCCCCACCGCTTCCCGGAAGGGCCCGCGTGCCACCTGGCCTCCTTCATTGACAGAAGGGACCGAGGGTCTGAGTGGAGAAGGCACCTGCTTGGGATTGAAGCCCCGGGCAGAATCCTGCACTTCCTGCAGTAGTAAAGTGACCTTGAGCCTGCCTTGTGCCCAGGCCTGTTTCCTCTCTGTGCCCAGGTGCCCCTGACTTCAGAACCTGTGAGCCGGCGGCGCCGGGATGGTCAGGGCCTGCCTCTGGAACCCGGGAGCCTGTCTGCAGTCTGGAGGGGAACCCGCTGTATCTTTGTGAAGGGACTCAGGGCCTTGCACCCACCTGTGTGCCACCTGCCTGCTCTGTCCAGCTTTCTTTCGTGGGTTTACTTATCTTTAAAGAGGGGACAATGATTTCAGCCTCAGGGTACTGTCAGGATGAAACTGGCTCAGTGAGGGGGTCGGGCTGTGGCTGGAGGCCAGGCACATGCAGTGATGAGCCCACAAATGCACCACAGTACCCCGCACCTGCCCGCATGCCCCCAGCCTCTCCTGTGCTGGGTGCTGGGGACCCGGTGGGACCGACAGGCACAGCGCTGGCCCTAGGAGCACCTGGTATGTGGGGAGGCAGCACGATGGCCAACAAGGCAGTGGGCGAGTGGGCAAGACAGAGTCTTCATCACCACCCCTAGCATGGGCCCCTGCCCTTCAGGCCCCTACCCACATCCCCCCTGCCCTGCTCCCTCCTGTGGGCCTTCATGGGCCACCACTGGGACTCACGCAGCATGCAGCACCTCCACTTCCTTTCCTTCCACCCTTCCAAGTTGGCCTCCAAGGCCTCTGCCAGGCCTAGGGGAAGGTGGGCAGCTGTCCTGTCTGGGAGAACGCGGGGCTGGGTGGCACGGCAGAGGGGCGGCTGTGGCTTCTGTATCCACAGAATGGGGTGCTGACTTGTGTGTCTGGGGGCTCCCGTGAGTGGGGAGTGAGTGTGACCAGCGCTGTAAGGTGCTGAGGCTGGGGCAGGCACACAGTGGGCCCTCCATCCCTGCTGGCTATCGCCAGGAGGAGGGGCCTGACAGGGGAGGGTGGGCCATACACAAGCAGCTTGCAGAGAATCTGGTGTCAGATGAGAACAGAAAGGGGCGAGTGAGGGTGGAGGGCAGGAGGCAGGAGGCAGCTGTCCGTGCTGGCTGCAGCGCCAGGCCCTGGCGATCTGCTGTGCAGTAGTGGGGGGGCCCTAGCCAGTTCTTCTTTGCTGGTGCTAAGCTAGACTTTGAGGGACCAGGAGGAATGCTGAGGAAGGAACGGGGTCTCTTCCTGGGTCTGGTGAACCCCCTTGCTAGGCTCCCACTGTCAGTCTTCTCCCCTCCCCAGGGTGTTGATGGGTGGCCAAAAGCCAACCTGGCCTGCAGGTGGTGTGTAGGGAACACACAGCTTTTGTTTTGTGTGATTCTGGAGAAATTAAAGCTACCTTTAATGCACCTGGACTTCCCTCTTGGGAGTTCAGTCCCTCTGGCCTCTCAGGCTAACAGGCAGGCAGGTCACAGGCTGCAGGTGGGAGGCAGTGCCCCCTGAGCCAGGCCCGCACCCCAGTCTGGCCTAGGCCTCACCCAGCCCAGTCATCGGCGCGTGTCCTGCCATCCCTGTGACGCGTGGTTTTAAACACCCAGCTCACCTTGGTGCTGTGGCCGCAGAGGGCCCTGCTCATGAGTTTTGCTCCTCGTTTTCTTTGGCTCTCACCCTGAACTCTGAGCAGGTGTCAAGCGCAGGGGGCTCTGTCTGGATGCTCCTGACTGCAGGCCTGGTCCCTGGGCTGACTTCTTAGTTTCCCCCTTGGCCTGACACCCCTCCGTGCCCCCACCTTTCCTTTCTGCCTGATCCTTGTCCATGTTTCTGGAGTTGGGGTTTCAGCAAACTTCGCAGAACATCCTAGCTCCTTGCCTACTTGGCACACTCCTGTTCATCCCTCAGAACCCAAATTCGGGTTGCAGGTGCCACCTGCCTTGACCTCCCAGGGACACCTGCTCTCCTCCCCGTCCCACAACACCGGCCATGACTTGGTGCCATTGCTCCTTTGCCCACCGCTCCCTGATGCCCAGCGGAGGTGTCAGTGCCCAGTGTCTCTGCCCTGTAAGGGGCAGTTCTCAAACTTCACGTTTAGGAGAATTACCCCTGGGAGCTTCTTAAAATACAGACTCCAGGACCACCTCTAAGGTCCTGGTTCAGTGGATCTGAGGTTCAGCCCAGGAATCTGTTTCTTAAGCTCCTCCCATGAAGCTGGGAGGGACTGATACTCGTCCTCCCCCGAGGAGCAGACAGCCTTGAGTGCTCCCGGTGGAGTCCTGGTGAGCTGCCTTGTGGCTGCCAGGCCAGGGACTAGTGAGGAGGGGCAGGTGCACACGCCCGCCGCTGTTGCCAGGCACTTCCCCGAGGGTGCCCTGGTCCCTTCCCACTGCAGACTCTGCAGAGGAGCTGGTTTCATTCTGTCCTCCTGCAAGGGGGTGACCTCCAGTCCCTGGCACAGTCAGTGGTGTCCTGGGGCCCGGGCGGGTGGAGGCCCAGCTGAACCCGGCCCTGCCAGACACATGCACGGTTCTTCAAGTGTTTATTCTCCGTCACTCAGGGGACCCGGTCTGCGAGGGTGCTGCCGCCCACCGCCTCCCTCCACTCTCACTGCCAGACGTCTGTTTGCTGGCAGCCCACGAGGGGGCGTCTAAGATCGTGCTCAGAGTTTGGCGGGCAGGGGTGGGGGTCCGAGTGGTCCATTGCCTCCCAGAGCGTGGGCACTGCCTGGGAAGGGCTGCAGTGCACAGCAGGGGTAGCGCTGGGCTGGAGCCTGAGTGATCCTGCCTCTGGTCCCCACACCCCTCAGGGAGCAGGTGCTGGGCTGTGGGAGGGGCCGCAGAGCATTTCCCAGGTGGGTGGAGATGGGGTGAATCGCCAGCCCGAGACTCCTCTCAGTCCTCCAGCCCCTCTTGAAGTGGGCCAGGATGTGCCCGCCACCGGCTCTTCGGGGCTGTCTGCTGGTTGGGTGGTGTGCCCTCTCCAGGCTGTGGTGAGCAGGTAGAGAGCCGCGCTGGGCTCACTGTGGGTTCAGTGCAGGCTGGCTAGGTCTTCTCCCAGGGTTCTGTGTGGGGCTGCCTGCTGGTTGGATGGTGTGCCCTCTCCAGGCCCTGGTGGGCAGGTGGAGGGCTGCCCCGGGCTCGCTGTGGACCCCGGTGCAGGCTGGCTAGGTCTCCTCCCAGGGGCTGCTGTTGGGGGAGGGACTGTGGTCCTCGGCGTCCCTTGGGCTCCCGGTCCCCTCAGTGACTGTCAGTTTTCTTCTCCCTCTGCATGGCTTTTTGGAGGCTATGGGAAGTGGCTGGAGGTCAGGCCGGAGCTGCGTGCCAACCTTGGAGGCAACACTGGCTCTCACCTAGGGCCTCCTGGGTCTCCTCTGGGCATGGAGAGCTGGGTGCTTGGGGAAGTTTGCTGGCCACCCTTGTTCCTACAAAACCAGTGCCCAGAGCAAGGGTAGCCCGGTCTGAGGGTGAACCCTTAGAATTAGGTGGAGAGTGGACACTCTCCTCATTGTGTGACTGCAAACACGGCGCTGACCCCAGTGGCCCCCTTGCTGCCTTGGAGGGAGCCAGGCCATACTGGCTGGCCTGACACTGGCTGCGGGTCTCAGCAGGCCTGCCCCCGGGCTAGGGTCACACGGGAGGGGTGCCTGGTCCCTGCGACGGTCCGGGGATGGGGATCCTGCCAAGATGCTGGGCTCAGGCCATCTCTGAGGCACAGCGAGCTCAGGCTCTGAGTTGAATGGGTCAGGTTTGAATCCTGACCCAGGTCCCAGACCTGTGACCTTGGGCAAGTGACCTCTTCCCTCTCAGCCTCAATTTCTGCACCAGCCAAACAGTGATGATCCTACCTGCTGGGCAGGGTCGTAAGGCTCACAGGCAGCCACAGCTGCACCCACTCTCCTGGGGCACCAGGCACGAGGACGCTGGCTCTGGCACTGAGCTGTGCCCATGCTGGGCAGGGACCTGTTCTCACTGACCACCACGGCAGTTTCTCAGGAGCCCCTGCCAGCGTCCCTGGCCCTGGCTCAGGTAGGAGCACAAGGGTGTGCTGGCTCACAGACTGCACCCCCCGGGGCCATTTCCACCCACTCAGCAGGAAGTGCCTCAAATAAGGGCCATGCTGGTCTCCACTGCCGCTCCGGGCAGATGCAGGCCATGGCCACCTGCCAGCAACAATGGCACATAGTGGCGGCACCACCCCGCCTGCTGCCTGCGGACCTTGCCCGGACAAAAACCAGGGCCATACGATTAGGTGTTCAAAGTCTCTCGTGGGCTCCTGGACCCCAGCTGGAGCTGCCATTGAGCCCAGAGCAGGAAGTGAAAAGTTGTCCCGATACCCTCAGACCAGGGCCGAGGCTCCTGCCGGTATTACTGGGAGGAGCTGGGCCCAAGGGCACTGCCCTTGGCAAACACTGGAGCCGCCCGCAGTTCCCCAGGGGAGCAAACATGCCCCATGCCCCTCGGTGCTGTGCCTTCTGCGCTGCCCCTGTCTGCAGGCGGACAAGGGGCCCTGGGGATCTGCTCCTCGTGGCAGCGGCTTATCCTGTGCACCAGGACACCCTTCCTCCCAGGACGATGGTGGGGACAATGACCATCCCCTGGCTCCTTCTCTCACCGAAATCTACGATCCCTGATGTCAGCCCCCTTACAGGCGAGGAGACTGAGGCTTAGATTGGGAAGGACCTGACAACAGGCTACAGAGTCAGAGGCTGCACAGGAAGGACTCACTCCGGCCGCCCTCGCCCTCCTCTCGGGGGTTCATTTGGGGAGGGTTGAGGTTCATTTTTGGCTCCATCATTCTGAGACTGCCATTCTCCAGGCAGTCAGGAGGAGAGGTGGCACTGGGGAGAGGTGGGTGCTGCGGCTCCCCTCGCCCCCTTCCCTGCACCTGCCCCATGCCGGCTGTACCTTTGTCTCCAGGCTCCGAGGCTCGCTTCCTTTTCCGTGGTAGACCCTGCCCGTGCTCCTGGGCACAGATGCACTCAGGCCCCTCCCCGGTGTTGCTCGTAGTGGCCTCCGCCTGGGAACTCAGGCCCACCTGGGGAGAAGGGGGTGTGGTCACGAGGAGGATCACCTTCCGGCCCTGCCCTGCGGAGTGTGTGGCCTGGACCCACCTCGCTGCCTGGGGTGTCTGTCTCATCCAGTTCGTCGGACTCCGGTCTCAGCACTTCAGCCTTGCTGGGCTCTGAAGGATGCAGGGTGCGGGGTCAGGCCAGGCTGGTGGCCCTGGGAGTCTCCTGAGCCTGCCAGACTAGAATAGGTGGAGCCAACTCTGCAAATGGGGAAACTGAGGCACGGAGGGCCAAGTGACCTGCCCCAGGGCACCGGCTGACAGGAGGCAGACTGGGGTTTGGGCCCAGGTCCAGTGTCCCCATCAGTTGGGGTGCCCGCCCCTGGCTTGGATGCTACATGATGGGGCACTCACAGCCTGCTTGCCAGCCCTAATTGCTAAAGTGCTTTTTCCCCTCACTGACTGTTGTTAGAGAGGCTCCTGCCAGGCACTCGGCTTCCTCCGGTGTCTGCAGGTGGAAGTGCCAAGCCCTGGAGCCTGAGGTTGCCCTGTCAGGTCGGCAGGGCAGAGCTGGGCCTGGAGACACCCATTCCCGGTGGGCACTGACCACCTCCCAGCTGGACTCTGAAAGCACCTCCCAGCTGGACTCTGACCCCAGGTGCTGACTGTACCTGAGTGGCCGTCCAGGTCAGGTGGCTGTGGGTGGGGAGGCAGCTGTGGGTGGGGAGGTGGCTGTGGGTGGGGAGGTGGCAGAGGCCTCCCTGTGTCTTCATCTACTGTCCTGCCTGGAGAGGACAGGCTGAGCTGGGACCCTGGAAGAGGGCGTGAGGGGTCCTGGGGGGAGGCAAGTAGGTGGCTTGAGTTTATTTGGGAGACTTCCCTGCCCCCAACTCAGCCCTGGACAGCCAGTGGGACCCTTCTTGAGGCTGCAGCTGGTGAGGGGCCCTGCCTTTCCCTTTATAGTGTGGATGAGGCAGCCTCGCTTTCTCCCTGGGAACCAACTCGGTGGGCAGAGGGCAAAGAGAAGCCCGAGGTCTGGCTGGAGGCCAGCCCGAGGTGGGGGACGTGGAGGCTGAGGACAGGGTCTGAGCCAGGACCGGGCTCCTTACCATGGGGGTGCGAGCCTCCTCCTGCTCTGGCACTCTGGTCCCCTTGGTGCCATTGCTGAGTGCCTGGGGACTGCGAGTCAGGGGTCCGGACTGGATGGGTGGCTCGGGGCTGGCAGTGTGGGCAGTGGCGGGGCTGAGTGACCTGTGCTGGCCGGCCGGCTTGGGAGTGTCCTGGCCCCGGGCCCGGCCCCACTCCGAGAGGTCCAGGGGCTTGTCTGGGGCACAGTCCTGCGTGGCTGCAGGCTCTGTCCTCTGGGCGCGGCCCGGGCCTGCAGGCTGTGTGTGCCGCCCTCCAGACAGGCCTGCTGTGGCCAGAGCTGCCCTGGCCCCCTCACTCTCGTGGCCCTCAGAGTCTGCGCCGACTGGTGGGGAGGGCAGCATCTCCCCGGGTGTGGGCTGGCCTCTTGGCCTGACACTGCCTGCCCTGGCCCGAGCCCGCAGCTGCTGCTGGGCCAGGAGCAGGTGCAGTGCCCCCTCCAGGCGAAGGTCCTGCATGCCCGCCAGGGCACTGGGCAGCCCCAGCAGTTCTGTGGGCTCCTCCCAGGCCTCCGCTTCTCCGGCCTTCAGCTCCTGGAGCCGGGGGTCGCGGGGGGCTGCAGCAGGGGCCAGGGGGCTGCTGTGGGGGCTCTGAAGGTGCAGGGACAGGGGGCGGTTTAGGAGGCAGAGCCGGTCCACTTTCGGGGAGCGCTTCAGGGCCTCATGGGTCATGGCGGAGGTCCGGGAAGCCCGCAGGAAGCTGTGAGGGAGGAGAATTCCAATGACCATGGCTGTGTTGAGCCGTGACCATCCCAGCGAGCCCTGAGAGGGAGACGACAGGCACCCACTCCACAGGCGAGGAAACTGAGGTCCAGAGAGGTGCAGCAAGCTGCATGGGTCCCATGGCAGGTAGTGGAGGGAGGGGAGGCTCAGCCCCGGCTCTGGAGGCCATGCTGTGTGGACCCGGCCAGAGGTGGCCTGTGGTCTGGGCTCCAAGGTGGGGCCAGATGCCGAGGCCTCCGTGTCTTCTTGGCAGGGACATCAGCCCCCTGCTCCTCACCGGGAGGGTCCTAGCCACCTGTCCACCCTCCACACCCTACTTGTTCTCAGACAATGTCCCCATCCCCTGCTCCCACGCCCCAGGCCTGGCCACTCTGGAGGTGTCCACGTGGGAACTTTGCTCCAGGCTGGGTGCGCAGAAAAAGCCAAGCCAGAGAAGGTCAGGGGCTGTGAGGGATAATCAGCGGGACTCCCCTGGGACCAGGGGCTAAGAGAGGAGCTCATCTGAGGCTGCTCTGGGTGGGGGTGGGGCAGGTGGGCACCTGTCCAGAGAGAGGCCACGCTCATACGCTGGGCTGGGTGGGCTGCTCCTGGCGGGCAGTGGTGGGGGCGTCCCATTGGCGGGGCCACGGTCAGCAGGGCAAGCCTGGGACCCAGGCCGTACCACGGCAATGGTCCCGTGCAGCTGGTTGGAGATGCGCTGGGGGCTCTGTGAGGATGGGTGGGTCAGCCTGGGCGGGGGCATGCGTGGCTTCTGCTGTGGCCTCTGCCGTATCCTCTGCTGCCTGCCCTGGGCTGCTCCCGCTCTGCCCCTGCTCACTGCTGAGCTGCGCCCCCACCCACACCAAATGGAGCGCAGTGGCGCCTGCCCGGGACGAAGGAGGGGCACATTCAGGGTGAGGCGCATGAGAGGCTGGCATACTGCAGGTGCAGCTGCCTCCAGCCTCCTGCCTGCGCCGGCCCAGCTGGGCATGGTGGGCTCCAGGTCCCTGCCCTTACCATGTCTGGGGCTCGCGACTCAGGCAGGGTGGCCCCTGGGGAGATTTTGGCCACTGGAGATGTCCTGTGCCCTGCTGGCTTTTCTGTGGGAGAAGCCAGGGGCAAGAGCTTGGGAGGTGCTCAGAGGGGTGGCGGCCCAGCCCCAGGGGGAGGATCCCTGGTCCTGCGGGGGCCCAGCCTCCCAGCCTCACCCGGTCCCCACAGCACCTTCTCCCCGTAGGCCCGCGCCCTGGTGGTCTTGCTCAGCCTCCTCGTGGCCTCCCGGTGGCTTCTCTGTGATGGCCTTCCAGCCACCAGGGGAGGGGAGCAGCAGGGGTGAGGGGGGGTCCGAGGTGCCCCCCTTGGCCAGGGGCTTGGGCCTATCTCTGGAGGGGGGGCAAAGACAGGGAGGGTGAGGGAGGGCAACATCTCAAGAGATGATCAGAAAAGCCGGGCCCACTCCTGGGTGACCCCAGGGGACGCAGCTGTCCCGACACTGCCTGAGAGCCCTCCGTGGGCGGTTCCCCGAGGGACGTGTGCCGAGTGTTGCTCGGGGGGTGCTGGGGAGTTGGGTGTCTGAGCCCTGGGACCCTTCCCCACTCACCCCAGGCCCCGAAGCCGCTTCACCTCCTCCTTCAAGGTCTCATTCTCTTCCTTCAGCCCGTTCATCTCATTGGCTGCAAAAGGCACAGATTAGCAAAGCAGCCAGGGGTTGGGGGCGACAGGGGCAGGGGTGGGGTCGTCACAGCAACAGGGAAGCCCCTCAGCAGTGCCCCCAGCACGTAGCCCAGGGTCTGGCAGGCAGCGGGTGTGCCGTGGATGCTGGCTGTGTGCGTGGCTGATTGGATGCCGTTGAAAGCAGCGCCAGCCTCGAGGGAAGGGGGCTTGCCCTTGGTCATCAGAAGGGCCACTGGGGCCTCAGCACTGCAGGACCTTCTGCATCACAGGAAGGAGGTCATGCCCAGTGGGGGCAGGGATGCCCCCAGCCCAGGGGAGGGAGGCTGTGTTGAGGGAGGGCCACACCAGTGCCAGCTGGGGGCTTTGTGTGTTTGTCTGTAGACTGGGTTGTGAGGTTCCCCCAGTGGTGTGGGGCCGATTGCCCTGCCTCCTTTCCCCATGCCCCTACATGGGCTGAACAGGCCCTGGGGTCGCCTGGCCCTGTGGGAGGGACCCCGGCTGTCTGGCGGGTGGGGCTCACTGAGGTTGAAGATGCGCTGCAGGTTCTGCAGGTGGGAGCTCTCGAACTCCTGCTGCCGCTTCCTGGCCAGCTCCTGGGTGACCATGCAGCGGTCGCACAGGCCGGCCCGCAGCCTGCAGGGACGGGGACACAGGGGGTCTGAGGGATGGCACGGAAGCCACAGAGGGCCTGGGACACTCGCCGCCCCACTGCCAGGAAGTGCCCCTGCCCTTCCCAAACTATTCCGTAGAGCCCCAGGCCTCTTCCCACCCCGTGGGCTAGGTGTCCCATGTTCCACTAGTTTGGGGAGAAATCTTGAAAGTGCAATTTACTTAAGGCTCTGAGATGTCCTGCAGTGGAGAAACCTTCCTGGTTCAGTTGATCCTGGAGTTTCCCAAACTCTTTCTCCAAGGAGCCCTGTCAACTCCCCCTCCCCTGAGCCCACCGGTCCTGGCCGTGCTGCGAGGCGTCCTCCCAGGCCCACCTGTTCTCCAGCACCCGCAGATTCTCCTTCAGTGTCTTCTGCTGTTCCCGGAGCTGGTGGTTCTTGGAGAAGAGCTCCTCGATCCTCTGGGCGTCCCTGTGGTGGGAAACAGCTAAGGTGGGGTCTTGTTCCATCCAGGAAGCCACACGCTGTCCCCACCATCCAGCCTGCGGGGGCGGGGGGGCAGCCTGGTCTGGGGCTGGATCCTGCTCAGTGCCCCCAACTGTGGGGACTTGCCCTTGAAGTGGGCCCTGTGGGGGCAACACCTAACCCGGCGCCCCCCCCCCCCAGTCACCTGCATGTTCCTCTGTGACGTCCGTCCTTCCACACACCACTTTAGTGCCATGGCACAGGCAGAACCACAGCCGGGTCTATAAGCCGGAACGCAGGGAGCCTGCCCGCCCGCCAGCGTGTGACCAGACATGACCCCAGCTCACCATGAACGTATTGTTGATACTCTGATCACGATCCTGGGGTGGGAGATGCCCCGAGTAGGGGGCTTGCCCTGCCCGTGGGAGGCTGACGCAACTGTGTTCAAGTCCTGGCTTCACTGCCTGCTCACCGTGTGACCTTGGACAAGTGACTCCCCCCTGCCCCCACACTGAGCCTCAGTTTCCCTTCTGCACCATAGGATGGTGGCAGTGCTGGCACACTGGGGCTTCAGGGGGATGAAATGGCCAGTGTGGTCCCTGCGGGGTGGGGCCCTGCTTGGCCTGACTCACCTGCACCTCTCTGAGTTCAGTTCCAGAAGCTTGTTCTGCAGGCCTGGGGGAGCGAGCAGAGGGGTGGGGGGTCAGGCCCAGCTGCTGCTTCACCTGCAGCATCCCCACCATGGGGTCTGAGCAGAGCTGCAATAGGGCACTCCTGTCCCCTGCATCCCCTGGGGGAGCCCTGCCAGGTGAGCCCCTGTCTGTGCCCAGGCACGGGGCTGCCTGAGGCTCGGTGGTCTTGGCCCAGCATCTGTTGCTTCCCCTGGGGTCTCTGCCTCCGGCATCTGTCTGGGGGTGTCTGGGGGTGAGCAGGGACCCCGGTGCCACAAGTGACCAGACACTTGTGAAAGGCAGAGGGACCGAGGGGCCATTTTGTGTGTGTGTGCGTGTGTGTGTGTGTGTGTGTGTCATAGCTAGTGTTGAAATAAGATGAGCTTGTGGGGCAGACCCCACCAGACCCTCTCCTTTTCGATTCTTGGGGATCCAGCCTGGGCCTGGCTAGCCCCAGCAGCCCCACCTCTCTGGGTTGCCTAGGAGGCAGCCAGGTCCTTGGACCTCCAGGTGGGCGCGGGTGCTCAGTGGAAAGACCATGGGAAGGTGCTGGCCCTGGGACTGGACTGGGGGTGGTGTGGGGGCTGTGGCCCTGTCCCTTGTGGGGGAAGTGGACAGGGGTGGGGCCTGGGGCGTGTCCTAGAAGGAAGAGAAGAGTTGCAGCTCAGCGCCTTGGCATGTTCCGGATGGGTCCAGAGAGCCATAAGCTCCTGTTTCTGGAAGTGGCTGTCTCTGCCCTGGTGAGCTCAGCAGGCCGGCCAGGGTGCGCACTTCTTTCTGCCACGCTGGAGGCCGGCCCCATGGGAGAACAAAGCATGGGCAGCATGGGGCCTGCGGGTGGCAGGTGGCCATGAGGTGTTGGTGGCAACCCTTGAAAGTGCTCCTCCCCCTCAGGGTCACACTCTGGGAGTGGCTCTAGGACATCCCAGCTTGAGGCCAGCACTCGTGGGGCCCAGGCAGAGTGTCTGGCCACGTTATAGCTCTGGGCTTTGGGTCAGGACTCCCCTGCCTGGGCCAAGAAGACGGGGTCCATCCCCTGACTTGGGGGGAGTTGGAGGTGATCATGGGTGCACAGTGGCCTGCCCTGACCCTTAGGTGAGGGCTGTGGAGACCCCTCCCTAGCCTGGCATCTGTCCCTGGCCCCTCACCCAGGACTTCCTTCTCGTGGATCTCCTTCAGCCTGTTCAGCGACTCCATGAAGCTTTCCATGGCTCCCTGTGGCCCTGGCCCGGGCCCCACTGCGCTGGGGTTGTGGAGATGCCTGCAGCCTCTACTGCCCCTCTGTGTCCATCCTGAAGAGGAGGAAGAGGGGACAGGGATCCCCTCAGGAAGGGCTTGTGGGCTGTGGAGTCCAGGAGAGGATTGGGGGTCCTTGTGTCTGTGTGGAGCAGACCCCATGCCATGCTGTAGGGGCTACTCATGGGAGGTGGGCTGGAGGCTCCGGAACTCCACGGGCAGGCACAGAGATAGTACATTGTGTGGCTTCCTCCCACACATATGTGGCTGGGGGCCAGAGGGCAGGGTGCTGGTTGCCGTGCGGGAGGGGCTGGAGGGGCCAGGGAGCATCTGGGGTGAGTGCCAGCCTCTCTGAGCCACCCCGTTCTCCCCAGGTATCAAGCCCATCAGTGCCTGGCCTGTCCCCACATAAGCCCTTCCCCTGGCACCTCAATGGAGGGACAGGGAAGCCTGGCGAGAGCTGGATGGTGCTGGTGGCACCTGCCCTGCTGTGAAGCTGGGAGTCAGACCTCACCAGCAAGAGCCCCACAGACCCAACCGTGCCACTGTACACACCCCGGCCCCAACACCACCGTCATAGCGCCTCCTTCCCTCCCACCAGAGCCCTGTACTCAGTTCCCTCCTGGGATCTCTGTCCCCCTCCAATGCCGTGGCAGCTTCAATCCTGTCACACAGGCACACACACACACACACACAGATAGCATGTACACACAACACATGCACATATATGCAAAAGACACACACAGAGCATATACACACATAACACACATGCGCAAAGACAGACACACACACAGCATGTATACACACAACACACAGGCACACACCCAGAGACACACACATACAATACATATGTACACAGACAGGGATGCCCACGCACAACACACAGAGACACATAGACATGGGTACACGCAGACACATGCTGACACAAATCTATGCAGACATAGAGACACAGCTACACATGCAGTTGCAGGTACACGGAAACACACACAGCCACAGCAGCCCCCTCTGCCTGGAAGCAGCTCCCACATGCAGAGGCCGGAGGGTTCCAGGAAGGGGTAGGAGCCACTCTGAAGAGGTCACAGGCCCCCTCCGTCCCTGCCTGCCTCCCCTACCCACAGGTCTCAGGAGGTCCTTGGTAGGCAGTGGGTATCTTGTGGTCTCACAGACTGAGGCCAGAATTAAGGGGCCGTGGGGCCTTTGCAGGCTGGGCCTTGGGACCTGGGCTGGAGCACTCATCCTCAAACCCTCCCAGGCCTTTCCAAATTCACAGTGACCTGGAGAGCTCCCAGGCAGGGCTGGGCAGAGTGAGCCTGGGGGCGTTGTGACTGTCTGTCTGTCCTCCCCTGACCCTTCCCCCTCCTCCCACAGATTGGCCTCCAGGCCTGGGAGGTTGGGATACTGGTCAAGTGGCTGGGCCTCTGCAAGCCAGTGTTTGTGACACACAAACCACTGCAGTTCAGACTTCTTCACCGGTGGCTTGTGCTTCACTCGGTCGGGTGGGGGATTGTGTGTGTTTGCCGTGTGTGTGCACGCCCGAGCCAGTGTGCGTGTGTGTCCCGTGTGTGCACACCTGAGCCAGTGTGCATGTGTGTGCGCCACGTGTGTGCATACCCAAGCCAGTGTGCGGGTGTGTGCTGTGTGTGTGCATACCCAACCTACTATGGAAACACTGGTGCATCACCTGAACAACTGTGTCGGCCTCCTCCCAGCCTGGCCTCCCGCTCAACCTCCCCTGAACCCCCTGCCTCCCCCCATCTCCTCCAGGACCACTCTCCAGGGTGGCCATCCCTGGGAAGCTCTGGTTTCTGCTCAGATATGCACCGCTCTGCTCAAAATCCGACTTCCGGCTTGCAGCTGGAGGCCATGCCCAAGGCCTTGCCATGGCCAGCCCAGCCCAAGTGGATCACAGTGGGGAACACCCGTGGCTGCATCTGGGTTCTCAAAGGTCAGCCTGGAGACACCCACGCAAGGGTCCTGTCCGCAACAGCATTCTACAGAACCGTCCCAAACAGGGCCCCCAAACCCCATCCCATGATGGGTGGAATATGGCGGCCGCCCAGCCCCATGCCCATCCCAGCGTGGCCAAACTACCCAAGCCAGACTTGAGGGTGCATTGAACACAGAAAGAGGCACTTGCCCTGGGGCCCTGGAAGTCGGGTGGTGGGTGTCTTAGGGGTGGGGCTGGGGGTGCCTCTAACTCAGGGTGGCAGGTCTTGCTACCCTGAGAGAAGCCATGGGGACTGGGGTGGGGATGGGGCCTGGGGTGGGGATGGCGACCGGGGTGGGGATGGTGACCAGGGTGGGGATGGGGCCTGGGGTGGGGATGGCGACAGGGGTGGGGATGGGGTCTGGGGTGGGGATGGGGCCTGGGGTGGGGCTGGGGCCTGGAGTGGGGATGGCGACCCGGGAGGGGATGGCGACCGGGGTGGGGATGGGGCCTGGGGTGGGGATGGTGACTGGGGTGGGGATGGGGACTGGGGTGGGGATGGGGCCTGGGGTGGGGATGGGGACTGGGGCTGGGGTGGGGATGGGGCTGGGGTGGGGATGGGGCTGGGGTGGGGATGGGGCCTGGGGTGGGGATGGGGCCTGGGGTGGGGATGGGGACTGGGGTGGGGATGGGGCCTGGGGTGGGGATGGGGCTGGGGTGGGGATGGGGACTGGGGTGGGGATGGGGCCTGGGGTGGGGGGGGGGGGTGGGGTGGGGGGGGGGGGGGGGGGGGGGGGGGGGGGGGGGGGGGGGGGGGGGGGGGGGGGGGGGGGGGGGGGGGGGGGGGGTGGGGATGGGGCTGGGGTGGGGATGGGGACTGGGGTGGGGATGGGACTGGGGTGGGGATGGGGCTGGGGTGGGGATGGGGACTGGGGTGGGGATGGGGACTGGGGTGGGGATGGGGCCTGGGTGGGGATGGGGCTGGGGTGGGGATAGGGACTGGGGTGGGGATGGGGCCTGGGGGGGCACGGGGCCTGGGGTGGGGATGGTGACTGGGGGGGATGGGGCCTGGGGGGGATGGGGCCTGGGGTGGGGATGGTGACTGGGGTGGGGATGGGGCCTGGGGTGGGGATGGGGCCTGGAGCCACCTGGAGGGAGATTCTCCTAACTCCCGCTGAGCCCTTGCACCTGTGATCAAGCATGTTAGTGCTGAGCCTGGTGGGGCAGCAAGGGATGTGGGACAGAGTGTGGCCTGTGTTAGGGGGTGGCCGCAGCGTCCCCAGGGGCCCCTGGCAGGGATGGTGGGGCTGCGTGGAGGGCGGAGCACCAGGATGCTGGGCTCCAGCGACTCAGTCTGCAGACCCGCCTGGGCTTTGGGACCGCCAGCCACCTTGGAGGGAGTGGGAGTGATAGTTGGCGGCTCTGTGTTGCGGGGGTGAGGGATCCTGGGATCAGGAAGACTTGGGGCTTTCCTGGCGGGAGGCTGGGAGGGAGCCAGAGCTCCCTGGGAAGGATGTCTTTGCTGGTGAAGGGGACCAACAGGACGCTGAGCTCCAGAGGTGGGGACAGCATGGAGCCTGCCAGAAGCAGGTCACGTGGCCAGCATCAGTGGTTCTGACCCCCATTTCCCGAACTCCATACACACTGAGACCTTCCCGGCAGCCCATGGAATCTTGACCACACCATGAAGACCCCGCTCCAGATGGGGAAACTGAGGCTCAAACAGATCAAGCCTCCCATCCCAGTCACCCAGTGGGAAGTGGGATCTGGGTTGTGCCCGGCTCCCGGGCCTGTGGGTCTTGCATGCTCTGCCTGTGTGGACTGGGACGTCTTCCCTATGGCTCTGGTGCACCCAGCTGCACTGGCTTTTCCTGGCCAAGGGGCCCCTGGGAGGAAGATGTCATAGCCGGGGCTTCCCTAGGCTCAAGCAGCTGAGGACAGCCAGGAGGGGGCTGAGCTGCAGCTCCTGAAATTCCACCCAGACCCGCCCAACAGGCCACTCTTCCCTGGCCCCCAGCATCTGCCATGTGGGCTGGGCCGACGCCCATAAAGGAGCCGCCCAAGGGAGCCCACGGTGCCTGCGGGCCTAGGAGAGGTCTCCAGGGTCCACATGAGAGGTAGGCTTCCTTCCCAGTGAAGTCACTGTGGTGCAGAGGCTGGGACGGAGCCTCTGCTGTGCCTCCCACTCACAGGATCGTTTCTGTGCCCCAAACCACCTGCAGCACTCCTACAGTGCTGGAGAGCTCCGGGGAAGGGATGGGAGGTGGAGGAAAGTTGCAAGCCCTGGTGCTTTTGGGGAGAAGAAATGAACCAGGATTGTAGAAATTCACCCAGACCTGCACCCGCAGCCTTGTGCCAGGGGTCAGCAGGGGGGTCGGTGGGGCTGGCTTTTTCTTCCCGAGTCAGCCTTCTCTGGGTTTGTTGGGCTTGCCCAGGGCAGCTAGGGGTGCTGGGGCTGGGGGACCTCGGAAGGAGGGTCTCCTCCAGGCCTGGGTGGGGGCTGCAGTGGGGCTGTGATGGGGGAGCAAGCCTGCTGGGGTGGGGAGGGGCTGGGCTGAGGCTCGTGGGGGGCTTCACAGGGCTGCGGTGAGAGAGCTGAGCTCTGGTCCAGGGTCACCCTCAGCCGCTCCTCCCACTCCCAGCCCTCCCACTCTGGGAGTCCAGGCTGGAGGGTCTCTATGGGTGCTGAGCCCCCTGGAAGGAGTGGGGGAAGGGCTAGTGAGCCGCTGTCCCACCAGTTGCTCACAGCTGGGCCATCGGAGGGGCAGATGTGAGGGGCGCATATCTGTCCCCCTTGACACCACCCTCACACCACCATGCCTTGCCCTCTGCTCCATTTTGCCACTGAGAACACGACCCAGAGATGGGGTCTTGCCCACGGTCAAAGCTCGTGAGAGCCGGGCTGGGCTTCGGCTAACCCAGGCCCGCAGCTCTGCCTCCTGCAGTGAGGTGCTACTGGTGCCAGCACCTTTGCCTTCGGGGGACTGCTCCTTAAAACCAAGGGGCGACGTGCTGCTCTCACCAGAACGGAACAGAGCCCATCCAATAAACAGGTGCCTCTTATCCCCCGACAGGGCCCAGGGGAGCCTGAGGCTGGCAGACCACCTTCCACCTCGTGTCCTCACCCAAGGAATGGACATGCACTGTGGGCCCTGCCTGTCCCTCAGGACTCCCACCTCCCTCTAAAGGCCCCCCAGAGCCCGCATGTGCCCTCCTAGGGTCTCCACCCACCCTCCCAGGGCCCTCTGGAGCAGCCACTCAGAGGGGACAGAGGTTTGCTGTTGTTAATCCTACCTCATAGGTTCTCAGAGCCCCAGCAGAGAGGGTGCACCCCCCACCACCCGCTGAGCTGGCTGGGGTGGGGCAGGGGTCGCATTCCTGAAGGGTGCTGGCTGGAGAGTCAGTCTGGGTGGAGGGTAAAGGTGTGGGCTTCGCAGTCCACAGCCCTGGTGGGGCTCTTGGACCTGTCTCTGGTCTCTATGTGGCCTTGGGCAAGTTGCTTTTCCTCTCTGAGCCTGTTTCCTCACCTGGGGGTGACAGCACCCCCGCCCCTGTATCAGGCTGCTTAGAAGCTCCTCATAGGTAATGCCTGTGCGGCCAGGAGCTCCGTAGACGGGAGCGCTCAGTGAGCAGCCGAGGGAGACCCCGAGTTCACCTGCGCCTCTCTCATGACCTGCGCCTCCCTCATGACCTGCACCTCCCTCATGTGGGACCCCAGGTGTCCAGCAGTGCTGATGGCAGGACCCTCCATGCTTAGATAAGGTCAAGTCCCATTGCCACAAAGGCCTTGTGCAGGAGGACGCAGCCCTCCCCACACTCAGGGCAGAGGTCCGGCCTCTGACAGTGATGACACTTATCCTTGGACGGCCGCTCACTACGGACTCCAGTGGGCTCACGGCCATCTCTGTGGCTACACCCAGGGGAGATGCCACCTGCCTCCCACACACAGGCCAGGGAATCACAGGCCCAGCCGTGGCCCTGGCAGGACCAGACATTGTCTGGCCAAGTGGCAAAACCTACAGTGATGCCTGTTCTTACCCTGTCCTCTGGGAGGCCGGGCCCCCTGAGCTCCTCTGCTGTCTGAGCAGGAGGCATCCAGGGCATCACTGGGCCCCCCGCCTCTCCCAGGGCATTCAACCAGAGAAGCCGCCTGGGCACCAGTGCTCCAAGGACGTCTGCCAGGCCAGCTGCTCTTCACCCCGGCCACTGCCCCCTAGCAGGCCCTTTGGGGCAGGTGTGCAGAGCTGGACAGTGGTACCCTCCGTCTCTGAGGCCTGGGCTGTCTGTATGTCCATCTGACTGACTGCCCACCTATCCAGGAGCAATGGTGACGGCCACAGCAGTAGCAGTAGCAGTGGCAGTAGCAGTGGCAGTGGCAGTAGCAGTGGCCGTGGCACTAGCAGTGGCAGTGGCATAGCAGTGGCACTAGCAGTAGCAGTGGCAGCAGCAGTAGCAGTGGCAGTGGCAGTAGCAGTAGCAGTGGCAATGGCAGTAGCAGTGGCACTAGCAGTAGCAGTGGCAGCAGCAGTAGCAGTGGCAGCAGCAGTAGCAGTGGCCGTGGCACTAGCAGTGGCATGGCATAGCAGTGGCACTAGCAGTAGCAGTGGCAGCAGCAGTAGCAGTGGCAGTGGCAGTGGCAGTAGCAGTGGCAATGGCAGTAGCAGTGGCATAGCAGTAGCAGTGGCAGCAGCAGTAGCAGTGGCAGCAGCAGTAGCAGTGGCCGTGGCACTAGCAGTGGCAATGGCAGTAGCAGTGGCAGTAGCAGTAGCAGTAGCAGTGGCAGTAGCAGTAGCAGTAGCAGTGGCAGTAGCAGTAGCAGTAGCAGTGGCAGTAGCAGTAGTAGTGGCATAGCAGTGGCACTAGCAGTAGCAGTAGCAGTGGCACTAGCAGTAGCAGTGGCAGTGGCAGTAGCAGTAGCAGTGGCATGGGGCAGGTGCAGGGAAGGGGGCAAGGGGAGCCGCAGCGCCCACCTCTCCCCAGTGCCACCTCTCCTCCTGGCTGCCTGGAGAATGGCAGCCTCAGAATGATGGAGCCAAAGATGAACCTCAACCCTCCCCAAATGAACCCCCCAGAGGAGGGCGAGGGCGGCCGGAGTGAGTGGCACTAGCAGTAGCAGTGGCAGCAGCAGTAGCAGTGGCAGCAGCAGTAGCAGTGGCAGTGGCTGCTGTTGATCACATGCTGCTCTGTGCCAAGCACCACGCCCAGACTTTTTCCCACTTGCATGGGCACTGAAACCATCCTGCAGCTTTGCTGAGGAAGCCAAGCTCAGAGCGGTGCCCTCTGCGCCTTGACCCGCTTCTCCCCAAGGGATTCCCCTGACCCCGTCCACCTCCTGGCTGCCCCCGTGGAGCACCCACTGCATAGCTAGGCTGGGCACACGCATGTGGCCGGGGCCCACCTGGCCTTGGAGGAAGTGCTGATTGTCTCATTCTACAGGTTTGGACACTGAGGCTTGAAGCAGATCAGAGATGAGCAAGTGGAGCAAGATTTGGACCTGGTCACGGCCTCAGAGTCTCCTCCCACCCTCTGCGGTAATGGGCAAAGGCTCGCCCGTGGAGACTTTAGCCAGGTCGCTTGTCTGGCCGTGCCTCAGTTTCTCTGACTGTAGAACAGATAGTGGTGGTGAGTCCTGACCCAGGCTCCTGTGCGCACACCGTAGGAGCCCTGGGTCAGCTGCACACGCATGTCGTGTGTGCACATGCACTCGTGTACCTCACATGCGTGTGCCCCCTGTGCACTCGTGTGCACACATGCACAGAGGAGCCAGCCAAGGTGTCCCTGCAGCTCAGGTACAGCAGCCCTGCAACCTGACTCCCTCCCGGAGGTGGAGGTGGGCCGGGCTGCTCTCCTGCCCTGCCGGCTGTCTCCCTGAGGCCTGGCCCGTGGGGGAGGGGGTTGAGCAAGGCCTGCCTTTGTGGCTGCTTCCCCACAGACACAGCGGCAGAGGAGTCCCCTGCTCAGTGCCCAGCTGCGGGCGCTGCACCCCTGCACCACCCTCACCCCCATGGCTGCGCCCGCTTATCCTCTTGTGAATCTGGATGGCAGGGCGGGACCACCAGCCTGTCCCTGATGCCCCAAGCCCCTCAGCAGACCATGGACACTTCCTGGGCCCTGGCACCAGACTAGGCCTGGCCTTTTTGCACCCAGCTCCTGCCAGGAATGCCCACAGAGCTCTCTCCGTTGCTAGGTCTCTGGACCAGGAGCAGCCTGTGTCACCCCTCAGGGAAGACGTCCAGTCCCACCCACCCCCACGGCCCTCCTCGCAAGAGCCCAAGCTGGGCCTCCAGCCTCCCTGGTGAGCACCCCAGCCAGAGATCCCAGCCCACCCGGCTGCTTGAGCGGCCTGGCCCTGGGGTCCTGGGTACTCACATGGCTCCTGGCCCTGCCTCGACCTCTGCAGACCTCTGAGCGGAGCCCCCCACGCTCTCCACAGGGAGAGAGAAGTGAGCGGGGTGTGAACCTGCACAGGCAACAAGACAGGATTTTGGCCAAACCCGCTTGACAGGTTTTTGATTCTCCCAGCCAGGAGCAGAAAGGAGGCAGAGACTGCCCCGAGCCGCCAGGCGGGTTCTGCCATCTCGCAGAAAGTGGCGGGACAGGTTGGGTCTGAAGCCACATAGAGATGGGATTGTTTCCTCATGATCACCGTGAGGCCGGGCTGCCGGCAGGAGCCGAGCTGGTTAGCACTGAGAATCCAGTTTGGGCCCTGGGACACGAAGGGCCCGGGCGGGGAAGGGGGGGGCTTGCAGGGGTGCCTGGGTGGGGGGCTGCAGGCGGGAGTCAGCAAACGTGCTGTCTCGCCACCTTGGGACAGGTGGTAGGGCCTCTGACGCAGAGTGGTCCTTCCTGCTGTTCACAGCTCAGCTCACCGTGGGCTGACCATAGGCAGGTGACAGTCCCCTTTCTGGCCTCGGTTCCCCTGTCTGTAAATTGGGGATAATAAGCTCAAGAGCTGTCCCTGCCAGAGCCCAGTGGACGGAAATCCAGCAGCTGCTATGGGAAGCGACCAGCCCAGCATGCCCCGCCCTGCCCAGGAAAGCAGGCCTTCTGCTTGAGGGGACTGGGTGCGCGCTGGGCCTCTGGTCTGCGCGGTCTGCCCGGGGTCTGTCTGGTCTGCGCAGTCTGCCCGGGGTCTGTGAGTGCTTGTGAGTGGGCTTCTCCGGTCTCCAGGTAGGCTGGGTGCCCCTGGCCAGGTGGAGCTCATGGGGGCAAATAGGCTGGGGGTTGGCCTGGCCTCGGGGTGGCACGGTCCAGGTGCTGGAGCGGCCTCACACTGTGGTCTCACATGTGTGTTCCCGGGACAGCAACACTGTGGCTGCAGGGCACAGCCCTGACACCCCCATGCCCCGCCCCCTGTGTCCTACCCACGACCCCTCCCCACTCCCTCCTCCCCGCCTCCACCTCCGCCTCCGCCTCAGCCTCAGCCTGTCTTAGCTCTGCATGGAAGCAGAGCGGGGGTTCCTGAGTCCTGGCGGCCACGATCCCCAGCGCACCCGAGGACCCCAGGAATGCACGGGGCTCAGAGGAGGAAGCCTGGGAGCCTGGCCTGCAGCCCCTACCGCGAGGGGAGGACGAACTTCCTGCTCCCTGGCAGGGCCGCTGCTGGTGGCTGGTGGCCTAGCTCTGGGTTTGGGATGAGGGCTGGGTCATCTCCGGCCCCACGATGCCCTCCCACTCAGGACCGGGCTCTTGGGAGGGGGTTGTGGTCAGCGTGGGCCACTCCAGCTCTGGCTGGCCAGGGAACGTTGTGGAGGCCCCTCCTCCAGCCACCTCCCTGCCCCTGGCTGGGCCCTTTGTGAGTGGGGTCTGCTCGCTGCTGGCGTGTGTTTTGTGTGTACCTGTGTGGGGACTGTGTGCGTGTGTGAGCGTGTGTGTGTGGATATGAATGTGTGTGCATGTCTTATGTGTGTGTGCCTGTGTGTGCATATGTTGCACGTGTGTGTTGCACATGGGTGCGTGGACACATGTAGCTGCTTTGTGCTGTGGTCTGCATGTTTTTTGTGTCTCCCCCAGATTCTCCTTGAAATCCTAACCCCCAAGGCAATGATGTTAGGAGGTGGGGCCTCTGGGGGAATGGCGAAGTTGTGAGGCTGCAGCTCTCCTGAGTGGGATCAGTGTCCTTCTACAAGCGGCTCCAGGGAGGTCCCTTGCCCCTTCCACCACGTGAGGACCCGAGAGAGATGGTGCCGTCTATGAACCAGGAAGTGAGTCCTCTCTGTACGTGGAACGAGCTGGTGCCTTGATATTGAACTTGCAACCTCCAGGGATGAATGTGAGCTCTGCTCTGGGCTCACTGCCTATAGGGAGCCCTGCTTCACAAGGAAGGGTCCCACTGCGTCTGCCATGCATGGCTGCTTCAATCAAAGCTGCTGTCTAACACCACCGGCTCGCCCTTGAGTTCCTCCCTGGGCGAAGCCAAGCACCCTCCTGGACTCAGCCAGTTTTTGCACCTGCCTGCCCGGGCTCATGGGCCAGGGACCCCACCCCGCCACGTCCAGGCCTTGGTGATACAGGACAGAGGTGCCCATGCATGTTGTGCCTGTGGCTGGGTCCCCAGGGGGAAGGTGGCACCCCCAGGCCAGCAGCCTCCTACCCTGAACTCCAGGCAACATCGTCGGCCCCCTGGCACTGCACCTGCACCTGCACCATGGGCAGAGAAGGAGGGAAGGCTGGGAGAGGAGGAGGTTGAATGTCACTGGAGGTTGGCGTCCTTCTACAGCCGTGGGTTTGTGTGCCCCTTCGTTCATTCATGCAACCATCCAAGACCCATTTCCTGGCCGCCCACCTGGCCCTGTCCAGGCACTGGGCACATGGATGGCCAAGAACATGACTCACACATTTAGGGGACTTTTGGCTGTGAGAATCGGGCCCACAGAGGGCACTGTCCGAGCCTCAGTTTACTTGTCTCTTGCAGGGCTGATGAGGGTGAAAGGGAATCCTCTCCTGGTACCACTCACCTGTTCATTCATTCAGCCAATGTGTGTTGAATCGTGATCAGCCAGGAGCTGGGGGGTGTGATGGATGCCCAGGCACCGGCACCCGGGCTCACAGGAAGCATCGCAGAATGAGACAACAAGCCCTCAACACGCTGCTGGCAAACCGTGGCCAGGTTTCAGCTTGGGGGCTGCTCCATCGCCCCATTATACAGCTGAGGAATGAGGCCCCAAGTGTGTGTGTGGCCTCCCAGCCCTGGCAGCCACCCCCACCTGCACCTGAGGGGCTGGGGCTGCTGGGCCTGGGGAGGGGGACCAAGAGGGCTCCTCATGGCCCCCTACGCCTGCTTCCTAGGCCAGATGGGGGCACAAGGCCCCACCCCAGGGGTGAGGCAGCCTTTTATCTCTGAGCTGGGAGGGGTGGGAGATAAGCTTCAAAGGCATCTCGCTGTAAAACGCACCTTTAAAAGCCGGCCCTGCTGCCTGGTATTTGTGTTACTGGAGTGATAGATAAAGGGTAGGGTGGGCAGTGCAGTGGCCAAGCCAGGCCAGCCCTGCAGCCCTGGCCCCCAGATAAATGGGTCACCTATTAGCACGGCCCTGCAGGAATGGGGCTGCCTTCTGTGACGACCAGGGCCCATCCCCACCCTCCCTGCAGACAAGCCCTTGCTGGCCTGGCTGGGGGGCATCCTGATGGCTGTGTGCCCACGGGGCCAGGCTGCGCTGGGCAGGAGGGGTGCAGATGTGGGCCCTGCCTGGGCACTTGGGAGGGCAGAGGCTTTCTTGGTGGGGGGAAGGATGAAGCCCCCCCGTTTCCCTCCACATGGTCTCACTGCCAGTCACCCTATTTTATGTTCTCATGATTTTTATTTGTGTAGCTTCATGGGGTTTAAGTACGACGATGCTGCATTGAGACATCGTACTGTGTGGAGTCAGGGCCTTCTGTGCATCCGTCGGGGGTGCAATGCACACAGCACGCCCAAGCAGTCACCCATCCTCCCTTCCCTCCACCCTGCAAGGCCCCGTTGCCGTCCATCCACACTCTGCTCCACGAGCACACGTGACTTAGCTCCCCTTATGAGTGTGAACCTGCAGTATTTGTCTTTCCGTGTCTGAGTTGTTTTGCTTAAGATAACGTAGGCACCCTCTTTTAAAAATTACTTTTTGATAACACAAGAACTGCAAGGATGCCCCCCGCCCCCTCCTGCGAAGCACTAAACCTGACAAATAAGACCAAAGTCTCCTTTTATTGTCGTGTCTCGTCCCCTCCCCAGGTGAGCCACTGCTTGGGGTGAGCATGTTTCCTGCTGGATGCTTCTCTGTGTAAGCACCTGCCTGAGTGTCAGCCCTCTTAAGGTGAACTGCTCAGTGTCATTCGTACATTCACAAGTTTGTGCCGCCATCATCGTGATCTGATTCCAAAACATTTTCATCACCTCCAAGAAAGCCTTGTACCTGGCAGCAGTCACTGTCTCTATGGGTTTGCTTATTCTGGACATTTCATAAAAATAAAATCGAACAGCATTTGGCTCTTCGTGTCTGGCCTTTTTCTCTGAGCATGATATTTTGAAGATTCAGCCGGGCCTCGCTCCTGTTCCTGGCTGAATAATATTCCACCGCACGGCTGGACCACAGTCATCAGCTGACGGACACTTGGTGATCTCACCTTTCCACTGGTGTGAATGACTATGAACATGGGAGTGCAAGATTTTGGTTGAACACTTGTCCTCAATCCTCTCGGGTGTGTATCTAGAGTGGAATTGATGGGGCTTATGGTAACCCTAAGTTTAACTTTCTTTTATTTTTTTGAGACGGAGTTTCTCTCTTGTTGCCCAGGCTGGAGTGCAGTGGCACGATCTCGGCTTACTGCAGCCTCTGCCTCCAGGATTCAAGTGATTCTCCTGTCTCAGCCTCCCGAGCAGCTAAGACTACAGGCATGTGCTACCACACCCAGCTAGTTATTGTATTTTTAGTAGTCAGGCTGGTCTTGAACTCCTGACCTCAGGTAATCTACCTGCCTTGGCCTCCTAAAGTGTTGGGATTACAGGTGTGAGCCAACATGCACAGCCAATGCAGTATGTTTAAGAAGTCTAAATTAATGGGAAAAATTCACAATGAACCAAATATCCAAGTTTTATATAAAGACAGGATTAGGGCGAGGCAGGCGAGTCCCTCACTCTCGGGACTGTGAGAGTGTGGGGTGGAATCGGCTCCAGGGTCCCAAGGTGTGGCTGGAGCATGGGCCTGGCAGGGAGACCTGGGCATGATGCCCGTCTCCGGCCTCTGTCCTGTAAGGGTTTGCCTGTGCCTCCGCCTCATCAGATTGCTCTAAAGATAGGACACAGCGGCACACAGGGCACAGGCTGGGGTGAGTGGGCCCGTCCCTGAGACCTTCATCTGCCACCGAGGTGAGGACAGCCGTCAGCCTCCTCAGAGCTTTAGGGTCTGATCCCTCCTGAACCGGCCCACAGATGCCCACTGGACTGGAGTCCCCCGTGGCTGCTCTCTTCCCTCTCCCAGCCAGCTCTTGGGCATCCAAGCACCCCTCTGCCGGGAAGCCCTCCGCGACTGTAGGTAGGTCAGGGCTTTTTCGCACAGGCCTGTACGATGCACGTCTTGGGTAGAGACTGTGTCGCTCGGGGCCCTTCAGGGTGCCACCTCCTTGAGGCAGGAAGGGTTTGCCCGTTCATTGCTGTCTTGGCCCCTGGCATATGGCGGTACTTCATCAACATTTCCTCCTTTCTTTTTCTCTGAGGCAGGGACTTGCTCTGTTGCTGAGGCTGGAGTGCAGGGGCACAACCACAGCTCGCTGCAGTCTTGAACCCCTGGGCTCAGGCTATCTTCCTACCTCAGCCTCCTGAGTAGCTGGGACCATAGGTACATGCCACCACGCCCGGCTAAATTTAAAAAAATGTTTTGTAGAGATGGGGTCTCACTTTTCTGCCCAAGCTGATCTTGAACTCCTGGGCTCAAGCGATCCTCCCACCTCGGCCTCCCAAAGTGCTGGGATTATAGGTGTGAGCCACCGTGCCTGGCCCCGGTGGGTTGTGTCTTACCCAGGAAACTGAAGCGCTAAGAGGCAAAGCCTACAGGTTCCTCTGAGTGGAGACGAGATGGGCCCTGGTCGGTGAGAACTGGGGAGTGGTTTGGGGAGGGCTATGTTTCCTAAAGAGCCGACAGAACCCTTTTACTCTGGCTAAACTATTTGTGCCTATACCTTTGTTAAAAATTATGGGAACCTGTGGAATGGTGACCCTGTGTGTGGAACTGGGGGGCTGGCTGGGAGGGGTCTTCCCAGGCCAAGTCCTGGTTGGGCTCTTGCCTGGGGTGTGTGGGGTGGAGGCTCCGGGGAGTGGGGCAGAGGTGCCTGGGGGCGAACCAGCGGGTGCCTTGGGCCATTTTGATCTCTGACCTCAGCTTCCTTTTTGAGACAGTGGGGCTGCCTTGGTGCCTCTCTCCTGGAGGGTGTGGGGTTAAATGAGAGGGGCTCTGTGCCAGGGGCCCAGGGCTGTGCCACCCACTGAGGGTCCTAGTGACACTCCTGAGGTGACTTTTATTTTGTCACCATTTTCCAGGGCAGTGCCAGCCTTGGCAGACGGGCCGGACAGAGGCAGGATGACGGCTCAGGCCGGCAGGGGCTGCCACGGGGCAGTGATGGCCACCTCGAGCCTGGCTAGTGCTTCTGGACTTCCTCTCTGCTGACTTTGTCCCCTGGCTAGAAACAGTTGTGGCAGCGCTCCCAGACCGGGCGTCTGCACGGAGTGGCCTCAGCTTCCTTGAGCTGTGGGAATTTAACGAGAGTAAAATGGGACCATAAATCTCTGTCGGTCGGGATAACTTGATCCGTGATTTTAGAGGGCAGGCTGGAGTGGGGACGAGGAGGTGTCTGTGACGGCAGCGATCCCGGACTGAGCTGGGCTGTCAGCCGGCACGTCACAGATAATAAAACTGCGTCGTCCTGCAGCCCACGGAGACTGTGTCAGATCGAGATGTCGTAACCTGTGCCTTGTGGCCAGGAGCCTGGTGTCGGGGAGGCATGGTCCATACATCACAGATCCTGCGCACATCATAAAGATACATTAATGGTCTATGTGTCTTTAAAGAAATACTAATATTGTTGTTTTATGAGAAACCAGAGTTGAAAATATTAAAAGTCAGAATTTTATAGCCTAAAAGAAAGTTAAATGATGAGGATGTGGGAAGGGAGACTGAAGTATCCGTCACTGCCCGGGCCAGAGTCCTGGATGGGGACATGGCGGGGGAGGGGCCGCCCGGCTTTGATGAACCTGGCCGGCTCTGGCAGCCTCTGCGTGAACCTTCGGCTCAGTTAGAAGCTTCCTCCTTGAGAAGGGTTTGGAAAGCCGAGATAGAGGACGAGGGCGTTGGGGTTGTCCAAACAGTTGCAGGGCTCGGCAGTGGGGCACATGGCAGGAACAGAGCCTCCAGGAAGCCCGGGCCCTCCTGTTTTGGGGCACGATCAGGGAGCGTGGATGGGGACACCCAGAGGACTCGGTTTCACCCAAGCCCTTTCCAGAAGGAAATCCTCCCGGTTTGCCACATGCTCCTTGTCAGATGACAATTTCTTCTGGTGCAGGTTTAAATTTTTACGTGACAGATCGGCTTGAATGACCCTTGGAAAAGGAACAAGTGAAGGGGCAGTGGAAGGCACCATGGAAGGCACCACGGATGGCACCGTGGATGGCACCGTGGATGCCTGGGGTGTTAGGGGCGAGGTCCTGGCCTGAGCCATGCAACCACATGTGGGGCCAAGTCCCCCAGACCCAGGGACCAGCTCCTTCCACCCTGGAATCTGTGTGCAGCAGGCGCTGATGAGCGCCTGTGGACGAGGGATGGTCTGACCTGGGCGAATGTGCCTGTGGGTGAGAGATGGACTGATCCCTTTTCTTCCCTGGCTGTGCCCCTTACCCACGGCTGTGCTCCGTGCTGGAGTCAGTGGGGAATTTGGGGCCTGAGGGCTCTTTGCAGCTGTCTCTTGGCCCATTGTGCCTGCGTGAGGACCCGTGGGACACGGGCACACCCAGGGTGAGGATCTGCCAAGGCTTTGCTCGGGTTTTAAGATGCTTAGTGTTAAGGTGAGATTTCCATGAAATAAAATCACTCATTTTAAGGGAGTCAGTTCAGGAGTGTGTAATGCATTCACTCTGTCATGAGCCAGCACCTTGACCTAGTTCCAAAACATTTTCCTGCCCCCAAAAGGAGACCCTGTGCCCACAAGCAGGCCCTCCCCTTCCCTCCCTCAGCCCTGGCGAACTGCCCTGCTTCTGTCCCCAGATCTGCCAGTTGGGTGTTTCGTGTCACTGTATCCACGCCACGTGTGGTCTTTTGTGCGTGGCTTCTTTTCCTGAGCACTGTGCTTTTGAGGTTCACCTCCATGGTAGCTTGTGCCTGTGCTTCGCTCCCGTTAAGATCTGGGCTGCATGGACAGACTGCAGTGATCTGCTCATCTGCTGATGGGCGTCTGGGTGGCCTCCACTTTCGTCTGGGAAGAGGCTGCTGTGGGTGTCCAGGCACACTCCTGCCTTCGGCCCTTTTAGGTATTTTGCTCAGAATTTGAGACACGTTTTCTCTCCCTCAGAGGAGCACCTGTTGAAGAATCATGACCTCTATTGTGCATTTACCTGGCCACGGACATTTTGCTGAAGAATTCACAAGTTCATATAAGGACACACTTCATCTCAAGTGTCCAGTTCAATGAATTTTGACAGATACGGACAGTCGTGTGACTCCAGATCACAATGTAGGATGTTCTGGTTGCCACGGGCTCCTGGGTGCCTCTTCCTAGTGAGTTTCACCCCATGCCCTGCCTTCTATTGCAGGAGATTAATTCTCTTCTAGGATTTTGTATAAATGGAACCACACTGAGGCAGGAGGTGGGACTTAACCCTAGAGACAGGGCTCAAACTCTGGACCAGATTGAAGACTGGCTGAGACAGGGAAGAGGCACCTCTCCATAAGATGCCCACCAGTGCCAGGCCAGTTTACCATTGCCACAGTGACACTTAGGAGTTACTCCCCGTTTCCATGGTGATGACTTGGAAGTACCACCCTTTTTCTAAAAATTCAGAATGCAGGTATGAATATGAGTGCAGCACTGCCTCTGAGTGCACTGCCTATGGGGGAGTCCTGCCTCACAAGGAGGGGTCCCTCTGCTGCTGCTGTGCATGGCTGCTTCAGTCAAAGCTGCTAACACCACCGGCTTACCCTTGAGATCTTTCCTGGGTGAAGCCAAGAACCCTCATAGGCTAAGCCCCAATTCTGGGGCTCACCTGCCCTGCATCACTGCTCTGTGTGGCTCTGATGTCTGCCAGAACAATGGACTGGAGGCCTGTGTGTGCAGCACGTGTGCCTTGTGTGGGTGGCACTCTGCTCACCCATTCACCTGCAATGGCCGTCTGGGTCATTTGCACTTTTTGGCGATTGTGAATGGAGCTGCGATAAACATCCGTGTGCTGGTTTTGCAGGAACTCAGGCGTGGATGGCCAGGCCCTGTGATAAGCATCTGTGTAACTTTACAGGAAACTGCCCATCTGCTTCCCACAGTGGCTGCACCCTTTCATTCCTGCCAGGACACGGGAGAGTTCCAGTTGCTCCACGTCTTTTTCAACACTTGGTATTGTCTGTCTTTTTAATTTTAGCATTTCTTGTTGGTATTTGTTGCAATTTAAAGATCAGAAAATGGGGGCTCAGAGAGGTGAAGTGAACTGTCCAGGCTGCACAGTGGGGAGGGCAGGGTCAGAACCTGCCCATGACCTTTGGACTGTGACCCCACTTCTCAGACAGAGCTGGTCTGTGCTGGCCCCCAAGGCCCCAAACTGACCACAAAGGCCTTCACTTCACACCACGGCCCCATGCCCCACTGCCCCCTAAAGCCCTCAGTGGCCCCCCTGCCTCCAGCTCATCCCTGCCCTTCTCCTGCCCGCTCCAGCCATGCTGGTGCCTTCCTCTCCCCGAGGCCTTTGCACAGCTGCTCCTGCTGCCCCTCTCCCCTGGTTTTATCCTTCCCATGAGCCAGGAACAGCTCACCTTGGCTGGCATATGCCCTCAGCATTCATGCAGAGTGATGCATTTGAAATGACAGCAAGTGGCAGTTGATACCTTTCTGTCCTGAAAAGCGAGACCCAGGAGGGCAGAGACCAGACCTGTCTTGTTGGCCCTGGGGGCTGTGCCTGGCAGCTGGTTGTTGATTTAGGCAGCACGAGTGTGGCTGGGAACACCCTGCCGAGCCTCACCCCGTCTAGAGAGGGGAGGAAGCCAGGGGTCCACCTCCAGAAAAAGGTGCTGGAGGAATTATTAGTGGACACTTCAGCCTTGAGGAGAAGCAAGATAACCAGGACAGCATTTCCGCCCCAAGACTGGAGCTTGTGGGGGGACATCCTGGGAAAGACCCCTCTGAAACTTCAATAGTGCCCCCACAGGGTGGACAGGGACCCCACCTCAAATATGGGCACTGGGGGTCTTCAGGTAGCCTGGATGTTTCCCTGCCCTCCCCAAGGCCATGGGAGGAAGGCCCTGGAGCAGGGGTCGGCCGTCTGCTACTGGGGGCCAGGCAGGTCACTGCGCTCTGCAGGACACTGCCCGGGCTGAGGCTGAGGTCTGCGTGGGGGACACTGCCCGGGCTGAGGCTGAGGTCTGTGTGGGGGACACTGCCCGGGCTGAGGCTGAGGTCTGTGTGGTCCATTACAGTCCACATTGCTTTCCTCAACACGCACAGTTACATAAACGATGATAACACTTCATAAACATTTTTCTAACATGTGGAATGTTTGACATGAATTTCAGCTATTTTAAAATGAATAAACAATTGTCAATGTCCTGGCCGACAGGGAGCAGAAGCCACAGTGCTTTATGGAAGATCAAAGGCAGGAGAAAGATCTCTTCTTTAGAGAAGAGGAAGGGAAAGAGACCCATCCTGTCCCTCTGATGGCAGGGCCTTCGGAGAGCAGCCCTGGGCTCGGGCTGTGGGCGGAAGGGCCAGTGGAGTCCAGAGGCGAGCGCCCCTTCCCGTAGCCACCGACTGCCCGGGGCTCAGCGGGCAGGCAGGGAGCCACCTCAGGACTCACGGGTGAGGGGTGTCGGGCGGGGGCCATATGGGCTTGTGAGCACTGCAAGCTGCCGGGCCCTGGCCAGCTGCCTGCTTCAGAGCCACAGCTGGCGCCGGGGAGCTGGCAGCTGAGCGCCGTCCTTCCAAAGGCGCGTGGCCCATGACCACCGCTGGGGTGTGGAGACACCTGAGTGGAGTCCTCACTGCTGGCCCGGCCCGCGCTGCCTGCTCTCGGCCTCCCTGTGTGTCACGTGATGTTGTGTGCTGGGGTTGGGGGGTGGCTGTGTGAGGCCTGTGAGGACACACGCAAATGGGAGAGGGAGTGTGCGTGGTGTCAGCACGGGGCAGTGGTGCAGAGTGACTGGGCCAGGGGACCCCCACGTCGGACAGCCCTTCTGGAGCAGCAGTGGTGCAGGAGGGCTGCTGGGAGCTGGCAGAGCGTGGCTGGGGACAGCAGGGTCTTGGTGGAAAGGCCCCATTGCTCTTGTGCAGAGAGAGAGGCCACCGCTGTCGCCAGGCTCTGGGGGGTCCTCATGAGGGCTTGGCCCCACCCTTCTGGGATCAGGTGGGGATGTGGCTGGATTCCATTGGAAAATGCGGGTAATTCCACAGGAAAAGCCTGACCTGGGTGGATTCAAGAGATGGTGCTTCCTCGGCCTCTCCTGTTACCCTCTCTCTGGGCGCCACGATGCTGAAAGACACGCAGAGCACAGGGTGCTGGTGAAGCACTGATGTTTACCTGTGCTGTGCTGACAACGGCACACTCAGCTTTTGGCGTGACTCCCTCCCTACTCCAGGCTCACCGCTAGGGAGACGGCTGTTTATCCTTCTATAGAGGAAGATACTGAGGGTCTGAGAGGCACACAGCCGGGAGGTCACTCGTGTCACCAGAAGATATGCTGAAGTTCTAAGCCCTGGCACCTGCGAGTGGTCCCTTGGTCCCCAGTGACCTCGTGTGGGTATAAGGGCTTTGGAGATGTGGTCAAGTTGAGATGAAGTCACGGAGGTCTGACCCACAGGGCGGCGTCCTCATAGGAAGCTCACGTGATCGCGGACCCACAGGGAGCGCCTTGGAGACGAGGCGCAGCCCGGAGTGAGGACGCCCAAGGCTCGCCAGAAGCAAAAAGAGCCTGTAGCAGGGCACCGTGTGCTCCCAGCAGCCCACACTTAAACGTGCATCCCAGCATCTCACAACCCCCCTGGAGCCTGTATTGGGGTGCATTTGTGGCCTGGCCCACACCTTGATGTTGGGGTCCTGGCCTCCATAGCTGGAAGAATGAATTTCTGTTGTAGGCTGCTCATTTTGTGGAGGCCTAGGAACCTGAAACCATCCAGAAAGGCACTCTATAGGCATTTGTGAGAGAATGAGGAAGTGCAGAATCCTTCAGTGTGCTCTCTGCGTCCACCAGCCAGGACTCAGGGCTCCAGGTGAACCTCACAGCCTGGTGCTTCCCAGGTCTTGTTTTGAGGCTCAGCACTGAGCCCACAGGCGCCTTGAGGCTGGGCTTTGGGCTTCTTGCTCCTCATGTCTGGCTCATGAGTTGTTCTCCAGGCCTTTCCTTGCTGGAGGCCACTCCACTGTCCCAGGCCAGTAACTTCCAAGCTATGGGTCGGCCCAGCTCGCCCTGACCTGCTCTCTCTCTCCCTCTCTGCAGGGTGGGATGCCGCTCCTGCTCCACGTCACTGGGCCCTGCCTTCTCCTCCTACCAGCTCTTCCCAGGGTGGCCTCCAAGCAGTTGTTCGGCCAGAATGTGGCTAAGTGCTGTGTGCAGCTGTATCCACCAGCAGGGTCTGGCTTGAGGACCCAGAGCCCTGGCCCCACACCTGTGAGCTGGAACAGCTGCACAGCAGGGCCACAGGCTACTGGGGCTGAGGGTGCAGGCACTGTCAGGCTCCCCCCAGGTCCTTGGACCCCTGTTACTGGGTTGAGGCACGCATGTCTCCACAGCTGTGTGCACTCCAAGCAGCATACCCCTAAGTGCACCTCAGCAGCCACACCTGTGTCTCCAGGAGCCCACACCTGTGCCCTGAGCAGCTCACACCTGAGCAGCCCACACCTTTGCCCTGAGCAGCCCACACCTGAGCAGCCCACACCTGTGCCCTGAGCAGCCCACGCCTGTGTCTCCAGCAGCCACCACCCGTCACTTCTGAGAATTGCTCTAGGAAACCAGAGCCACCTTACCAGGAAGGGCCTGGGAGTTTGTGTCTTCCCATCTGCCCCCCAGGCAGCCCATAACCAATGGCTGAGCAGTGTTGGGGTAACACCCGTTCCCTGCCTCTGAATGGGAGAACCTCTGTGGTGCAATTCATGCTCCAGGGCTCCTCACTGGAGCAGACTGAGGCCGGATGCCTCCGGGACCCCATTCTTGCCCAGCGCTCCCTACCCCGCCCTGCCTGCCTACCCCGCCCTGCCTCCCTCAGCTTTCTCCCGAATGCAGCCTCAATGTGTCACCAGATGCTTGGTCTCAGGCTCTGCTTCTGGAGAACCCGACCCAGCATGACAGATGTCCCAACCTGGGTAGACGCCACTGTGATGGATGAGTGTGCGTTCATTGTGACATTCCCGGAGTTGTGACTGCTTTTTAGTCCCATGCGTTTCCCCGGTCAACAGAGGCTGAGCGCTCAGTGCCCACCCTGTGGGGTCGTCTCCTAGAGCGGCAGCCACATTCTGGAACAGCCTGGCTTTCCTGCTGGGAAATGGGGTGTCCAGGGGTGTGGACTTTGCCTGGTTGGGGAGAGGATCTGCCTTGAGGCAGTGGCTGGTTGCTGATTGAGGGGTGTCCATGTCACCCTGAGGGTTGGGTTCCTCACCAGGGCCCAGAATGTTCTTTTTACAGAATTGACCGCTCCTTCCGTAACCACCCAGGTCTTAGGTGATCCCTCTGGCTCAGGACACCCGTTCCAGCTCCAGACCTCAGTCCAGAGGGAGATGCTGTCAAGGGGATGATGTGGGCGTGGCTGGCCCGTCACCTGTGGTGATGCCGGGGACCCAGGATGAGGGAATGGGGTTACCTCTAGGGGACAAGGGGGACTTGTGCGTCTTTAAGCAATTTTAAGGGTGAGTTTTTTTGGTGTGTGTTTTTAATATTTTGCAAACGATTTTTATAAAAGTAGCTGTCTGGGAGGGAGGCCATGGAGGATGGGAAAGGGCCCAGACTGAGGCTCCTCCAAAGATGCTGGGTGTCGCTGCAGAGCCAGCCCCTGGGAGATGCCAGGTGGAGGATCTGGGGTGGGGCTGGGGGCACAGTAGGAGGCCTCACGGTTTGCAGCGAGCAGAGGCCGAGGGTCCCACCTACCTGGCCTGAGCCCTGCTGTCTGTGCTTGGCTGGGTGTCACTGACTGGTTTGCAAAGTTCCGCGCCCTGTTGGCCAAGGCCGGGGTCAGCTCAGAGTGCACGGGAGAACCTGGGCTCCTAGCAGAGTTCCCAGGCAGAGCCGGAGCGCTCACCCCAGCACAGCGGGCTTTGCATCTGCTGGGCGCTTGTTCTGTTGGGACGCGCCTAGGACCCCTGGGGGTGCCTGGCCCAGGTGTCTGGAGCTGAAGGGGCAACTCTGGGTGCTCTACTCAGCTCTGGCCTACAGAGGGGCTGGCAGCCTTGGGGGTGTCCTGCAGGCTTCAGGGGCTTGGGAGGCTGCTGCAGTCCATATCTGAAGGGCTATTTGGCTCCTTCCCAGTTTGCTCCCCACACAAGGGCCCAGAGCCCTGCCCTCTGCTCCCAGGGTCACCAGCGTCCAGCCTGGTGTGCTGCCCCATCCACAGCATATAGCCCAGGCCCCTCCTCTCCTCCAGCTATTCTTCCTCTCACACCTTTGGGGATCCCTTACCTGAACCCCCCTAGGCCATTGCTCCTGCATCCCCTGGCTGGGTCTTAGCTGGGCCTAGGAAAAGATAGCGCATGCCTCCTCTTCCTTGGGGGTAGGGGTTGGTAGAGCCTTCCCAGCAAGGGCAAGGGCGGTGGAGACACAGAAAACCCTGCCAGGTGCCTTGTGACCCTGAGAGGAGGGGGCGTGCCCTGGGGGACTGGGTGCAGGGAGATCTGCCTGTGAGGCAGCCTACAGGCCAGCCCGGGCCTTCCTCCTCCCTCCACGGAGGATGCCTCCTGAACACCGACGGGCTGTGAGGACTCCACGTGTGTCTCTCTGAGCCACTGCAGCTCCCTGCGGGGCCGGCACCCAGGTAAACCCACTTTGCAGGCGAGCATGTGGGTTCTCAGAGAAGCTGAGTCACTCACTCCAGGGCATGTGGCCACTGGGGCTGAGAGCCAGGGGTGAGTCCAGGCCAGTCTGCTCATGGTCAGCCCTGGGTGATGGTCAGTCAGGGTCAGGGTCAGTCGGTGTCACAGCCAGCCAAGGTCATAATCAGTCAGGGTCGTGGCCAGCCAGGACCAGGGTCAGTTGCGGTCATGGTCAGTCAGGGTCATGGTCAGGGTCCTGGTCAGCTGGCTGGGGTTGAAGCAAGACTTTCAGGTTCTCTCTGGCTATAAGGGCGCTGCAGGCCCCCAGGTGGGTTAGGAAGCCCCACCGTGGCAGAGAGATGTCCCTGGACCCTGGGGTCCAATGCGCTTGCCGTGCAGGTTGAGGAACTGATGCCCAGAGCAGAGATGACCCTGCCTCTCACCAAGTCCCCACTGTGCTGTCGTAGTGAGGCTGGTGGGGCCTTGGTGACACTGGGGCCTCCCATGCCCTGCGGGTTCCTGCATTTGTGCAGGCCAGAGGGGAAAGTGGGGCTAGTAGAATGGCTTGGACACAAGGACACTGCCCAGGAATAACCACATGTCTACTGTGGAAGATTTTAAATCCTGGGAAATAAATACACACCACCAATGGTGAAGAAACAGTCACCCACAGCCGGCCACCCCCAGTTACACTACTAATATTTCCGTTATATGTTTCCATGTGTATACATTTGTCTGTGTATCTATGTGTCTATCTGCCAATCATCTATCTATTGTTGCAGTTATAGTTATTTTCTTCTTCTTCCTTTTATAAAAATGGGGGGTCATCTTGAGCTTCTCCATAAACTTCTTTCTTCACTTTAACAATATTTCATGGGTGCATTCTCTCATTTTTGAATTTCACGCTCTCATTTTTAAAACTGCATAAAGTCGCATGGGATCAATGCGCTGCTCTGGTTCGGCATTGGGCTGTTTTCCCGTTTATCTGGGGGTCTCATAAACAACCCGGAATGAGCAGCTTTGTATGGACATCTCTAGGCACATCTCATCCGAGGTTATGTCTTGGGAATGCTCCTCAGAAGTCGAACCTGTGGGGGCTACGCCGCATCCACTTCTTTCTTCTTAAATGAGACCTTGACTCCCTGGTGATGCTGTGCCCGTTTCTAAGGCTCTTTACACACCGACATCTGCCCTGCGGAAGTCCTCCCCTCAACCCCCGTAGCAGACCCGAGATGGTCTATTTCTACACATTCTCACCAACGCGGGCATCACATCTTTTTCAACTTTGCCAATTGCTGAGTAAAACAGTATCTTATTTTAATTTGGGTTTCTTTTCTTTTCTTTTCTTTTTTTTGAGATGGAGTTTTGCTCTTGTTGCCCAGGCTGGAGTGCAGTGGCGCAGTCTCTGCTCACCACAACCTCTGCCTCCCGGGTTCAAGCAATTCTCCTGCCTCAGCCTCCTGAGTAGGTGGGATTACAGGCATGCGCCACCACGCCCGGCCAATTTATATTATTAGTAGAGACAGGGTTTCTCCATGTTGGTCAGGCTGGTCGCAAACTCCTGACCTCAGGTGATCCACCCACCTCAGCCTCCCAAAGTATTGGGATTACAGGTGTGAACCACGGCACCTGGCCCTTAATTTGGGTTTCTTAGATTACTTGTGAAGTTGACCATTTGTCATATTTATTAGTCACTTATATTTCTTTTTGGGTGAACTGCCTTCACATTGTCTGGTGTCTTTTTTCATGATGAGATTTTCACCTTTTTCTTATTGATTTCTAAGAGCTCTTTATATTTTAAGGCTAATAATACTTTATCATATATGTTGCAAATGTTGTAGCCCATTGATGTTTTCCTTCTCATTTGTTTGTAGTGTTGTGGACAGGAGGGTAAACCTGGATGTGGACATGCCTGTCAATCTTCCCTTCCTCTGACCTCCAAACCGACCCTGAGACTCATGCTGGGGCAAGCTGGGTGTCCTTTGGGATTCCACATTGAGGCCAGTTCTTGAACAGTGCAGATAAATCTGAGTGGGATATTTCTGGTCAACTAAAGGCAGGGCTGGGGGCCGGGGATGAACAGAGGCAGTGCCGGGTGTACAGCAGGTGCTTACACCATCCTTGTTGAATTAAAACACAGCTGGTAGGTGACCAGGAAGGGAGGCGAAAAAGGAAGAGCCATGAGGGAGGTGAGGAGCAATGAGGGAGGTGAGGAGCAATGAGGGAGGTGAGGAGCAATGAGGGAGGTGAGGAGCAATGAGGGACATGAGGAGCAATGAGGGAGGTGAGGAGCAATGGCCCATGACCACAGGTCTTAGGCTGGGGCTGCTGGGGGCTCAGCCCTGCCTGGGCATGGATCTCAGTGTCCAATCTCACCATCTCCACTCACCATCTGGTGAACTCCTACACATCCCTCAGAACCCTGAGTGCTCACTTGTCCCTATTCTTGTAGTGCTTCACCTGTGCAGGCCCCTACTGGAGTGGCCCCACTCAGTGATGAAACTGTTGCTCATAGCTGGGTGGTCCTGGGATGCCTCGTCTGTGCAATGGGGAAGGGGATGAACCTCATAGCCGGGTGGTCCTGGGATGCCTCGTCTGTGCAGTGGGGAAGGGGATGAACCAGCCTCTTCATCTCAGTGTCAGGATGAGGACTCAGGAGCTAACCGTGCAAAGGGCTTGGTGCCTCAGGGGGATGGGAGAGGTGCATGGAGAAGCCACTCCCATACCTGCCAGCCACCAGTCCCCAGGCTGGGCCTCGTCCCCCATGCATGGGGCAGGAGAAGGAGGGTGGAGGAAGGGAGCAGCCTGGCCAGCTTCTGGGGCTGCAGGGCTGGGGCTGTTCAGTAGACCCGTCACCCAGAGCTTGATATTACTCACGACTGTAAAAGTGATCCCCAGCATGGCTCGGGGGTTTCAGAGAGAACGTCCCACTAAGCGTAGCCCCTTCTCCAGCTTCGTGGCAACTGTTGCTGCTGGCACTGAGGAAGGAAGCTTGGGGTCATCCCGGGCCAACATATGCCCGTCCTGCTGTCTACAGCTGTAGCTGCAGCCACACGTGCACACCACCGTGCCCAGATCATTCTTCCGTATTTTTTTGTAGAGATGGGGTTCTGCCATGTTGCCCAGGCTGCTCTTGAACTCCTGAGCTCAAGCAATCCGTCTGCCTCGGCCTCCCAAAGTGCTGTGGTTACAGGCATGAGCCACAGCGCCTGGGTTCCTAAACTGATTTTTAATGACACGAGAAATACAGGAACACATTCTCCTTCTAAATAGAATTCTAGCGGCGAGGGTCCTCAAGCCGCGGCATCATCCCAGCACCCCCAGCCTCACCGCGGCGTCATCCTAGCACCCCCAGCCTCACCGCGAGGACCCTCGAGCTGCGGCGTCATCCCAGCACCCCCAGCCTCACCGCGGCGTCATCCCAGCATCCCCAGCCTCACTTTGAGGTGGCTGAGGTTCCCAGCAGGACATCTGTCCTTCCGGCCTGAGAGTCCGCTGTTGGGTGCAGGTCTCACCTGGCAGCAGGTTTCTCGATGGAGCAGTGAGACAGGAGGTTTCCTCAGCAGATCACCCAGAAACAGGGCTCTGCCATGGAGCCCCCGGACTGGTAGGCTTGGGGGGCTTTCATTCTCCGCAGTGACAGGCAGGGCTGCGGGATCCTGCTCCACGCCTCTTCTACTCACGCCTTACACTGAGCTGTCCATCACACCACCCCCAGGGCTGTTTTACCCACACGAGGCACAGAGAAGGTAGCGGCCTGCTCAAGGCCACACAGTGTGGCTGTGTAGAGCTGCTGCTTGAGCCAGCGTGGCCTGGCCTGGGCTCCAAACGGCCTGCACCTGCCCCTCCCTGAGGACGGTGTTAGATGTAGGCATGCGGCTCGCCCATCCAGGTCTCACCTCCTGGTGTTTGGAGGACGCTAGGTGGGGCGGGGCCCGGGGGTCTGTGTTCACACTGCCCAGCAGCAGGGGAGGCACAGAGTGGGCTCTGGACTGTGGGCACTGGTCAGCTATACTTGGGGACAGAGTGGGTCCTTCTCGGCACCCTCCGTTCATGTATTCACACGTGGGCTCATTCATTTGTTCACACACTGGCTCCTCTGCTCAGCATGTGCCATTTGCTCAGCTCAGCGTGGGTGGCAGAGGGGCCACAGGTGGTCGGGGCAGGGTGGGGGCCCGGGGCCTGCTCTCCAGAGCCGCACAAACCTGGCCAGACGGCTCCTGACTGGGGCCTCCCAGGGCACATCCTCCTGTCCCTCCTTCTCTGTGCTCGCTGCCAACCACCACCCAAAGCAGCAGCCCCGGGAGGGACCAGGGCCCCCTCTTAGCAGCAGCCTCCCCCAGGCGTGGCCGCAGCATTCTCCCTGGAAAACCTGAGTCTCCACTCCCTGCTGCTGGCTCCCACCAGGCCCCTTCCTCACCAGGGGCATCAGCAGATGCCTCCACCTGGCAGCAGACCCTGGCACGACCCTCACCCTGCCTGGGTGGCCGAGCTGCTCTGGGGAGCTGGCTGGAAGACTACGTGGAAACCCCACCCCATCTCTCACTGAGTGGGGGTCTGCCTGTGGGCCTGGGGGCTCTGATGGGGAAGGCTCAGCTTCTCTGCCTGCTGCCTCAGCCCTTCATCTGTGGGGCTGGATCGACAGCCACAGGGGTCTGGCTGGCCAGGGTTGGGATGGGGAGCAAAGCCCCTGTCCCCGTTCTCTATGGGTTTCATGGAGGAGACTGAGGGTGTGGTGTCCCAGACCCTCACCTCCCCTCCTCCTGTCCCCTGGGGAGGGCACCAGGGGCAGCGTCCTGCCCCTGCACCCAGCTGCCTGTTCCCACTCACACCTTGGAGCCACGCGCAGCCTCCTGCTCACCCACAAAGATGTAGCCCTGGCCTCAACCCAGCCCGAGTCACAGCACATTTGTCCCTGTGGTCATTCATTCGTATAGCAAGTTTGAATAATCCTCTATAGCCTGGCGCGCCCTCGCCTGTGGGCGTGGAAATGGGGAATCGGTCCTGTGGAGCCGTCTCCTCCGGCTCAGTGGTCCCGAGTCAGGCTGGCTGGTCCCTGCTGAGCTGTGGGGCCGGCCTAAAGCTCACGTGGACTGTGAAGACCTGGGACAAATAGAAGAACCACTTGCCACGTGTTATGCTGATAAGGTGCTGAGCTGATGACATTTCCATGTGCTGGGTTAGCATAGATCGTTAAAATAATCTGTTTCTTTCGCCTTTTCTTAGCATGGCCACTAGCATGTTTGAAGTCACACATTGGGCAGCGCCGGCCTGGACAGCGAGGCGGACATCTGACAAGCAGGCCAATGAGGATGACATCTCGGACGGTAGTCACTGCTGCGACGGAAGTCAGTGCCCCGCCTTGCCCAGCCGCAGGGTGGACCCTAAGCGGCTTGCCCCACCCGGCCCATCCTGTCTGCTCTGTGCCTCCCAACCCTGCAGTAGGAGGCAGATTTCTGGGGGGCAGTCTCTGACCCACTGTGGCCCAGGTACAGAACCCCGCCTTCAAGTCTCTGGGCCTCCGTTTTCTCATCTATGTGTTGGGGACAAAGATGCTGCCCGGCCATCTCACCAGGCCGCCGAGCAGCGTGGAAGAGCTCTGGCTGTGAGGTCAGAGGCCCTTTGTTTGAAAGGTCCAGGCCCATATGGGTGCATGGGTTGTGGTCTTGGGTGATATTAGCAGAGCTAAGTCCTCTTTCCTGGGCAGATGACACCAGAGGGAGGATGGGAGGGTGGTGGAGAGGCCGGTGGCCTGGTGTGGGCTGCCATAGCAAAGTGCCACAGACCAGGTGGCGGAAACAGTGGAAATCCATTGTCTTGCAGTTCCAGAGGCCACAAGTCCGTGTAAAGCAGGCATCGGCCGGCCTGGTTCCTTGAGAGGGCGTGAGGGACCTGCTTCCCACTCCCGGCTTCTGGTGCCGTGCCGTGCCGCGGTTTCTGCTGCTCTTCTGCTCGTGGAAGCATCATGGTCTCTGTCTTCACCTCACACCTGCTCCCTGTGCCCGTCTGTGCCCAATTTCCCCTTTTCTCAGGGCCCAGGCATCTTACATAAGGGCTCACCCCAACCTAGCATGACCTAATCTTAGCCAATTACGTTACCAGTGACCCTATTTCCAAATAAGGCCACTTTCTGGGGTGCTGGGGAAAGGACTTCAACATGAAGTTTTGGGAGACACAGGTGCGCCCACATCACCTGGGGTGTATGAGAATGAGCGGCTCTGGGCTCTGGACCTGTCTGCGGGAGCTCCGAGTCCCATGGCACTTGGAGCTGGTTGAGAATGGGGCTGGGAGCCCCAGGTCAGGTTGAATTGGTGCTGGGGACACCTGTCTCATCCATGGTTCCCACAGGCTTTATTATGATGCACAGTTTCCAGAGAAGCGGAGTGTGAGATGGAGATTTTTGTGCAAGGGACTCACTGAGAGGCGCTCCCGGGAGAAAGGGGGGTGGGACGCAGGACTGGGGGAGCTGAGCTGGGAGGGGCTCTCAGCCACAGCCCCGCCACAGCCCCAGAGCCTGAAACGCACCCCAGAGTCAGCCCCGCTCACTCACAAGGGGGGTCCCTGCACCCTCCTCTGGCAGCCATTGGCTGTGGCGGCCTCACAGGTGGGGCCCGGGGGTCTGTGTTCGCACTGCCCAGCAGCAGGCGAGGCACGTGGTGGGCTCTGAACTGTGGGCACTTGCTGGCTACGTGTGGGGACGGAGCGGGTCCTTCCCTGCACCCTCCATTCATTTATCCACACAGGGATTAATTCATTTGTCCACTCGCTGGCTCCACTCAGCACACCCCATTCACTCAGCTCAGCATGGGCGGCAGAGGGGTCAGAGGTGGTGAGGACAAGGCGAGGGCCCATGGCCTCCTCTCTGGAGCTGCACTAAACTGGCCAGCTGGCTCCTGGCTGGGGCCTCTCTGGGACTCATCCTCCTGCCCCACTCACCTCCCTCCGCCTCTGTGCTTGCTGCTGACCACCACCCAAAGAAGCAGGCACTTCTGGGTGAGGTGGGTCCTGGCCCCCTTTGGCGGCAGGTGTTCCCTGGGAATGGACAGCTGTGAGCAGATGGAGCCACACACACAGCCACTGGGCTGTGCGGGTGAAGGAGCCACGTGGAGGTGCGCAGGAGGCAGAACACTTAGGACCCCTCCCGTGGGCAAAGACCCAGTGCCCGGGGAGGCCTGGCTGGGTCGCACCCCCAGGCTCACCCTGGCTCAGGACACCGGCACCCAGAATCCTTGGGCCACTCCGAGCCCGGAGGCACCCAGGCCCTCCTTGAGTTACATGCAGCTTTAAAACACCCATGTCCTTTGACCTCCTCCCACCCCGGGGAGCTTCTCTGCTCTCTCGCCTTGAATCTGGAGGCCTCCACCCTGCCCCAACCCCGCACAAATGAGTGAGCGTCCCCAGCCTTCTCAGCCCTGAGCACCATCGCGGATGGCACTGAGGGCGCTTCCCCACCGTCTGCGTCAGCCCCGGACAGACAGTCCCAGTGGGACTGTGTCCCTGTTACCTGTGTGTCCCCATCCCCTGAGTGGGCCCGGCCGACTCAGGGCCATGCGTACGATGGGTGAAGGATGAATTTGTGAAACATTTCAGATACATTACACTTGACACCATGCTAGCTCCACCTTCACCTTTTTCGGTTCTTAATATTCCAGAAGCCCCAGTAAGATGGAAAAGTCTTGGGCCCCGGGTCTGGGGAGGCGCCCAGAGCCCTTCACGGTTTCTTGTCTGTCCTCGGAGAGGCGCTGAGCTCCGGGGGTGCATCTGGCTCCCAGTGAATCCTGGCAGCCACTGAGGAAGCTTCTGCTGAGAGAATTAGGGAAAGGACCCCCCCCTAGAGGGTCTTTGCTGGAGCAGGGGCCCCGCGTCCCCACCTGCTGCCCATCCATCCCGGCCAGCGGCTCCTATACCCACTCCCGCCGCTGGGGGCCGACTGCGGCCCCAACCCTTTTTTCCATGGAAGCTGCCCTTTGGTTTATCGTCGTTTCTTGTTTCTGGAACCTTTGTACCAGGATCCCTGCCCCTGTGTGTGGCAGAAGTCTCCAAGGTCATTCACCCCGGCCACGCTGCCTGGGGCTCCAGGACCGGCCACTCCTTTCTGACCACGTGGCTGTTCTTCACCATCTCGCCCAGAGACTTGTCCCGCCAGGGCTGGCAGGGTCTTCAGGATAAGGCTGTGGCCCCCTGGGGTAGTTCCTCAGGCCATGGGGAGGACGCTCAGCGGGCGAGAGCTGTGAGCCAGATGGTGTGGACCTGACTGTGAGCAGCCACTGTCTGGGCGGGCAGACACTCCAGGGCGCTGGGCTGTAGCTTCTCCCTCATCACTAGCGGAGGGCGGCCTGCGGCGGGGGGTCCGGCCTGTGTGGTCTGCGCCCTGCAGTCCCCATGGCTTCCCAGGCAGCCCCCTAACCTCACTCTGGGTGAGACACTGGGGACTGTGCCGAGGGGGCAGGCGGCCTCTAAGTGCACAAGGTGATGTGCCCCTCCCACTTCCAATGTCCCAGGAGGGCGGAGTGTGCCCGACTTGTGCTGGGCACCAGTATGCAGGGATGGCCATGCAGGGCCAGGCAGGCACCAGGTGGACAGTCCTGCAGCGGGAACAGGACGCCCCTGCCTGTGAGCATGTACTCTCTCCTTGTCCCAGGACCCCCCCCCTCCTCCCAGGAGCCCCTCTATTGCCCTTCCAGGTCCCCCCACCCCTCCCAGAACCCCCTCCTTTTCCCTCCCAGGATCCCCTCACCCCTCCCAGGCCCTCTTCCTTCCTCCCCTAGGTCCCCTCCCAGAACCGCTTCCCTCCCCACCAGATCTCCCTCTACCTCCCAGCACACCCTCCCTCCCTCCTTTCCCCTCCGTCAGACCAACGTCCTGGAGACAGGAATAGCTACCATCCCCTGACTCTGAGGAGACGGCTCCCCATGACCATTGTGGTGGGGGGTCAAGGGGACAGAGTACCTTGGCAAGGACCTGGAGACCCCTCAGGTCAGCCCTGAGCCCAGCTGACCTAGAGCAGCCACCGAGGGAGCTGAAGCCAACGCCTTCCCCCAGGTCAGACGGGGTCCCGCTCCGAGCCTCAGCTGTGGCTCTTCAGCACCCCAGGCCCACCTGCTCCCCACCCCAGCCCCTCCTCCACCTGGGGGAGGCCTGGTGGGGCCCAGGCCTGTGGGGTCCTATTTGGCCGGTGCCACCTTGGCATCATCCCCCAACACACGGTGGAATCAGGGGTCTCACCTGGGCCATGGGGGCCTGGGTGGTGACATTCTGATCAGGGCAGGTGGAGGGACTGCAGGCTGTCCCAGGCCCCCCACCCGGCCCGGGCCTCACAGCCTCCTGAAGGATGACTGCATGCATTTGGGGAGGGTGGGCCTTTGTGAGGGGAGAGAGAGGAGAGAGAAGAGAGAGAGGGTGAGAGGGAGAGAGGGAGAGAGAGGGAGAGAGGGAGGGAAACAGAGAGGGAGGGAAAGGGAGGGAGAGAGAGACAGAGAGGCAGGGAGAGGGGGAGGGAGAGAGGGAGGGAGAATGACAGGAAGGGAGAGAAGGAGGAGAGGAAAAGAGAGGGAAAGAGAGAGGGAGGGGGAAGAAGAGGGAAAGTGGGGAGGGAGAGAGAGTGAGAGAGGGAGAGGAAGAGAGGGGGGAGAGGAGGGAGAGAGAGGGAGGGGGGAGGGAGAGAGGGATGGAGAAGAGAGAGGGAGACGGGAGAGAGGGAGGGAAAGGGGGAGGGAGAGAGAAAGAGAAAGAGGGAGAGGAGGGAGAGGGAGAGGGGAAGAAAGAGAGAGAAGGAGAGCGGGGACAGAGAGGGAGAAGGTGGAGGAAGAGAGAGAGGGAGAAGGAGAGAGAGAGAAGGAGGGAGAGAGGGAGAGGGAGAGAAAGAAAAAGGAGGGAAGGAGAGAGGGAGGGAAGGAAAGAGGGAGGGGCAGAAGGAAGCAGAGAGGGAAGGAGAGAGGGAAAGAGAGAGGGAGGGAGAGAGGGAGGAAGAGGGAGAGAGAAAGAGATGGGGAGAGAGAGAGACAGAGAGAGATGCACAGAGAGACAAAGAGCAGAGGAGGGCAGAGGAGAGCGGCTTGCCTACCCTGAGGAGGGCAGAGGGTGGAGATGAATTTGCACCTTAGTCGTGCCCTCAGGCTGTCCCTGTGAGAATGCCAGGGTGGTCCTAGCACCCAGCACCCCAGCATGGCAGGCCCAGGTGTCTCTCGGGCTCAGGTTTGCCTCAGGCCCCTCTGGCTCTAGGAAGCCCTCAGCCCTCCTCAGTCCTTCTCCGCAGCCTTCGCTGTGCCCAGGTTGTGTGCCTGGGAGGTGGGTGTCCGTGTTGTTCTAGGGATGCTGCTGTCCTTTGGGGGTGACTTCTTACTGCCTCCACTTTTCAAAGCAGGAAACTGAGGTTCAGAGAGGTTCAGGGCCTGCCTGAGGCCACACAGCAATTACCAACAGACCCGTGCGGGCTCTGGAGCCTCTTTGGGATCTCCACCCAGATCAGCCTCTGGGGCCCCGGGCGGGCGGGGCTCCTCCTCAGGTTCCTGTGATGCAAAACCCTGGGGAGGAAACAGGTCCATTTTCCAGGCAGGGGTCAGGGTTCCGGGGAGGCAGACTGGGCGGGATGTGCTGGGAGGTGGGAAGGCCCCGGTCGGAGTCAGGGCAGATCTGGGTGTGGCTGGGGCTGCAGAGGAAGTCTAAGGGGGCAGGGAGCCCTTTATTGCACTGCCTCGGTGACATTTCACCTGCTCTGTGCTAAGTGGGGATAACTGGTCACCTGCCCGGCTGTGCTCACACCCTCAGGCCAGCCCACTGCAGCCCCATGTGGTCCCTGGCCCACGGACTGGCTGCCCTTCACTGGGGCTTGGCCACTGAGGCCCTTGCAGGAGCCCTCGAAGGGGACCCCCGGTGGGGACTGTGTGGTCCTAACTGCCCAACGGGGCTCTATTAAGCACCTGCTGTATGCCAGGCCCTGTACAGGCCCCTTCGTACAATAACAAGCATGGTCTGCATGGGACCCATCCTCCTGGGGCTGGGATTCAGTGACAACTGCAAACTGCCAGTGACACCAATAACTAAGGAATTGTGAGGGTGGCTGAGCTCCGAGAGGGGCGCTGAGGGCCACACAGACCCACGCTGGCCTGGAAGGATGATGGGACCCACAGGGTGGGGAACACAGCCAGGCAGAGGGCGCCCAGGTGGGAGAAGTGTGGAGCGCTGGCCTGGGCATGTGAGGGTGGGGAGGTGGGGGGTGAGCTCGGGGGGTCTGCGTGGAGCAGGTGGGCAGAGCCTCGAGGGCCACGGGGTCGGGAATCTGGGGGGCCCTGAGGAGCCCTGGGGCCTTTGTGGGGAGGGAGTGGGCAGATGGCAGCGTGGAATTGGTGAGGAGAGAAGGACACTGCCAAGGTTGCCCAGACAGGTTTGCAGACCCCAGGGCGGGGGGTGGGGTCAAGTGAAGGAACTGTCACCCTCTCTGGAGGCAGGTGCGGCTGACATTGGCCTGCCTGGGGACACCAAGCACAGCCCCAAGGTCCTATGGGGTCACATAGAAGTCCTGCTGCCTGAGTGGGGAGCGGGATGGGGGCTGATAGCAGGGACCTCCCATGGGCCTGGGGGCCAGGACAGAGGTGGCCCTGGCATGACCCTGACCTTCCCTGAGCACCAGCTCTCAGTGGTTCTGGGGGAGACTCTGCTTTTTTTATTTTTCCTTTTTTTTGGGTCTGTAGCTGGATTTAACTGTAAAGAGCAATAAATTACAAATCTGGAAAAACATCCCTTGTCCCCACAAAGGACATAGCTGTCCCCAAATGACAAATGGCTCTGAATTAATATTATTTAGTATTTATAACTTCCGCCGGACAGAACTTACAGATGTTACTGGCAAATCCTGCCTGCCTTTGGGGTATTTTTAGAGCCTATTGTCCATCCTTACGAGGTTCCTCTAACCTCGTCTCTATCAAGGAGGCAGCGTGCACTGTCTGGGTCCAGAGGATGGGCCCGGGGTGCCCCCAGCTCCTCTGCAGAGCTGGAGCGGTCCTGGCACTTGTGGGCACATTCATCCACCTGCAAGGAGACAGAGTGCGGGGAGGGGGCAGGAGCCCCCCGTCTTGCTCCGGGGCAGGCTGAAGGAGGGCTGAGCAGAGCTGAGGCCAAGTGGCAGCTGCACCCGTGGAAGGGAATTCAGGAGTAAAGGCAGCAAGGATGTCTCAGGGACCGGACGAGTGGCCAACACTGACCATCAGGCGGGCACATGGCTGGGAATCTTCGTTGGCTCTGCAGACAGGGAGACTGAGGTACAGAGAGCTTACCCTGGGCCCTCCACATTCAGTGGCAGCTGAACTTGAACCCTGGCCTGAGCCATTTCCCAGCCGACTGCACTCTGCCAGACATCCGAGGTGCCTGGCCTGCCAGCGGACCTCCAGACTCTGTCCTGGACCTGGATTCAAGGGCCTCCAACCCGGCCCTGAGTTTTGGGCTTGGGGGCAAGGCTTGAGCTGTGCCCAAACCTCCCTCACAGCCGCCCCTGGGGCCAGCTGGGAATTCTCGTGAGCCCCCACGAGAGCTGGGGGGTCTAAGTGTCTCTTGGGCTTCCAGTGCGTGGATGTACAACTTTATTTGAGTATTTAATTTCCCCTCTCATCCATAAAATAAACAAGGGAGATTTATCTGAAAGTGACTGTGAACTCTTCCAGGCTCTCTGCGGAGTCTGCGCCCACAGCACCGTGCGCTGCTCCCAACTCAACCCAAGGGTCTGCTTGCAAGGGAGGCGCGGGCAGGAAGCGTCGGACCTGGTGTTTTCGTTAGGGAGGTTAACGGGCTGGGATGGAGGGCCTTAAATCTTTCACTAGACAATCCCGGTGAAGCTTCGGAGGAGGCCTGGGGGAGAGCCGGGCCGCAGAGCAGCCATCCGTCAGCAGAGGCACCCGCTCGAAAGTGCTGTTGATTTAAGGAGGCCAAGGTATTGAGGGTTTTCTGTGTTTAGTTTAAAATCTGCAGAAAAACTCATTAGCGCTCTCCCTGTTTCCGGAAGCGGCGATCTTGGCTCAGGCTGAGGGCTCAGAAAAGGCCGTTGGACACGGAGGCTCACGGAGGGACCAACTGTTCCCCCAGATCCTTCTGGAGCCCGGGCCAGGGTCACCGAGGGGACGGGCCCTCAGCGCCATTCATCTCGGCTGATCCTATTTCAGCCGAGGCCGGGATGGGCTTTCCTGGCCCAGCCAAGGAAGTGACACCCTGTGTGACTGCGGATGAATTCCTGAAGCCGCCGGGCCTCCCAGGCCCCTTCTCTGCATCCCCTCAGCTCTCCCTGAGGCGGGGAGATGGGCCAGAGGGCACCGCATTGAGGCTGACGACTGTCACCCATCCTCTGAGGGGGTGCCACCCCCAAATCATCCAAGCTCAGGGCGCCAAAGTCTTTCAGCTAATTCACGCGGGTGCCCCATCTCGGGCTGGCAGGACCATCGCCCCAGCCTCATGCTGGCCAGTGCCTTCGGCTGACCTCTGAAATTTGCCTGGGGGAGAGTGCCCAGTGGGAGGTGGGGAGGCTCCTGGTGGGGGCCCCCAGTCCCTGTGGGGGCTCCTCCCCAGACTCCATCTGCCCCCAGCACCTTCCTTTGGAAAGGCTGATAGGAGACGCCTGTGGGAGGAATCTGACGGGGTCCTGGCCTGGGGCTGACCACGCTGCTGGGAAGGGTTTTCTGTGTTTCCTTCAAAGCCCCCAGAAAAGCTGCTCTGCTGCCTTCCACACCCCTGGGACTTTTGCTCGAGAGCTGGCTGGGCGGCCTCCACGGGGCGGCTCTGGCTGAGCAGCTGCCCAGCTCGGCCCGGGTCCTCCTCGCCCCTCCCTGACCCTCCAGGGCCGACAGGGACAGGCTTGTCGATGTTCCCTCTGGGGCCTGTGTGGGTGCTTGTGCAGCAGGAGGCTGGCGGGGGGAATGCAATCCCCAGGAGGCCATGGTTACCAGACCGGGGTCGGTGGGCCTGGTTCACTGGTCTCTCTCCCTTTCTGTCTCTCCGTCTTTGTCTCTGTCTCCATGTCTCTGCCTCGCGAGTCCCCCATCCCGGCCCCATTCCTTGCTCCCTGCAGAGGGGCAGCCTTGCCCTCCCTCCTGTGCACATGGTGTGCCACAGACTCAACTGGACCTGTCCCCATCCCTGTCACCAGGGCCTCTTGGAGGTCAAGATCAAGGGCCCTGCATGTCCTAGGATCCTGCAGATTCCGAAATGAAGGAGTGCAGAACGAGGCCTCAAAGTGGCGGACCCTCGACAGTGTTTGCAGTGAATAATTTGGCACGTTTTATACACAAGCATTACAGTTTAGAAATGATGAGTTCAGAGGTCAAAGGGGAAGCCCTCGAAGTAAGTAAAGGGCTGGGTCATTGGGGCCTCCTCCCGACAACCTCACATCATTTCCACATTTCTGGGACCCAGAATCCAGCAGACCGGGCCCGGCCAGCATCCACAGGCTTCTCAGAAGGGTGTGTGGCCTGTGCGGCGGCTCCTACCTGGGCTGGGGCCAGGGCTGCCGTTCCCCTGGACGGGCTGCTGGGAGCAGCCTCTAAGTGGCCACCTGGGAAGGGCCTCTCCAGAGACCTTTCCCGGCCAGGCTTCCCTGGGCTCCTGGCACCACGGCAGGCCCCTTACTCTCAGGCTCCTGCACAGTCCTGGGAGAGTCGGTGACTGGCAAGGATGGGTCCAGCTGAGGCTCCCCTGGCCCGGAGAGGCTGAGCGGGCTCAGAGCCTGCACCGCCTGCTACACCTTGACGGCAGCCGTGGGGAGTGAGGATCCGGCTTCCCACGGGAGCAGGGCAGTCTGGAGAGGACGGAGACCACCACTCGGCACATTCTCTTCCCAGCCGTCTCCCACTTGGAGCAGTGCCCACCCTGAGGGGGCAGACAGCCCGGGACTGGCAGAGGACCCCCTGTGGGGTCCTGGAGCCCCTCTACAGTGTACCCAGGAGCACAGAGCGGCGGGTGCGAAGCAGCCTCCCCACCTGTGGCAGGACAGCACGAGCCGGCACTTCTGGGATCCCCGTGGGCCAAGCAGGTGCTGGAAACATCACCTGGATGGGCCCACGCTGCGGCCTCCACACAGCCACCCAATCACTAACACCCTCCTCTCAGCACCTGCTTCCGGGGAGCCTCCACACAGGCCCCGGGGACCCTCCACACACACAAGCCCCGGGGACCCTCCACACACACAGGCCCCGGGGACCCTCCCCACACACAGGCCCCGGGAACCCTCCACACACAGGCCCCGGGGACCCTCCCCACACACAAGCCCCGGGACCCTCCACACACACAAGCCCCGGGGACCCTCCACACACACAAGCCCCGGGGACCCTCTTCACACACAGGCCCCGGGGACCCTCCACACACACAGGCCCCGGGAACCCTCCTCACACAGGTCCCGGGGACCCTCCACACACAGGCCTGGAGACCTTCCTCACCTGCCTCCCTCAGCCTCCCTGCTGTCCTCCTTGGGGTGTGTCCCTGGTGAGGGGACATGGCACGGCTGCAGGGCTGGCCCAGGGACCCATGAAGGCCGCCTTTGTCATTTTCCTCCTGGTTATTAACGCTGATTCACTGGAGAAGGTTTAGGAAAAAGAACTTAGAATAAGCTATAATTGTTGAGAGATAACTATCGTTATCACCCACTCCCCTCCAGATCAAACATCATTACACACTAAGTATTTGTCCACACAGGGGATGGATGAGACCCCGTACATGGCTTGAGGCCCCGCGTTTCCGTGGCGTGTCTGCGTTCTTACATCTTCCCAGGGCACCAATGGGTGAGGGCTCCTGGACACACGTGCCCTCGAGCCGCCTGGGCAGCCCCTCTTGTTTGGAATTGTACCGTTTCCACTGTCCCAGGGCAGCCCAGGGGCTGGCGATGGCTCGGTCTGTTGGAGACTGGGCAGCTGCATGCCCGAGGCAGGGGGTGGCCCCCGGGGCGGCACTGAAAGGAGGGCCCGACGCCACTCATCGCAATGTCCCCACACCTGGTGCACACGCACCTCCGGCTCTCAGGTGCACACACCACCACGCAGGTTGTCCACACAGCCAGGGACCTCCTCGGAGGCCTGGGCTCCTGACCTCCAGGCAGGAGGGCTCTGTGCACCGTGACCCCTCTTGCTGCCGTGGAGGAGGCAGTGGTGGCATCAGAGGGCCTCGACCCCTGAGCACCGTGTCCTGGGCTGGACACAGAGGAAGGAGGGCCATCGATCTGAGGAAACAGCACTTGTGGAGACTCTGAGATGTGATGGGTCTTGTCCTCGCACCTGAGAGTGGACACAGGTGTCAGGACTGTGGGGCCTGAGGCCACGGGGCAGCCAGGGCCGGGCCAGCTGTGCGGAGTTGCCGCAGCGGAGCCTGGGCTGCGAGGGAGTGAGAGTTTGGATGCAAAGAAGAAACAGAACCAGATTCGCATCATGGAAATCCGAGTCGGGGCCAAGTGCAGGGGTGTGGGGGATGGGCTGTGGCTGGAGCTGGGTGCGCTGAGATGAGGGTTTTACCGGGATCAGGGAGAGCAGGTTTCGGGGGCCTCCCCACGCAGGGAGACCCCAGGCGGCTCATTCTGGGCCCACCAGCTTGTTGGGCCGTGGAGAAGGAAGGCCTGCGTGGAGGAGGGGGCGTGGGGATCCCTCAGTGCACCCAGTCCAGAGTGCAGCGTGCAGGCCCGGCCAGCTGAGGTGTGGCCGCGGCTGGGCTCCCGGCTCCCCCACCCCGCCTTCCTCCTCCCCCAGGCCAGTGGCCCCAGTGCGGCCCGACGCCGTCCAGCAGTGGGGCCAAGAGCGCGTTATCAGATAATAAATAAGGCGGCTGGAGCCGTCCGTGTCAACATCTTGGCGGCCGCACAGGGCACTGTGGGGGAGGGGGCTGCCCACCAGGGCCACCCCCACCTGGGGGGAGGCTGTGGGCTTAGGCAGCCTCTGCTGCTGAGGCGCCTGTTGGTGGGGGGGGGGTGGAGGCGCGGGCACCCTGGGGTCTATCCCCAGCCACAACCTCACAGCCTCGGGGGTGCCGGGCCCCTCAAGAGTCACTTCTTCATCTGTGGGATGGGGGTCCTCGTGTGGAGGCCCAGGCACGGCCCAGAGGCAGACGTGGAGGGGTTGGGCCTGGGTGCTCGTTCCCTGGGTCTCACCTTCCACCTGGTGGCTGAGCACCTGGGGGGCTGCGTGGAGATGGGGCCCCAGCCTGCACAGGCGGGGTTGCTGCTGAGGGGATGCTGCCGCCGGCAGTGCTGGGCCGGGGGCCCTGGTGTGTCAAGAGCCCCACTCAGCCTTCCTCAGGGACCCCACCAAGTACACACCAGGCCCTTCCCCACCATGGGCCCTCCGAGGAGGAGGCTGGGCCCCAGGGTGCCCGAGGGTCACAGTGCCAGCTGCTCCTGCCACGGGGAGCCTGGGCTGGGGTGGACACTGGGTACTGGCCAACTTCCGAAGGCAAGTCTGATGTCCCCAGAAGCACAGCCCCTGAGGCTGTGGATCCAGCCTTGCTCTCAGATGACAGCCTGGCCTTGAAGGCCGTCCTGCCTCCCTCCCGCCTGGGCCTCTCGCCACCTTCTCTCCTCTCTGCTCACTCAGCCGCCCTGCCCTCCCCACCTTCTCCTCTCTCTGCTCACTCAGCCACCCTGCCCTCCCCACCTTCTCCTCTCTCTGCTCACTCAGCCACCCTGCCCTCCCCACCTTCTCCTCTCTCTGCTCACTCAGCTGCCCTGCCCTCCCCACCGCACACCAGGCCCTGACTCAGCCCACGTCTGACTGGCTGTCCCCGAAGGCTGTCCACACACCCTGGAGGAGGCAGCCTGGAGCCCACAAACTGCCTGTGAGGCTGTGGCACCAGCATAGCTGGGGAAAGATGTCCCCTTCCAGACATGACACCCATGTTCCTGGTGGCAGAGTGACCTGTTTGATGATGGTGACAATAGGAACTGTTTTTTTCTGAGGGATGTCCCTATTTGGTCAAATAAGGAGGCACTTTTCATTAACAATGTTCCTTTTCTTTTCTTTTTTTTTGAGACAGAGTCTTGCTCTATCACCCAGGCTAGAGTGCAGTGGTGCGGTCAGCCCTCACTGCAGCCTTGAACTCTTAGACTCAAGTGATCCTCCCACCTCAGACTCCTGAGCAGCTGGGACTACAGGTGGACGCCACCACACCTGGATTATTTATTTACTTATTTATTTATTTATTTATACTTTTCTGTAGAGATGGGCTCTCATTATGCTGCCCGGGCTGGTCTCCAACTCCTGGGCTCGAGTGACCCTCCCATGTTCCCTCCTTAATGAGCACGTTGCGTGTTTCAGACAAGCCTTAGAGGCTTCATGCCCACTTAGCCATGAGCTGTCTTTTGCAACAGCAAAGGAGAGACTGACCCTCTCCCAGAGCTCACTCCTGGAAGCTGCGGTCCCAGCACAGTGGAGATGTGGTGTGTCCCCAGGACTCAGCTGCCCGGTCTGGTTTAAGCCTGTACAGGGTGGCTCTCGGGGTCCGGTGTCCACGTTTTGCCAAGACACACCTATGGGTGTCAAGGAGCACCCTGCTGGTTGGCCGCAGCCAGGTCCGGGAATGATGGGAGAGTGAGGACATGCCAGCCTCTGGGCCTGCTTTGAGGAGCCAGGGCCACAGCCTCAGGGCCTGGGATGCTTTCAGCCTTGCTGCTCTGCTCTGAATGAAGCAATAAATTAAGGGCTTGAAGTGGGAGGGCTCTACAAATGGTTCTGGGTCAGGAAGCCCTAGCGGACGCGGCTCTGCGTCTCCCTTCTTTTTCTGTGTTGCCCACGCTCAGTTTTGGGGCTTCACCAGGACCTTCTCCCTCCCCCAGGGTGCCCAGGACAGAGCACCGTGGGGCTTGGTGGACACGTTCTGCAGGCTGGAGGGGCCACTGCAAGGTCTTTGGGGATTTCCAGGTGCGGCGCCCTCCTCCTGCAGGCTGCCTGGGCACGTGCTTTAGTTCAAAAGGTGATGGGCAGTCAGTATGCCCAGGTCCAGGCAGTGCGGGTAAAGTGACCTTCCTTTTAGTCCTGTCGCTCTGATCAGGGGCCGGGCCACTTTGCCCGCCAGCCTCCGGCTCGTCTGGTTGTTTATGGCCGGCTGGGCAGAGCGCAGGGTGGGCTGGCGGGAGGGAGAGTGCAGGGCGCCTGGCGGCTATATTAAGGCTCTGGTCCTCATGGCTTCCGCCCTAAGAGGAGAAAGGCTTAAATTTAGCAGCAGTGACCATGACCATGCCCAGCGGTGGAGCTGTCAGCCCCCGTCATCCCGGACACATCCCTAAAAATGGAATAAAAACAGGGAAAGGGTTGCTTCCCCTTTTCCCATGGGCAAATCCCCCTGTTCCCTTTGGGGGCCTCCCTTCATGGATGGGGTGTGTCCAGGGCCACAGTCGGGTCAGCACCTGGACTCCTTCCACTCTACCTGTGGGGACCCTGCCTGTCCTGCACGCCCCCCACAAACACCTCCAGGAAGCCTCTCCAGGTAGGGATTGGTGCCTGGTGCCGCCTCCCTATACTGGGGCCTCCCAGGGACCTGCCTTCTACACAAGTGCATGGATTACAGATATGGCCACGGATATGTGGCACCCCCTCCCCAGCAGAGGTGGAGAAACTGAGGCCGGAACGGAAGCAACATGACCAGCTCCATTGCACCCAGCACTGTGGTCTGGGGACGCCATGCTGTGCCCTCTGACCCTGGCACCTTGAGTCACCTCTCTGAGCCATGGTTTTTCTCATCAGGGAAGAGGAAAACCAACGCCTGCTTCCTGGGAGCGGGGAGTGCAAGGATGAGGCTGCGCAGTGTCCACCCAGCAGCAGGCATGGGGAGGCGCTGATGTGAAAACCACGACGCAGACAGTCACCAGCTGCCTCCTGCTCCAGGTCTTCAGCCCAGGCGGCTCTGCGGCTTCCCGCTGTCTCCCTCAGGCCGTCCTCAGGCCTCCTTCCCTCTGGGTCTGTGGCACCCTCACCCCCTCACCCCAGGGTCTGGGGTGCTAAGAACAGGCTGGGCTGGCCCTACCTTCCATAGAGACATGGATTCCCAAGGTCAGCCCTGCAGGTGGTACAGGCAGCAACTGTCCAACCCGTGGGGGGACAGACTGTCCTTCCCCAGCTGCGGCCTGGGCTGGAGAGGCCTGGGAGTTCACTGCCACCCGTGAGGCCTGGGAGGTCACCGTCACCCGTTTTCCCATTCAGGGACCCAAAGCCCAGCGTGAGCCCTGAGGCAGATGTGCGGGAGGCAGGGTGAGGGGCGACCCTCTACCCCCCGTGCCTCAGTGTCCTCACTGTGCACGGGCACCCGAGAAGGCAGCCTGAGGCTTCTGGGCTTGGAAACAGGACAGTAGCAAGCGAACCCCAATGATGCCCGGATGCCACATGCGACCCTTATGGGGACACAGGTGCCACCTTGCCCCAGCCCATTTCCCTGTCCCCCATCCCCAGACCAGATGAGCAGGGCAGGGCAGGGACTTGAACTGGATTCAGACCCTGAAGCCATCATAGTGCAGGGTTTCTCAAAGTGTGGGCCCCCAGGCACCCAGCAGGTGTAAGGGGGTTCCTGTTTAAAATGCTCACTCCTGGGCCCGCCTCAGATCCCACGGAGCTGAAAATCTCCCAGCATGGCTTCCACTGCATGGGCTAGAATGAGGGGCCTTGCCTGAGTTCTCTCTTGAGCCAGGTCCAGTGAGGGCAGGTGGCTGAGGAAGTTACTAGAGCTGCTCACAGCCCCCACCCCAGTGCCTGATAGGATGGAGGAGGTTGGGAGCAGACAGGGAAGGCTTCCAGGAGGAGGTGGGCTTGGCTAGGAGGAGGCTCTGAGCAGGGACCCAGCCTGTGGGAATGGAGGCGCCCACCAGCCCAGCCCCTCTGCTGCACCTCGGGGCCAGGCCCCAGGCCTGTTGAGCGCTGTTGCCGAGCCTCACACCTGCCCTGCCCGGCACCCCTCTCCCAGCCGCTGGGGATCTGGGGGACACTGGCGGTCCTGAGCATCATCAGGGCCTGGAGATGTCCTCGAGGGCACCTGGGGGGGACGCAGGGGACCAGGGATGTTTCAGAACGCAGAGGATGGCCGGAAATCGCCAGGAGGGTGGTGACCAGCAGGCGGGGCAGGGCTTCGAGACCCCACGGGTGATGGGCAGGGGGAGATGGGAGACTACCCGGGTGATGGGCGGGCGGAGGGAGAGTGAGGTTCAAGGTTTTATTTCACTTTCCCTGTGGCTTCATTTGTCCCTTTTAGAAAAGATGACATCGCATAGAAATGGGGCTGGAAGAACCTCCGGAGGGACAGCTTCAGGACGACCAGACGCGCCCCTGAAGCTGACGCCAGACGCAACTGTTTTTCAATATGGGGCGGTGCCCTGGGGGTCTAGCTGGCTCACAGTGTTAAAAATATTTTTGAATCAAATTGGTAGACTTAAAATCCAGGTTTCTGGCATTGCTGGAAAAATCAGGGCTTGTTGCTGAAGGGCGGCAGCCGGACGGAGGCGAAGATGTGCTCCCAGCAGGGCGCCGTGGCCGCCTGCCCCGCTCCTCTGCTCCCTGTGGCCTCCCGACATTATGTCATGGGCCATTCGCAGCTGCATCGGGTAGGGTGCCTCTCGCCAGCGTCACCCACTAAGGTATCATCCAACCCAGTGTGGAGGGGGCTTGCAAGAGCAAGAGGGATCACTAACAATTCTCCTGGGACAAGAAACTAAACTGCATGGCCCCAGATACGCCAAGACATGTGGCCACCAGCCCCAGCAGCGCTTGGATGGGTCAGGACAGGGCTACCAGACAATTCACTCTGCTGTCAGAAACGGTCATGATACACAGATTCAGCTGGAACAAGGCCCTTTCCCATTCCCTCTGGAGAAACTGTCCAAACAAGTGCGTAAGTCTGTGATGACTGCAACGTGAGCGGCTTCCCCTCGGAGGAATCCCCGCACCACGCGTGGCCCGCACTCCTATCCTTGGCAGTCCTGCATCCGTTGCGGGAAAAGTTCTCTGCACCACAGCTCCGTCCATCCATGTGGGCAACGAAGGACAGCCCCGAGGCCTCGGGAGGCCTGTGTCCAGCTGCTCCCCTCATTCTTCTCCCCTGCTTGGCCTCAGGTGCTTCACTGGGAATCTTGGTTTTACACTGGGAGGTTGATTGTTTTCCCCCAACTGCTACAACTTGTAAACATATTGACGGGGAGCGTTGATGACGGAATTCAAGTTGGCGGTGGTGCCCTGCGTTGGCCTCCGCCGCAGGGGGCCAGTGTGGTCCGGAGCCTTGGGCCGCACCTGGGAAGTCCCTTGCTGTACGTGGCGTGGGGAGCTGAGCCCTTCCCTCACCAGCCTTCTTGCTCTGGGGCCTGACTGCCGTCTGCCCAGAAGGCCTCCCCACCACCGTGTGGAGACTCCAGGAGACCCAGTCTCTTTGGGTGGGGGGGCCTGCTGGTCTCTGCTGTGCTGGAGCAAAGCAGGCACGGAGGTGACCCAGTGGGTGCTCTGTTCTGGGCTGTTCCCCTGACATGGGCTGGTCTGGGGACCTAGGCCAAGGCCAGCGCACACCAGGCCTCTTGGCGCAGAGCCCCCCCGAGGCCAGCCTGGGGGCTCAGGGCTGTGGAGGGGAATGCAAAGTCTTCAGGCTCGAACTTGAACTCCAAGTGGCCGGGGGCAAGGGAGTCATCCTCCTGGCCGGAGGCCTGCAGGGGCAGGAGAGCATGAGAATTCGGGGGGGGGGGGGTTGGGGGGTTGGGGGAAGCTGCGGCCTCTTAGGTCAGGAGCTCCCATGACTGGGATTTGCTCTTAGGGACCCCTTCATGCCCTGGAATGGCATGAAGGACCCCTCGTGAGGCATTGGGGCTCCCCCCACATCTGGCACAGAGCCAGCTCTAGGGGAAGGGCCACCATACTTATGGCTGAAGGCCGCCGGTGTGTCCAGCCCACCTGCTGGAAGAGGCTCCGAGGGGCTCTGATGGGATCTGACTTGGCCAAGGAAGCACAGGGTCCCCAGCTCTGGGCACCCCACCCCAGCCCGCCCCCTTACCTGGGGGCCCATACCGGGCCCAGGGCACACTGGGGACGCCAGGCTGGGCTTGGCTTTCAAAGTGGCTGCTGAGCTGTCAGTGCTGGGGACAGCAGATGGGGAGGCCGAGGCGTTCCTTGTGGATCCTGGAAGGGAAGAGGGGATGTTTACAGAGGGGCCAGGTGTGGCCTCACTTCCCCTTCCTGCCATGTAGCCAGGTCTCCTCCGGCCCTGGCCCAGAGAGGTTTGGAGACTCCTCACGGTCACCCCGCAGGCGTGGGTGGTAGGGCCGGGCGTGGCTTCCTTGGCCCCACCTCTGCCCCTGCTGCCCACATGCTGTCACCACCCTGGCCCTCCACACCCCCCCAGCAAGGTCACCACAGGGCAGAGCTGGGGGCATTTGGACTTCCAGAGGACTGTGCTTGAACCAAACACACAGGTCTCTCATGACGGAACTGGAGGCACCGAAGGCCACCCCGCAGGAGGTGGCTGACCGCAGGGCCTGGCCACGCACCTGAGGAACCCCTGGCCTTGGCAATGGTCTTTGGCTTCCGCTTCCGTGTCTGGATGCTTTCCTTCTTCATGGCCAGAGGCCGCGGCACCTGGCAGGGGTGGCGAGGGTGGAGGCTGGTCCTGTCCCTGCTCACCCCTGGGCCCCTTGCACAGCACCCCCTCATTCCAGCCCCCCAGAGCCGGTCACTCCTGGAGCTGGCTGTGTCCTCACAGCCCTGGTGGGTCAGCTGTCAGCTGGGCTGGGTGAGGGGGAGCCCGTGGAGCTGGATTCCCATCCCCTAGTCCGACAGAGCTGCCAGGGGCCAGAAGGCACCAGGGGTGCCCAGAGGGCAGGAGCAGTGTCCTTGTCTGGCCCAGGCCGAATGGCTGTGGTGAGCTTCAGTCAGCGCGTCTGTGCCGTCTGTGCCGTGAGTGTAACAGGAATAGCCCGGGCCCCCGGGGGTGGTGCTGCAGTCAGCCGGGACATGTGTGTAAAACAGCCCCGGGGACAATGGCCATCCTGCCAGCTCCTCCCCAGCCTCTTGGTCTGGGAGCGGGGAGGGCGCTCGCTAGGAGGCTGGACAGACCCCCCCTCCCTGCCCCGGGGGCCACACTCACCCCATGCAGCTTCATGTAGAGGCCGCAGGCATTGCACACGGGCTCCCCCTCTGAGTTCCGCCGCCACAGCGTGGTGTTGGTCGTGCGGCAGTTGGTGCAGCAGAGGCCGGCGCGGCGGGACGAGGACTGTGGGGGCGAGGGAGACTGGAGTGAGCCCCGGGGCGGGGTGCGCGGCTGGAGCAGGGGGACGGAAGTGAGACTCAGGTCGGCCTTGCGGCCACGCGGGACCCGGTGAGAAGGTGTTTGGAGCATGAAGGTCGCGAGCTCTGCAATGGCCCCGCCTGGCAGCTCTGCCTGGACACGCTCTCGAGCCCTGGGAAAGGTAACTTTACCTTCCTGGGCCTCAGTTTCTCCCCCAGTAAAAGGGGTGATAACAGACCCACCACAGGCCGGTTGTGGGGTTCAGAGCCCGTGGGGGCCGGGCACCTAGGCAATGGTTTTCCTGTTGTCTCTTTTAGCACCAACCCTGTGCCTGGACCCTGCGATTCTGCAGTAGAGTAGCACTCCAAGGCCACAGGGCCCCCCGGAGGCCAGGACACAGCAAGCGTCAGGGCCTGTGGTCCCCCTGGGCACCTGCCTCCCAGGCCAGGGGGCCCCACCGGACAGCGGCTGAGGGCTCCGGGTCCCACCTGCCTATGTCTCCCCATTGCTGTGCACTGCGCCTGGTGTTGGAGCAAGACTGGACCCATCTGGAACCCTCCAGAGGCCCCAACATTGCCTCCCTCCTTCCTGTGGCTCTCAGTAGAGACTGACCCCCAATCTGGCAGACCCAGGTCCAATCAGAGGTCCCGAACCTCCAGGGCCCCAGTCCATGAGCTCAGCTGGGGCTCAGGAATCTGAACTGAGAGACGCCTGGGAGGTTCCGAGCTGGCTGCCTGGGGAGTCCCTGTTGAAGGCAGACCAGGGGCCTCCCACCAGCTCAAGCCAGCCTTTCTCCCACTGGCCTCACAGGTTGGTGCTTGGAGGGAGGTGGCGTTTGGGAGCTCCAGCCCAGGGCCCCAGAGGCACCTCAGACTGGAAGCCCTTTCCTGAATCTCAGAGCACAGCTCTGCTGGTGGCACCACCCTTCCCAGCCTCCTGTCCCCAGGCCTGGTTCTCCTGGGGGGCTGCTGTTTCTATCCCCGGCCCCTACCCTGACCCCATCGGTCCCCTTCCCTCAGGTTGCACAGCCCCTGCCTGGTCCAGGTCCCTGGCCTCTCTTGCCAGGACCACAGTGGTGGCTCTGCAGGAGCTCTGTCCTGCCCTCCCGGCGGCAGCCAGGGCCAGACCATCAGTGTGCCTCAGGCACAGGATGCAGCCCGTGAGGACGGGGCCCCCACACTCAAAGCCATGCCCCCAGATTCTCTAGCCAGGACAGAGCCAGAGAGCAGTCACAAGTGAGCCAGCTGCACTAGGGGAAAAGAATCCATCCTGGACGAGGGCTGAGTGGACCCAGCTAGCCTCAGCTTCCCAGCCTGTGTCTGTTACTTACGTGAGCAGATGCAATCAGCCTTAGTTTTCCTGTCTGTTACAGCCCACCTAGGTTTCCCCGTCTGTTACAGCCCTCTATGAGCAGACACAGCCAGCCTCGGCTTCCCCGTCTGTTATAGCCTGCCTCGGTTTCCCCGTCTGTTACTGCCATGAGCAGACACAGCCAGCCTCAGTTTTCCCCGTCTGTTACAGCCTGCCTCGGTTTCCCCATCTGTTACTGCCATGAACAGACACAGCCAGCCTCGGTTTTCCCCATCTGTTATAGCCTGCCTCAGTTTCCCCATCTGTTACTGCCCTCTATGATCAGATGAGGGCCGGCCTTGCTGACCATCTTCTGCCTACCCTTCCCCCAGGCTGCTGCCAAGGGCATAGGCCACCCTGTCAAAGGCCTGAGTGGGAGAGTGGGGGCCTGCCTGCAGCCCTGAGCACCAGCCAGCCCCCAAACTCAAGGCCTCCTCGACCCCCAGCCGCAGCTGCAGGCAGTTGCCAAAGGCTCTGGGAATACTGCCCCTGCTTCATCTGGGGCCAGGCCTCCTGTCTCCAGGCAGGACCCTGCCCTGAGCTCCATGACAAAGGGGCAGAAAGCAAAGGAAGGGGCCAGGCCAGTGAGGCTGGGGAGGCTTGAGAGGTGCCTCAGCTTGCAGCTCCTGGCCTGACTGGGGAGAACAATGTCTCCTACCCTGGGCCAATAGCATCCAGCCACTCAGGGTCTCCAGCGGTCTCCCTGGGGGGATGTTGGGGGTGAGACTTGTGCTCATGCTGGAGGGCCCAGCCTAGGCCCCAGCAGAGCTGGAAGGGAGATGGTGCCTGGCCCCGGCTGGATGGTGGATACCCTTTGTGCAGGAGCAGTTGGGGTCACCCAGGGCCCCCAGCTGGTGTCTCTCCCTGGGATGCCACCTGCCACACCCTGATGGGTCTAGAAGCAGCTACTGTTACTGGACAGGATTTGAGTCTATCCTCGTCAGGTGCCAGGCACTGTGGCTGCTTTCTTGGTGGCCTCAGGCCACTGTCCAGCATGAGGCATGGTCTCCTTCCCACCTTTCGGACATCCACCCATCCATCTGTCTTCCTGAAGTGGAAAGAAATCTCCCCCAGGGCTGCCAGACGGATCGACCCAGCATGCCTAGGTATATGTGAATTTCTGATACATGATGAATCCTTTGTCTCCTGCAGTATTTGGGACATGAGTGCTAAAATATTTGTGCTTATCTGAAACCACATGGAACCATGTGTGGCCTGGAGTTTATTTGCTGACTCCCTCCTTGTGCCCCAGCAGTCCCCACCTTCAGACTGAGGGGCATCCATGGCCCAAGGCCCATCCTCTCCCTTGAACCAGAGGGACCCTCGGGGCTGGGACCGGCCATCGCCCCTTAGCACACACAGATGGGGGTGCACACACATGAGCACACTCCACACGTCCCCCCACAGCTGCCAGCATGCCCGTCGGAGCCACGTCTGAGACACGGGTTGTGGAGACAAACAAGGGGGGGCGCGCAGGACGTGTGTGGGTTGGGACAGCCCCCAGCAGCAGGCACGCCCCTCACCCCGCACCCCTGCGAGTGCCGGGGAAACACCTGGAATCCACCTTGAATGTTTTCACAGTGAGCATGTTTCATGTCTATCAAATTAAGAAAATGGGAAAAACATGGAAAAACCTTCCATAGAGACATGGATTCCCAAGGTCAGCCCTGCAGGTGGTAGAGGCAGCAACCATCCAACCTGCGGGGGGACAGAGTGTCCTTCATCCACCCTTTCCTAAATCTTCACCAGATCGCCATTGTACGGGTGGGAGACTGAGGCTTAGAGGAGCTGCGGGACCAGAGGAAACTGGGGAGGCCCAGGGTGAACATAACCGCCCCCGTCAGCCAGATACTTCGGGGACACGCTCCCAGCAGCTTGCCCGCGCTGGGGCTCCCTGTGCCACCATACCGCGACGATGCCTTCATCTGTCGTCTCCTCACTGCCCAACAAGCAGCCCGGCCTGGCCACGCTCAGCACCCTGCCCCCCAGGCCTCTCTCCTGGCTGCATTTCGTTTTTCTTTTTTGTCGGTTCTTTTCAAAAGAAGTCAAACTTCAAAGCCTGCTTGCGCGCAGCAGAGCCGCTCTAAGCACCAGGCTCTGCGTGCATCTGAGACATCCAAATAAATCAGGCTCTGGGCAGGGCAGGGTCCCGGCCGGTGCTGGCGGAAATTCAAGGAGGGCGGGAGAGGGAAGGAGGTTCGAGCCTGGCTTGGAGGGATGAAGCGCACATGCCGGGAAACACTTTGGAGTAAAGGTGCAGGTCACAGCGACCTGCAGCGCAGCAGCCTCCTCTGAGACGGAAGACTGGGCCGTGGACAACCAGAGGCTGCTGTGCCGCAGAGTCTGAGCCTTGGGGACCGGTGAGTGGCTGGAATGTCTCCAAATTCAAATGGGTCCCCTCCTGGAGGGGGGATGTAGTAAGCACTTGATACAATGCCCATGCCCCTTGCTGGCTGAGGACAAACTGACTTGGGGATGTGGGTCTGTGAGGGGCTCGAAGGAAGGAAACCCTGGGGTTGGGTGGGTCACAGGTGTCACTGCAAGTAAGGACCAGGCTTGCTCAGCGGGAAGGGATGCTTGGCTCCATGCGACACTGGGCTACTTCCTGGAGCTGGTGCCAGAGGTGGCCCTGGGCTAGGAGGTCTGCTGTCCGCACTGCCCTTGGCTGCCGGGCCCCAGGCTTCCGCCGAGGCTTCAGTGTTCTTGGGGGTGGGCTGCTTGAGGTCCAAGAGCTCCCAGCCGTGTCCACGCACAGAGCCAGACCATGGGGAGAGGGCACGGTCGTCCCCACCCTCCGAAGCCTCTGGTCTTGGCAAGATGGACAGTAAACAGGGTCCTCCCCCAGGAGGCACCCCAAAGCCCACCCTGCATCCCCCAGACCAGGGAATGGAGGCCTCATCACGCCAAGGGCCCCCAGCAGCCCGTCCTCAGAGCCAAGGCTCAAGTACAAAACAGCAGCTAATTTAATCTTTACAGCAAGGCGTGGACGGTTCCAAGTTCCTCTCCCCACTTCTCAGATGAGGAGACAAAGGCTCAAAGAGCTGGGGAACTGTCTACGAGATGCCCCAACCCAGGAGTCTGGGATCCAACTGGACACAGGTATTGCCCGGCTGGAAGACCCAGGGCAGGGCGGGGCACGGCAGGAGGAGGGGCTCCCTCCTAGCAGCTCCTCCTGACACCAGTGTGTCCCGGTGCCCAGTTCAAAGCCTGGCAGGGGGAGTGGATACAGCCAGAGGAGGGGCAGCCCTTTGCATGGGTGAGGGTGGGGAAGGGAGGTCTGGGCTGCAGTCTCACAGAAGCTGGGCTGAGCTCCCTATCACTTCTCTTTTTTTAAAAAATAATTTAACTTAAAATGTAATTAAAGAGAAGAGAAGTTAATTTCAATTACAATTTTTTTTTTTTTTTTTTTTTTTTTTTTGGGATGAGGTCTTGCTCTGTTGCCCAGGCTGGAGTGCAGTGGTGCCATCTTGGCTCATTGCAGCCTCAGCCTCTCAGCTCAAAAGATCCTCCTGCCTCAGCCTCTCAAGTAGCTGGGGCCATGGGTGTGTGCCATCGTGACTGGCTAACTTTTAAATTTTTTGTGGGTCTCCCTATGTTGCCCAAGGTGGTCTCGAACTCCTGGGCTCAAGTGATCCTCCTGCCTTAGCCTCCCAAAGTGCTGGGATTACAGGCATGAGTCATTGCACAGGACCAGTTTATTTATTTTTAGAGACAGAGTCTCCCTCTGTTGCCTAGGCTAGAGTGCAGTGGTGTGATCATAGCTTACTATACCCTTGAACTCTTGGACTCAAGTGATCATCCTGCCTCAGCCTCCTGAGTAGCTGGGACCACAGGTGTGTGCTACCATGTCTGACTAATCTATTTTTTTTTTTTTTTTAATTTTTAGTGGAGATGGGTTCTTGCTATGTTGCCCAGGCTGGTCTCGAACTCCTGACCTTAAGCAATCCTCCTGCCTCAGCGTTCCAAAATTCTGGGACTATAGGTATGAGCCACTGTGCCTGGCCCCTACCCCTTCTTCACCTCAGTGGTTAACCCCTCAGCAAGGGCCACATGGACACCAGGCTGGAACAGCACACCTGGGAGCACAAGCCAAGAGGGGGATGGACTCCTACGAGCCTTCCCTCCGAGAGGCAGGCATGGGAGGAGGCTGGGCCTGCAGAGCCTCAGGCCCTAGGCCAGCTCCAAGGAAGAGAAGTGACGGCCGCCCCCGGCCTGTGGTCCTGCTTCCCACCACCTGCTCCACTGGGACCTCCCACGCTCAGGTCCTGGTCCCCTATAGCCCAGGGCCCCAGAATTTCCCCTCAGCCTGTAACTGAGGGATGTACAGAGCTGCACCGGCACAGGGCGCGAATCCAGGCATCTAGAACAGCCGCCCTGCAGGACAGTGGCAGGAGGGCTGGCCTCCACCCAGGGTGACGGTGGGAACTGGCTGATGGACCCCGCATGGAGTCCACACCACCAGCAGAGGAAGGCTTGGTGCCCAGGAACATACCCGTGCTCAGCCTTCTGACCCAGGGGCCACTGTGGCCTCCTCAATTTTAGATAACCAGCAAACGAAATCAACACCCCAAATCCTTATTTGTAAAATTACTTGAATGTAAAGGTTTGCCTGGGAAAACGTATAGAACAAAGTAACTTTCAGCATCGTCCAGCCTCTGGGGACTGTGCCCTGCCTAGGGCAAAAGTCTGGGCTCCAGAGTCCCCCACTCCCTGCTCAACCACAAGCCAGGAAGAACCAAAAGTGAAAACAAGTTTCGCCCATGAGGCAGAGGACAGGCATAAACCTGGTGTCCCTGTGGTCCCTGCAATATGGGTAGAAAGTGCTCCCCGAGGGGACTACAGACCCAAAGACTCTCCAATTTCAGATTTCAAGGCCCTTCAATCAAGTATCCAGCAGCCACCTTCCCTCAAGCCTCATCCCAGGTAGGGTCACCTTGAGGCCTCCGAGATTGGGCCAGGCCACAGCCAGCTGCCACCGACTCGTAGGGCTGAGCTCCTGGCTCCTGGCAGCAGCCCTTCCTGGACCCAGCAGTGAGCTGAGCCTGGCCGACACCGTTGCTCCAGAGCCTGGGCTCCTGGCCCCCAGAGCACTCTCAGGGCTGGCGCTATTAGCTGGTGGCCCCTGGCATCCCCACTGGGATCCCCTGCCCTGAGCACTCTCAGAGAGGACCTGAGCTGGCCTGACCCGACCGACCGGGGTGGGCATCCAGGCTGTTTTTGGCGCACTCCCCTACCCCCACCCCAGGGGCTCTGGTGTCGCCGGGGTGGATTGCAAGAGGTCCCCTTGGGGGAGCACTGCTCCCAGGCGCCCATCTGCCCAGCCCAAACTCACCAGGCGCTTCTGGGGCCGAACGAGCGGCCGGTTGACGCCGTTCATCTTGTGGTAGAGGCCGCAGGCATTGCACAGGTAGTGGCCGGTGCCGTCTCGGCGCCACAGTGGTGTGGACAGGGCCCCGCAGTTGACACACTCACGACCCTCACCCGGGAACTCCTCCAAGAAGTCGGACACTGAGGGGACAGGCAGCTGGTGGGCCCAGGCCCTCCCCTCCCCAGGAGCCTCCCCAGCTCATGGGCCAGCACCCTCCCCTCCCCAGGAGCCTGGTGGCTTTCATCAGATGAATAAATTTAAGGCACAAATTTTGTGCCTTAAATGTATTTTATTTTAAGATTTATTTGCTTACTTAATCTTATTTTTAAATTTTTAATTCACATATGATAAAATTCGCTAGGGTTGCTTTTTCAAGGATGGGGTGTTAATAAACAGAACCTGAAGACAGACACCTGGGACTCCCGGCTCCGGGACCAGGGGCCAGCACTGGCCTCTGCCTGTTTGACCTGCTGGGAAAGCAGGGTGTCTACACTGGCGGGGAAGGTGGATGAAGGGGTGTCTACACTGGCAGGGGGGGGATGAAGGGGCTTTATCTGGCAGACACTCTTGGGCTCCCCGGGGTTCTCCTGGGAACGCTAACCCCGCTGTCCTCCTGTTCTGCAAAGCGGGTCCATGACAGGGGTGGGGGGCTGGGAGGGTGGAGGAGGTGCCTTCTGTCAGCTTGGCTGTGGTGGCAACCAGTGTCCTTCCTTTAGAAGGCCAGCCCCGCCTCACAGCCCCCTGGGGCCGGGCTTCGCACACTGTGCGGCTGGGGGTGGAGGTCTTCCTGGTCCCCTCCAGGCCCGGCCCGGCGCCGGCGCGAGGGAGGCCCGGGCGCCGAGTGGGGGTGGGGCAGGGATCAATCATCGCCCCGCCAGGGGTGCGCGCCAGCAGCGGGGCTGTCCAAGGAGGCGGGGGCCAGGGGTCCTGAGGATGCGGCTGCGCCTGCTTCCTGCGCCAAAGGGCCGGCGGGGTCCCAAAGGCAGCTCTGGAGCTGGGTGTCGAGGCCTCCAAGGTCCCGGAGGGACGGGATGGGCCCCTGCGGAGCTCAGAGGCGCCGCCTTCGCCAGAAAGTGACTACGCTGCAACCGGGAAGAGCCGCTCCCTTTACAGGCCGAGAATCCGATTCTCCAAACTGATACTCGGGAAGCGACTGAAACCAGGTCTCAAATTAAAATAAGTAAACATCCTAGAACCGAGACGAATGTGGCCACTTAAATAAACCGGTGTTTCGGACTTTATAAAAATCGTTTCCAAAACTTTTCCAAAAAAAAAAAAAAAAAAAAGATTAAGACTTTTGAGGCTCCACATTGGCACAATCCGGAATGCTGTTTGGAAATAGTTCTTTCTCATTAACAGGTTAAAACAGAATTCTGGATGGGTGTTTCTCGTGTGGGGTGTTACCCAGGTTTCCTCGTCTCGCCCCGGGGCTGCTGGTGTCGCTCCTGGCAGGGAGGCTCGGACCGTGGGGGAGGATGAGGGGAGCGTTTCGCAGGGTGCGGGTTTGCACCCGGACTCGGCCAGCTCCTGGGCCCCGAGACTGTGAAGCCCCCGCACTCACCGAAGGTGGGCCTGCGGTCTGAGAGGCCGTGCAGGACGCTGCCATCGAAGGGCCCGGCAGTCCAGGACTGGGCCACGTTGGGGCTCACGTAGGCCGGGTAGGTGGCGGAGTACGAGGTCCCCACCGGCCGCCCAAGCGGGGCCGCGAACTGTTCTCGAGGCAACAGCGCGCTCTGGTAGGCACTGCCGTCTCGGCCTCCCGCGCTGCCGCCGCTGCCGGGCCCCGAGGGGCTGTGCGCGAAAGGGAAGGCGGTGGCTCCGGGAGGGTGCGCGGCTGGCGGGTGCGGGCTGCCCGGGCCGAAGGCCGACGAATCCGCGGTGGCGGTCTGCGCCCAGCCGGGGCGCGCAGCGAGCTCGGGGGGCTGCGGGCTCGGCTCACACCCGGACAGGTAGGACAGCATCGAGGGGATGCGCGCGGGCGGCACAAACATCGGAGAGCCGGCGCCTGGAGCGTGCAGGAAGGAGCCCGAGTCGGCGTAGGCGGCCTGGCTGGGGCTCGCGGCCAGCGCCAGGCTCTGGTACATCCTCCCAGGCGTGGTCTTGACCTGCAGGGAAGAGGGACAGGTGTGGAGGTCACGGGAGCTGTGCGCCCTCCGCCAGCGCCCGACCTTGTGCCGGGCAGGTGCCGTCGCATTGGGCAGCGCTTCCCAGTCCCCAGCCCGGGCCGTTCCCGGGGCGGGTCCTCGAACCCGAGGGAGAGGAACCGCGGGGATGGGAGCGGCCAGGGCGTCATCCTCGGGGCAGTCACAACGCCGAGCCCACCTCCTCCCCGACCGGGCTTCGGAGGTCCCCGGGGTGAGCTCGGTGGGGGCCTGGGAAGGACGGGCCTGGCGCGGCCGCAGGACGCAGGGCCTCGAGAGCGGGGCCCCGCCGCGCTGGGAGGGGCCGGGTGGGGAGGGGCGCGCGGCTGCAGCCCGGGCCGGAGCACTCACCAGCGGGCAGGGAGGGCGGGAGGGCACGGCGGTGGCGGTGGGTCGGCGACCGACGGGCCGAAGACTGGAAGCCAGGGCCGGTGAAGCTCCGCAGCCCCCTCCGCGCCGCCCCGGCCCGCCCCCGCCGCGCCGCCCCTTCCCTCCCCGCGCCCGCCCCTCCTTCCCCGCAGGGTCAGCGCTGGGGCTCCGGCCGCAGAGCCACGTGACACGGGCAGGCCCTGCTCGCGGGGCTTGGCGACAAGGACGCACGACACGGGGCGGCCAGCGCGGAGCCCCGACCAGTGCAGCTAGACAGGCGGGCCGAGGGCTTCGTGGGCCCCGGGGAGTCGCGCGCAGAGACTTCTCCAAGTTTGTGCGAGTCCCGAGCCCTCTTCCTCCCTGCCCGGGCCCCCGCCGAAGGCTGGTCTAGAGGCGGGCTCCGTGTCTGGTGGCTGAGTCGGTGATCCCGGCCCCGCTCACCGATGGACACGCGGCGGTGGAACCCCGTGGGCCCCCTCGTTGAGTGGCCGCACTCGGGGCTCGATGCAGGGAACCGGCTTCCATAGGGACGGGCCGGCTCGGGTGGCTGGACTGGGACGGGGCGCACTGGCGGGAGCCCCGCGATTTCCTCGGTTTCTGAGCAAGCGGGGCCACGAGGCTCGGGGTCCCACTGGGAGGTGGGCAGGGTCCAGCCTGTAAGGCGCGATCTGGGTGCCAGGCTCGAAGGCCCTAACCCCGGTGGGACTCTCAGCCGGCTCTCGGGGACTCGGGAAGAGTTTCCTCCAGGCGCCAGAAATGCGGGTAGGGTAGGAAGCGACCCAGGTCAGGAAACCGTGTCCCGCTCGCACTCCTGGTGAGGGCTGCGTGGAGGCGTCGCTGCCGCTGAGCAGCTCCACAGGTTGCGGGAAACAGAACGGCGGGCTCGGAGCACACCGGGTGGACCCAGGCTTGGCGGCCATGAAAGCTTTCTTCTTTTCTTTTTTCTTTTCTTTTCTTTTCTTTTCTTTTCTTTTCTTTTCTTTTCTTTTCTTTTCTTTTCTTCCTTCCTTCCTTCCTTCCTCTCTCTCTCTCTCTCTCTCTCTCTCTCTTTCTCTTTCTTTCTTTCTTTCTTTCTTTCTTTCTTTCTCTTTCCCTCCCTCCCTCCCTCCTTCCTTCCTTCCTTCCTTTCATGGAGTCTCGCTCTGTCGCCCAGGCTGGAGTGCAGCCGTGCGATCTCAGCTCACTGCCTCCTGGGTTCAAGCGATTCTCCTGCCTCAGCTTCCTGAGTAGCTAGGACTACAGGCACCCGCCACCACACCCGGCTAATTTTTGTATTTTTAGTAGAGACAGGGTTTCACCATGTGGATCAGGCTGGTCTCATCGAGCTCCTGACCTCAGATGATCCGCCTGCCTCGGCCTCCCAAAGTGCTGGGATTACAGGCGGGAACCACAGCATGAAAGTTTTTCCTTGCAGAAACGGCCCTCAGCGCCTGTCAGCCAGGGCTCAGAGAGGACGCTGGCTTCTCTCCTTGGTGGAGGGCGAAGACCTGGGAAGGCAGGAAGGCGGCGGTGTGGGGCCGTCAGGGTGGGTGTCACTGGATCCCCCCACGGGGTTCTGGACGGCCTGCGCTGTCCATCTGGGGAGAGCTGGGGTGCCCCACACGCGCCTTATCCCTGGCCTTTCCTCTTCGCCCACAGCAGATAAGGATTCAGGGTGCTTGTGGAGGCACCCTGGGTCCCTGCGTCTGGGAAGGCAGCAGGCTGAAGCCCCTGGTCTGTGGTGGCCTTGGAACCCCACAGACGGTTCCGCAGCAGGCTCAGGCCTGTGCAGGAGAGGGTGCAGCGCGGCAGGCTGGGGTGAGGGGTGGCTGCCATTGGCGTAGGGAGCTAGGCGACCTTCCCTTACCCCTTTACCAGCTCCCAGCTCCCTCCTGGCCAGCTTCCCACCAGACGCTCCCTCCTTTCCTGTCCTCAGAAGCCCGGTTGGTGCTGCCTGCCCTGCGTGGACTCCCCTGCCTTCTGCTCTCCCAGCACTCGGGTCTCCACGAGGGTCTCTCTTTGACCCCACACCTGCAGACTTTGTCTGTGGATGGCAGTGCACTCCATGAAGGTGGGAGAGGTGCCCGGGCCTTGGTGCGGGCGAGAGGGCGCAGTGCAGTCCAAGAGGCTGCAGAGGGCTCCAGTGCAGCAAAGCTGGTTGGACCCAAGCTTTGACCCCTCTGCCCTCAAAGCCTGGGTTACCGAGCCCTCATGAGCACCAAGAACCAAGAGAAGTAAAAAGGGACACTCATGACCTGCTGGGGGCTGAGCCACCCCTAACCCCAAGAAAAGTCTAGAGAACAAGAAAAGAGCCACAGCAAACCTGGAACCCTGCAGGGCGAATCGGGAGGGATTCGTGCTTTTTACTTGCCATAAAATCTGTAAAGTTCTTGAATAGGAAACAGCAACATTGCCCCGGTGCTGTGCTTTGTCCTGACATTTCCATTTAATCCTCACAGCAATCTTATGCAACAGATCACATTATCATTCCTATACACAGATGGAGAAACGGAGCACAGAGAGGTGAGCCAACCTGCCCCAGGCCACACAGCTAGCAATTAAACAAGGCAATTAAAACAAAGAAGGGAGTCTCTGAGTGATAGTCGTTGGTTGCTTTCTTGAGTTAATAAATATCTACAGTGGACATTTGTATTAAACCCTGGGCCTCCATGGAGGGCGGGGAAGGGAAAATTTACCCTTTGAAGGCTCCTCCGAGGCGGCACCTCACACAAGGCGGTACAGGGTTGGGAGTCTGGGGCTGTTCTGGCCACTCGGTGCCCTGCTAGGCGAGTCACAAGCTTACCTGCTCTGCAGCAGGAGCAGAAGCCACTGGTGGCGTGTTTTCTATGTGGATCCAGCTGCCTCCACAGTGACTGGTGGGGGTGGGCACCCACCCGTGGGGGTTGTCTGTGACAGTATCTGGACCCCCTCTCAGACCTGTTTCTACTTGAGCCAAAAAGAGAGGAGTCTCAGCTCAAACCTCAAAACCCAGGTGCCCCCAACTTCCTCGACCCTCACGAGCCATGCTTCTGTGCAGCTCTCCACTCCCGGTGTTCTGAGCCCCTCAGGAAGGAGGCAGCCCCTGAGCCAGGTGACCCAGTCCACCAGGCTACCCCACCCAGCAGCAAGCCCTCTTCTCCCCTGGACCCTGCCCATGATGCTTCCTGAATGGGCCCTTTGCCCTATTCTCTACTTGCCAAACTCCTACATATCCTTCAAGGTCCGTCTTGCAGTTCCCTTCCTGTCCCTTCCCCTATGTTGCTCTCTCCCCTTCCTGGTGCCTGATTGTGCTGTGTGGTCAGATGGCTGTGTGCCTCCGTCTTGTCACCTCAGCAGAAGCTGAGCCAGAACAGCTTAAGGAACAGCGGGTCAGGGCATCGAGTGGGCACAGTCAGACCTTTGGGACTCAGCGTTGGCATCTCCAGGCTGTGTGGCCTTGGATGAGCTGCTTCCCTCTCTGTGCCCCTCTTCTTCTGTAAGGTGGGGGTGATGATAGTGCCTGCCTCTCACAGTGGCTTTGGGGAGGCATTAGTGGGACTGGGTACTAAGGGCATCTGACCCGGGATGGGCGTGCAGCAGGCATTGGGCTAATGCTGGCTAAGATAAAACCCAGTGCAGGGATGGAGGCTCTGAGCTGTGTGCCCAGGGCCCTGAGAGCTGGGGAGAACCCAGTGCAGGGACAGAGGTTCTGAGCTGAGCTGTGTGCCCAGGGCACTGATGCAGGGATGGAGGCTCTGAGCTGTGTGCCCGGAGTCCTGAGAGTCGGGGAGCCAGGGGAGGTGACAAAGACCGGGAGGGAATTTCTGGCCCTGCCACGGGTGACCCCTCTCTCCTGAAGGCGTCCCTGGTTCACTGGGACACAGGGACCTGCCAGGGCTGGCCTGCGAAGACACACCTCTAAGGTGGGGGCCCCACCCCCAATGAGATAAGAGGGTGGGCACGTTAACCCCCTGGTGACCATGCAGAGTTAAGTTCCATGAGTCCTGGGCTGTGAGGGGCTTCTGGGGCCTGAGTGCCCTGGGGTGGGGCTGGGGTGAGAGGGAGGCAGGTGTTGGAGGGGTGGCTGGCATTGGGGGTTGGGGGAAGGAAGGCTCCAGCCATCAGGCTCTGGGTTTCATTTCCTGCTGTCACTTTCCTAGCAGTGCCCACATACCCCCCACCCCGCCCGCCCCCAGCTTGGGAACCCTTAACTCAGACACACTTATCAAGGGAAAGAAAACAGTCTCATTGTTCAGGAGGATAAGGACCAGCTCACAGGAGACGCCTCAGACACGGCCCCTGTGGGTGGAGTCCTGGGTACATGGCCTCCCCCAGGGGCCTTGATCTCTGCCCAGGAATGGCCCCGGGGAGGGCCCCTCCCAGGAACAGTCCTGGGCAGCGCCCCCTTGAGGAGCAGCCCTGGCAGTGGGTCCCCGCCTTGCACGCTGCCTGCAGATGCTGGATGCTCTGCAGTGTGGGCACCAGGGATGGTCCCACTTGAGGCTTTGAGCTCCGGCAAGGCCACCCTCTGTCCAGCCAGGGGGAGGGTGCCCCTGAGAAGGGGGCTGTCAGGGTTGCCTGAGGAGGGGGCTGGGATGACCCCTATCAACCCCAGTCCTGAGGTTCCTTGGCTCTTGTCCCTCCCTGCAAGTGGGGAGGCCATGAGAAGTTGCGGGGAAAAGGCCCCAGAGACCCCAGGGTGGGGAAGGAGGCCTGGGGGCTGTGCTGGGGCCTGGAAGTGGGAGGCCTTGTGTTGCTCCCTGTGGTCTGATGGGCAGGAGGTTAGAGGGAGGGGCAGGCCTGCTTCCAGCAGGGCGGTCAGCGCAGGGCAGAGGTCTGTGTTCTCATCGGTTATTTCAGGTAAACCGTGGGCCCCTGGGCCCCCAGAGTGGGAGAAAAGCCAGTTCATGGCCCTCTCCCCACCTTCAGCACTGCCCCTCTCCCCAGGCTCCACCCTGGCAGGGCTGTGAGGCCCGGGGCGTCAGCTGAGCCCACTGGGCCCACAGCACCCTCAGGACCTCGCCACCCCTTGGGATCCACAGGGCAGTATTCCAGGGCTTCTCCTACACAGGGGGCTCCATTCGCCCGAAGGCAAAGGACTGCAGAGCTCATCAACGGTGAGGGGGGCCTGGGAGGTGGGTGCCTTGGGGGTGGTCCCAACTGGGTGGGGTTGGGGAGCCTGGGGGCACCATACGGGTATAAGAATTCATTTTGGACACAGTGTGTGCCCCCGTGTGTGCCCCCTTCTGCAGGAACCTTTGAGCTCAATAGCCCAAGGGCAGCCCAGGCTCACTGCCCCTTGCTGGTGCCACTTCTGGGTCAGTCTCCAGGGGCAAGGACAGGTTGGCAGTGTCCCCTCTCTGCCTGACACCAGCCTGGGCATTTCTGGAGCATCCCATGTGCCTGGCTCAGCCCAGCAAGCTGACATTTGAAAGCTCACAGCTATCCTGTGAGGTGGGTGATTCTCATGTTCGTTTCATGATGAGGAAGCCAAGGCCAGGATAGAAGTGACCTGCCCCAGGGCCACAGCTGGGCAAGGGCGGAGTTGGCATTTGAACCCAGCTGCGTGCCTCTTGGGTGCTGCTCTGTGGGCCCCGCAGCCTCCTGTCAGCTCCTTCTGGCGCCTGCTCTGTGGGTGTTCCTTCGTCCAAGGCGCCTGCAGCCCTCAGAGGGTCCGCGGGGTGGGGAGAGAGCTCAGTGCCCCGCATCCACCAGCACCATCTCCGACCCCTGGGCAGGCTTCGTGTTAGAGGTGGCAGCCAGGTCCTGCCAACGGAAGATGCTGGGCCTTGGAAACAGCCTGCACTGTGGGTGACCCGGCCGGGCCCAAACTGGCTGCCAAGAAAAGGGAGCGGGAAAGGAAAACAGCTCTCTGCCGCGTCGCCTGTGTAACCGAATCTGTTTTCAAAGCCCCTCGCAACGCGGGCTCTGCATTCGGCATGGCAGGCACTGGCCGCCAGATCACCGAGGACCGCTCAGGGGGTCTTCTGGGAGGAGCTCAAAGCGAGTTTGTTTTCGGGGAGGAGGTCATTGCACTCAAGGTCCCCCCTGACTGCAGCGTTCTCAAACGTCCTGCCACGTGCTGGGATAACCCCACCCACCGCAGGCGTGCCCTCCGGGGGGCAGGGAGGGGAAGCAGGTTTGGGCTGTTAGGGCCACAAGTCAAGGAGCCTGCAGGGCATCTTAGTGAGCTGCTTTGGTGTCCCTGCAGTTGGCGACACCCACTGTCACACCCCCTCGGCACCCTCAGTCTCCCAGCTGACAGACTTACCTGGGGATGCAAACGGGGCTGGCGATGACCTTGGCCGTGTGCGGTGGCGTGGCCGTTTATGACGGGGCCTGCACTCAACTCTCACTCTCAGGACTAGATGCGGGGGCCGGGGGAGGCGTCAACTGGGCTGGGCTGGGCACGACTAGACTGTGGCCCCGTCTTCGGGAGCCTGGCCACCACCTCAGCAACGCCACCTCCTTAGGATGTGGGAGCGGAATTTACTCTGGAGACTCTTAGAGCCAGCGGGTGGCTGAAGGCTCATAGCCTGGCCCAGGCAGCTGGGGGAGGGCTTTGCCTGGTGCCTGGGACCCCCCATCCCCTGCATTCTCGTCTTTGCTTTCTCTTTTGCTCTTGTCTTTAAAAACGTCTCTCCACTCCTCCCCTCCCTCCCTCCTCTGGCCTGCCCGCTCCTTCATTCCTTCTCTGCTCCTAACCCCCCCATAGAGGAGCCTGGGGAGCCCGCAGCCTCCTGACCCCATGTTCCTCTTTCTCCCCCTGTCTTCCTGGAGACGTCTGCCAGTGACAGGCTTGGAGCCCCGTCAAGGGGACCTGTCCTGGGCTGGGCTGTCGGCGGAGCAGCAGCGTGGAGGAGCTGGGAGCGCCCAGCCTGCCTGTGGGTTGCATTGCCGCTTCCTGCCCAGGAGCCCTGCGACCGTCTGTCCGCCTCTGAGCAGGACAGTGGGGTTTCCTGGCCAGGAGCAGAGTTTGCCACGTTCCAGTTCTGTCTGCCCAATGTTCAGCTTTTGGTGAGTGTCAAAGAGTCAGCCCCACTCTGCGGGCGGGAGGGGACCCGAGATGAGAATCCAGGGGATTTAAAAGGCTTCGGAAAGCATCCAAAAGTATGGAGAAAAAAAGGATAGTTGAGGGGCTGGGACGATGCGAGCCTTTTATTTTCATCCTTTAACTTTTTTTGCATTTCTGTATTTGCCACCATGAACAAAGTTCATTGATAATAGAGACTGAAATATTTAATGGATGATTCAAAGAGATAATCTGAAAAGGGAAATAACATTTTTCTAGGGTCTGGCTGAAGCTGCTCTGGGGATTACGCAAAAACCTGTCTGAGGGAGTGAGAACGCAGAGGCACCTTGGAGCCAGCCATGGCTTCAAGCTCTGAGGATTTGCAACAAAGACACACATTTGCTGGGCCTGAGCAAAGAGGGAAAGCCACTCCTTCAGCAACGAAGGAGAAGGAGCGCCGAGATCTTGGTTTGGCTTTTCTGGGTGAGCACTGTCGTTCCAGAGGCGCAGCCGTGGGCTGCGGTCCTGTCTGGGAATGGGGACAGCAAGGGTTGAGCTTGTGCATGCACACCTGTGTGCAGCCACACACATACCCCTGTGCACACACATGCACCTGTGCACACACATGCATATACTCATATATGTGCACACATGCAGGCCCGTGCTCACATGCATGCACACCTGTGTGCCCCCACACCTAATGCACATGTGCACATGCACACCTACACACATTCCTGTGCACCCACCCAGTGCTCATGACACACCTGTGTACACTTATGTGTGTACATCCAGATGCACCCACACACTTGCACACACACCTCTACATGTACGCCCAAGGGCACGTGTGCTCACAGAGGCCTGGAAGGTGACTGTTTTTCCATATGACGATGGCTGCCATGCTCGGTGAGCAGCTGCGTTGCTGCCTGTTTCCCTGCCCCAGTCTGGCCGTCGTTCCTCACCCTAGTCAGGCTCAGGGTAGGGGAGGTGAGTAGCCTGGAGTGGTCTGGTCACGTAGGTGGGCAGCCAGCTGGGGCACTGACCTCCAGATGGGCCACCAGGGCCCTTCCTGTGTCTGCTGAGTCCCTGACTCAGTGCCCAGCGAGGGTCCTGGGACTGCAAAAGAATGTCTAATGTTCCGCATGTAGGCAGGTCTGGCCTTATGGAAACTTCTCCATGGCAGGTGGAGGCCTGGTGGAGTGGAGCAAAGGGCAGCCATTCCCAGTGATCAGGAGCCAGGCCAGGCCTACTGACACCTTGATGCTGAGGGGCCAGAGCGGCCCTGTGCGATGTCCCGAAGTCCCAGGGTCTTGGCAGGTGGAGGCAGACGGACCAAGCAAGGCCTTTGTGTTCCAGGGCACTTTGCAGGCAGCAGGACCCCCAGGTCCTCTGGAGAGGGTGGCTGGAGACTCAGCCTGGAGCTGCTGCCCCCCGCACCTCAGGATACCTGCCTGCATGCGCCGTCCATTGTTTGGGGGCTGCACAGAGCACAGTTTTGAGCAGGGAGTTGGGTGTCACCTTGGAATGGCTGTGAGATGTGTGGGACCCTGGGGGGCCACCTGGGGTCAAGCCCAGCCCTGCCCCTTGGGCTCTGGGACACTGGGGGAGCCACTCGCATGCTCTGTGCCTCGGTCTGTGACCCTGGAGGAGGGTGGTGATGTCCATCTCCGGGGACGATGGTTGCATCTCAAGGGTGAGGGCCCCAGGCCTGCCAGGTGCTTCGAGTACAGTCCACGGGGGCGGCCTCTCGGAGCTGCTCTGGTGGGCGGCCAGACCCTGCTGAAATGTGACTCTGTTCCTGGGATCAGGACCTGCGGGGTGGCCTTTGTGAGGTCCTGCCATTTCCGAGCCTCAGTTTCCCAATCTGTGGTGGGGTTGACGTGAGGAGATGAGAAATGCACCCAGGGAGCACTGGCTGGCGCTGCAGGGCAGCAAGGAGGAGCCACCATGGTCACTCTTGGAAAAGCCCCCAGCCCTGCACCGGCAGGGCAGTAAGAAAGTCCACGGCTGCTGCTGTCCTGGCCGCCCAAGCCCAGGAGAGGCAGCAGCCCTGGCCACACTCCTGCCAAGAGTCAGCTCAGGGGCCCAGGGCCGCTGAGATCACTGGGCAGTTCCCAGGCCGGCTGGGCTGTCCCCTCGTCAGGAGGGCAGGGCTGGCAGGTTTGTGGACGCCTTCCCAGGCTGACCCCCACAATAGCCGCCCTGCTCCACCCCGAATCTACCCGTCCCAGGCTGCGCCTGCCTCCAAGTGCCTGACTGGAGATGGCCAAGCCCATTCCTCATGTGCAAAGAATTTCCCGAGCAGCCGCAGCCGCTGCAGCTGGAACTTGTCTCCAGATGGGTCGTTCCGAGGGAAACCAGCGTCTCCTGTCTCCTCCTGCAGACATGGGCTGGCGTCCGAGCCCTGGATCCCCTGCCCTGGCTTGGCTTCCTCTGGAGGGGAGATAAGGGGCTCCTGGCATCTTGTAGGCTGAAGAACCCGCCCAGCACGCTGACAGGGAGGCGCCAGAGGCAGCCGCAGACCTTCCTCAGCCCCTGCAGCCCCCTCCCCTCTTGCTGCAGAAAGAAGCCCTCAGGGCCCAAGGTCGACCCACCCAGCCTGGGGGCTGCTCTGCAGCTGTGGCCCACTCCAGCCAACCCGGGAGTGGCTCCGAAGTGTGCCCAGCACATAGGGAGGGCTCACTCCTGGGGGCACCGTCTCCCAGTCAGAGCCAGCTGGAGCTGGGCACAGCCAAGGAAGAGCAAATGGGTTCTGTCCTTGACTCCTTCTCCAAGTTTGTGATGGCATCTGCCATGGGCCGGACAGGGGGACACGAGAGTGAGTGAGTGGACGTGGCTGCCCTCTGGAACCTTCCAGGGCGGGATGGCAGGTGTGGAGAGGCACACAGGGAAACCCTGGGGTCTCACCGAGGTACAGGCGATGCAGAAAGGGCCAGGGAGTTCCCAGAGACTGTCAGGGGCTCCCTGGGTGGGGGCGGAGACCCCCACCCGGCCCGTGGCACCTCCAGCACCATGGGTGCCCTGGCTAGGGATGCCTTCCTGTCTGAGGTCAGAGCTGCAAACCGGTGGCTTTAGTTACCCCACCATGTTTTTTAAAATTGGAACAATTCATGTAAAAGCCCAGATGTATTTTTTCTTGAAAAAAATTGACATTCAAGTGTGACCACGGTGGGCTTGTTTCTACGCACTGGGGGCTCCTCCCTCGGAACAGGCAGTGCTCTCGGTTGCTGTAGACGCCCCCACTCCCTGTCGTCTCACCTGGTCCCTGCTGGGCCTTTCTGTGGCCCATCCCCTGGTTCAGATATTTCATTCAAAGACCCACCCCTCCACGGGGAGGTCATCCTTCTCAGGAAGGTCACTTGGCCTGGACTCGGAACTGGACACGCATTCCCGGTCACCCTGTGACTCGAGCAGGACTTTGCCTTTCTGCACCTCGGTTTCTCCATCCTAACAGGGGCTGATGTCTGTGTCGTGGGACTGTCCCCGAGGCCCTCAGAAGCAGCGGGCTTGCTTGTGCCTAAGCACAGAGCTCACAGCTGGGGGTGGCCCCTGTGCCACAGGTCCCCGTGTGCGCCCAACTCCCGCTGTAGAGGGCAGCGCTGTGTGTGCCCATGTCTGTGCTGTGGATGCAACGTGTAAACTGCACAGCCTTTGACGGTGGCTGCCTTTGTTGGAACGCTGGCCTCTAAGTGTGCTCTCCATCGGCATGTGGCGGAAGGGCAGCCCCGCCCTTGGTGGGGGTAGTTCTCCATAGCTTTGGTGCTGGGGAGGTTTCGAGATGGCTTAGAGAGCCATTGGGACGTGAGGGGACACATTTATCTCTATCTTCTTGGGGACAGACCTCGGAGGGCCCTCTTCACCCTTAAAGGCCTGGATGAATGGAATCCGCAGAGCAGGTTTCTCAAAGCAAGACTGGTGGGGCCCTCACAGGCATTCCTGGAAAAGGGCTGTGGAGTTAAAAACGCAAGGGGGAAAGAAACAGAAACAGGCTTAGGGAGGGTTCCTCTGGGAGGCCTTTCTGCCCTCCGTCTTTCGTGGGCTCAGGAGCACTGCCTGGGGCTGGGAGCGAGAGCTCCGATACTTTACATTCTCTGAGGCGCTGACCGTGGGCAGCGTTTCTCCGGACAGACACCTTTCAGCGGTGCTGGACTAAGCCACGGGACAGGTCTGACTGTGGCTCTGTGCTCCCCGCCGCCCCATCTGTTGCCCCCTCCCCACTGAGAGCTGGGGGAGGGACGGGATCTTTGGGAGCTGACTTCAGCTTGTGGAGTCCTGGGGTCTCAGAGCCGCGGGGAGAGAGGAGTGGGGCTCTCCCTGCGCGGGTTCCTTTTCTGGGTGAGGCGGGGCCTGTTCACCAGGCAGACCGGGGGCTCCCCAGCCTCCACAGATCTCCTGGTGTCTCCCCCCAGGCTGTTCACACTTTCTTTCCTTGGGGGCTGATAAGTCACGCAGCTGGCAGCATTTGCACCTGATTCAAGGAGGTGAACATTTTCCCTGGAGATAAGCCTTGAAGTCAGGGCTCGTCCCCACCTGGGGACGAGGAGAGGACAGAAGGCTACAGAGGGCTGCACCAGGGGAGGGTAGATGGGGCGTTCACCCACCCCTGCTGCCGCATTTTCCTTTGTTGGTTTTGCCCGAGGTCTGATAAGCGCCCTGCTCCAGCCAGAGGCCTTATCTGGCCGCGTAATCCCCTGGCCTTGGCTGGAGAACACCAGGGCTTTGCCCAGTCTGCCCTCCCTACCCCTTCCCTGGCCCCTGCAGGCCGTCGGGGCTGGGGGTGGAGGGAGAGGGGGGTGGAGTGAATACCCCCTTCCTCTTGCTCTTTCTCTCCCAACAGGGCAAGGGGTGCCGGTGGTTGAAGAGGCCCCTCTGGGCAGGAGCCTCTCACCTGGGGCACGGGTGAGTGGGAGCCATCCTCCGCTGCCCACCTCCCGGCTGTGGCCCTGAGCTGCACTGGCCCTGTGGCCACGGACCAGTTAACCAGGAATCCCTGGGAATCCGTAGGAAATGAGTTTGAGGCCGGGTCCTCCACACGGGCTTCTGGGCACATAGACTCTGGGCTTGGCAGGAGGCCCTCCTGGTGCAAGTTCCAGCCCTTCCTTCATTTTGTGTCTGGAGCAAGTGAGCACCCCATGTGCCCAGAGTTCTCATCCAAGAAGTGGGGTGATGAGCCCAGCCTCGCAGGGAGCTGGGAGGTGGGAACAGCTCACCCCGGTCTGGCTTGTGGTCCTCACAATGATGGCATCATTGTCATCATCATCATCATCATCATCATCATCATCATCCTTGTCAACCACTTAGAGCTCATGAAGACAGCTCCCTCCATCATGCCCTGTTTTATAGCTGAAGTTCAGGCCCCATAAGGAAGAACCTAGAGGTCCCCCAGGTCAGCCTGCCCCAGCCTGGAGCTTATCTACCATGGAAGTGTGTCGGTTGGCGTTACAGAGGAGAAGGCATTTGGGCAGGGCTTTGAGGTATGAGTAGGAGTTTGCTGAGTGAAATGAGAGGAAAGGGTTTTCAGGGCAGAGGGAACAGGTTGGGGTGGTAAGAAGGGTCTTGAGGCCCATAGAGAGTGACTGCTATGAGTGAGTGGTTGGAACTGGGGTGACTGAAGATGGGGAAGGACACCTGGGGGTCGGGGGTGCCTGAGGAGTTGGGGATTTATCTGGAAGATGGCGGGTGCTAAGGCAAGAAGAACCAATTCCTTTTTCTTTTTGCCAAAGCAAAGCCCTCCATAGGGTTTCCTTTTGGACTTTCTTTTTGAAAGAGTAATGCACGCTGACAGTCACCATTTAGATAATACAGTTTCTAAAAGAAAAGCAATGATCCTTTGCCTCTCCCACACCCCACCTTTTCCCCACAAGCCCCTAGAAGGCTGGGGTCTGGTCTCCCTCCCTTGACAGCTGCAGGATGTTTTGTGATGGGATGTGTGAGGGGCTTTGGCCAGTCCCTGGAGATGGACGTGCAGGTGTGTCCAGTTTCCCCAGCCCACCTAAACGGGTGTAGTGAGTGGCCTTTATAAGTTCCCCGAAGGGGGCTTGTGGGGGACAGTTACAGACATGTCATTTAACAAATGCTGCAGATCCCCTTCCAGAAATGAAGAACATCTCAGCCGTGCGCTGGCAGGCCTGGCTCCTCCCCCTCCATACCTGAAGTTTCTGTTTAAAACGTTTGGCCACTGGAGGGGTGAAGACACTCACCTGTGCCTGAGGCACTTTATTATCCTGAGTGCGCCCTGCACCTCTCACTGTCCCGAAGTGGCTCAGCCCTCGGGCTTCATCTGGGCCTTCTGCACCTGAGCCTGGGCTTGGCCCAGCATGGCCAGTGGGCTCCGGGCCCCTCCTGCCAGCCGAGCACTTCTGAGACAGAAGCCTGGCGCAGCAGGCAGGCAGCTCTGGACTTTGAGCCTGGGCCCTTGACGGCCAGGGAGAGGGCGTCCCCCAGCACACACTACCCTAACCTTTAGCAGTGTCCCAACTGCTAGCCTTGAAAGTTGGGTGCCCCGAGGCTGGGGCAGGAGGACAAGGGACCGCCCCAGGGAGGTGGTGCATGACACAGCCTATAACAGGCAGTGACTCACTGGTCATCCAGCCATAAAGTCAGGGTAACAGGCTCAGTGTCCCAGCCGTGCTCCCTGGAGTCCCTGCCCCAATGTCATTCCCCTCCCCTCCCTGCAGCCTGCGCTGGGCAGAGCTCCCTCCCTGGGGGACAGCCTGGGCCACTCTGGGACTATCCACCCATTCCAGACCCACCCATTCCAACTCATTTGCTACTGCTGGGGAAACGGAGTCCCAGGGAGGGGGAGCAAGGGTAGATGGAGGACTAACAGTGTCAGAGTCCACAGGTCATCTGTCCTCCACTTTACAGAGTGGACTGCAGGACGGGAGCCCAGTTTGGGCTGCAGACCTCAGGGCCAGGATGCTCAGCCTGTCCAGGCTGTGATCTGGAGGAAGCAGGTACTCTCTGCTCAGCCCAGGGCCCTCCACGCTCCTGGGGGCTGCGGGACAGATCCAAGAACATGGGCCCTGGGGCCACAGTGTCCGATTCAAACCACGCTTCCTCCCTGTTGACACCGGGCAACCTGCTGAGCCTCTCCGTGCCTCAGTTTCCTCATTGTAAAGTGGGATTCATAGTAGCTCCTTCCCGCCTCGGGGCTGTGTGGGGATTGGTGAGTGATGCCGTGGGGCAGGACCATGATTTATGGGGTGCCTCCATGTTCTCCTAGAGACGGGAAGGGCCCTGGGGGGCCCACTCCCCACCAGATAGCGGGGTCTCCCAGGGACTAAGCAGGTGGGAGGGATGAGAGCTGCCTTGCTGAGCAGAGCCTTGGCGGGATCCCTTGATGCCATCCCCAGGGTCTGCAGGGCCAGGAATAGGGCCACTGGCCCTGGGGTCCTTGTAGTTCAAGGGTCACCCTGAACTGCAGGGCTCTAACTATAGAGACCCTGGGGCAGTGACGCCTGTGCAACCTGCCCACCTGTCACTCCCTCCCCCAATCCCTCACACTTGCCTTGCCTCCTTGACCTGCCCTGCCCCGCCCCTCACCCACACCCTCGCTCTGCCCCCTTATCCCACCCCTGGCACCTGTCCTGCCCTTCCCCTCCCGTGATAGTTAATACTGAGCGTCAACTTGATTGGATTGAAGGATGCAAAGTGTTGATCCTGGGTGTGTCTGTGAGGGTGTTGCCAAAGGAGATTAACATTTGAGTCAGTGGACTGGGAAAGGCAGACCCATTCTTAATCTGGGTGGGCACCATCTAATCAGCTGCCAGCTCTGCTAGAATATAAAGCAGGCAGAAAAACGTGAAAAGGCTAGACTGGCTTAGCCTCCCAGCCTACAGCTTTCTCTGTGCTGGATGCTTCCTGCCCTCGAACATTGGACTCCAAGTTCTTCAGCTTTGGGACTCAGACCGGCTCTCCTTGCTCCTCAGCCTGGAGACGGGCCTATTATGGGACCTTGTGATCACGTGAGTTAATACTCCTTAATAAATTCCCCTTTATATATACGTCTGTCTTGTGAGTTCTGTCCCTCTAGAGAACCCTGACGAATACACCACCCCTCACCCTCACACTGGCCCTGTCCCCCTTGCACCTGCTGTGCTCAGCACCCCTGCCTGTTCCTTCCCATGCCACATGGAGCTCTGGACACAGGGTGATCACAGAAACTGGCCCATTCCAACCTTTTTGTCACCTCTGGGGAAACTGAGTCCTGAGGTGGGGGGAGCAGCGTAGCCTGGAGAGCTGCGTGACCCTGAACTCCCACCCCAGAGGGAGGCTGGGAGGAACCCCTGTGTGCAGATGCAGTACCTAGGACAGTGGCCCCAGAGAGCTCTGGAGGAGGGGATGTCCAGCCGGTGAGAAGACGTGTGTCTTGAAACTCCAGATGGGTTTCAGGGCCTGTGGCTGCTAAGCAACCTCCTCTCTGTGCCTGCTCCCCGCTTCAGCTGTGAGCCCCTGACTCCCACCCTCACACTACTCTTCTGAAGGGTACGACTTGGGGACCATCGCCTGCACTTACGCTCCTGTCTCCCTCCCTCTCTCCTTCCTCTCTGCCTACCTGGAGCCAACATTCAGCCTCTAATCTGTGCCAGGCGTCCTCACTGCCCCCTTTTCTCTTTGCAGGACCTTCTCTTGCAGGAAGCCTCCCTGAGCCCTCACCCCCACCCCAGACTGCCCTCTCTGCTCTCCCAGCTCCACCCACCCCACCCCCACCAGGCTCCCAGGGAGCCTCTCCCTGGCCCTGCCAGGTGCCCACTGTGCACCTGCTGTGGCGTGGATGGGGATTCTTTCCCAGTGTGACATAGGGGGGATCTAGAGGAGCTTCCCAAGGGGAATGGGCTTCTGTGCTATGCTTCAGAGGCTGCGTAGGAGTTTTCCTGGAAAAGGCACAGCAGTAGCAGGGGCCTGGAGGCCTGCAGGGAGAGTGGCCACCGCGCGGGGCGGGTCTCCACCCTGATGGCTTCACTGCTCCAGCCTCTGTTCTTTCTTCCCCAAAGTGCCAAGTTTCTTTCTCTCGTGGCACAGGGGTTCCTGCAGCCCTGGAATCTGTCTGTTATTTCTGCAGATGGAGGAGACGGCCCCTCTCCCCAGCCCCTCCTGCTGTAGGTGGAGGCCGGAATCTTCTGAGGTTCCCTGCAGCTCCCCGGGACCCAGGGCTTGAGTGATGGGGCTGGCAGGATGCGTCCACAGTCGTGGTGGTGACAGGGAGGCCCTCCAGGCATGGACCTCATGGTGGGCGGGGTGCTGCGGACGGACGGGGCAGCGACCTGCAGAGAAGCCCCTGTCCCCGGGCCTATGGGAGGAGAAAAGAATAAACACGGAAACAAGGGCAGACGGTGAGGAGGGCACGGCAGAAACAGCAGAGCCTCAGGGCTGACATTCGAGGGGTGATCAGGGAGGCCTCCCAGAGAAGGTGACACGGGTGCTGAGAACAGATGATGAGGGCCCAGAGCTCCAGCACAGCCTAAGCCCAGCTGCCGCACAGTAGCCACTCACGCCTGAGGCCGGGATGGAGGCGGCGGGGAGGAGGGAGCTGCTGATTACAGGGCCCTGGGCTTCTGGGGCCAGACCCAGCTGTGGGTGAGGGTCTCTTCTCCCAGCGCAGCAGGCCCCTCAAGCAGGGGAATTGGTGAGACATGAGACCTCTAGGGGCCGCAGCTGCAAGAGAGGCCTGGAGCACGGGGGCCGTGCAACACCAGGGGGTGCTGAGCCCCTCCTGTTTGGGCAGGACAGTTGTGGGGGGCCTGGCATGGGGCTCTGGCCCAGTAGAGCATCTGGCTCCTGGGGAGAGGCTGCCTCTCAGGGCCTGATGTGACTCCCAAACCCCACAGCCCCTGGGGCCCGAAGAGGGGGATGGCGGACAGCTCTTGCCAGCCTCGCTGGAACCCCCAGAGCCCCCCACTTTCTCTAGGCACAGCCAAGCTTCCGAAGGCCCAGCCAGCCCTGCCTCCGGCTGGCTCCTGGAGCTGCTCCTCCTGTTCCCTTCTCGGTGGGGTTTCCTATGCCCTTGCCAAGGGGGTCCTGGGCAGCCCCCTCACACCTGCAGCAGCTGTGCCAGGCCTGCTCAGCACCCCCTCCAGGCAGTCTCTCTGCCTGCCCTGGAACTCTAGTGGAGACCCAGCTCCCAGGGCCCTGGAAACCACCTCCCCAAGGCCCGGGCAGTGCCTTCTTGTGTCTACACACAGCAGGTGCCCAGTGGCTATGGCATCAGATCCCTGCCCCGGGCACACATGCCAGGACCCTGGGAAGGAAATCAGAGGCATCCAGAGCTCGGAAACGAAGCCAGGAGCGGGTGGGAAGACAGAACATGCCAGGGAAGGTCGGGGACCAGAGAGCTGGCTGCCAGGGACTCCCGTGCCACGTGGATGTGTGGGGCGAGGCTGGCATAGGCGCAGCCCAAGGACTGACTCTGGAGCTTCCCAGGCAGGGCTGGCCTCGGGGGCCCGTGACCTTGACCCCAGGTGGCCCCACGCTAGTGTCATGCTCTGCTTTCTGGGCAGGCTGCTTTAGGTGGTGAGGCACCCAGCCCTGGAGGGGTCCCAGCAGCGCTGTGCAGGGAAGAGGGCAGGGAGGTGGTGGGAGGCGTCTTGCTTGGATCCAGCAGGGTGAGGATGGACCAGACACCCCGGGTGGCCTCAGCAGGTGGAAGGCAGGGACCTCCGTGCGTGGACCGAGTGCCTCTGCGCAGGGCCTCTGTGGAACCCTCCAGAAGTCCTGGGTGTGTCACCAGGCTCCTATGACAAATCACCGCAAACTTAGGGCCCTAAACCACACCAATTCCTCTGGGTACATTTCTGGGGGTCAGAAGTTCTAAGTGAACCTTAAGGGACTAAAGTCAAAGCTGCTCTCTCTGGAGGCCCGGGGGGAGGATTCTTCCTGCTCCTACAGCCTCTGGGGGTTCCGGCCACTCCTGGGCTTGAGGCTCGTTGCTCCAGCCCCCACCTGCATCTTCATGGGGGGGAGCCTTTTCTTCTTCGGTCTGTGTCAAATCTCCCTCCGCCTGTCTCTTATAAGGACTCCTGTGGTCTCATGTAGGCACCCCCGCCGGATAATTTGGGGTCATCTCTTCATCTCAAAGTCCTTAACCATCTCTGCAAAGTCCTTTTTGCCACCTAAGGTAACATACTGAAAGGTCTTCGGATTAAGATGTGGACACCTTGGGGAGCTGTTATTCTGTCTCCCACGGAGGTGATATTATCATCACCACCCATTTCACAGATGACAACTATGAGGCCACAGCCAGGCCACGGCACTTGCTCAGGCGTCCCCCAGCGGGGAGTGATGGGTTTGGGATCTGAGCCCAGGACATCCTGAAACCAAAGCTCTTCAACCCCATCAGACCAGGGCAGAGTTGATGAGGCCATGAGACTGCTGGTGGGGACCCAAAGAGGGGAAACTGAGGCTCAGGGAAGGCAGGTAACCTAAGGTTACGAGCTTGCCAGGGTCAGTGCAAGGGTGGGAGCCCAGGCCTTGAGCTCACCCCCCAAGTGTGTGAAATGGTTGCTTCTGTCTTCTCCCACGGTGCCTTCTCAAGGTGAAATCCTGCCTCACACAGTCCCCGCCCCCATCCCAAGACTGTCTTTAGGGCCAGGCTACAGATACAGGAAGGTGGCAGGGGTCGTTTGGGACAGGAGTTTACTGAGGGCTCCTGTCCCCTGTGAGTGCTGTTCAGATGGAGATTTAAAATGGTCAGACCGCGACCTGGGCCCTGGGACAGGACACACAGCACCCCTGACGGAGGCCCTGGGAAGTCTGCAGAGCCTCAGATACCGGCCTCCTGGGTGCAGGAATGCTGGGGGCGCTGGTGGGTTGCAGTTGGAACCAACAGGTTGACATGAGCATCACAGACAGGAAAACTGAGTACACCCCAGGTCTCTAGCAGGAGGGCCCTGCCCCGGGACGCTGGCACTGGCCTTGGGTGCAGATCGAGTGCCAGGATGGGGCCTGGCACTCAATTCTTCTCCTTTGAGGCTCGGGGAGATGTCAGTTGGCTTGAAAAACCGCCAGACTAAATATAGCTGTGAAACTTCCCGGAACATATTATTCCAAGTGTCCAATAATTAATGCTCAACAACACGGAGTCTTCCAGAAAGCCGAATCCGCTCTGAATGTCTTGTGGGGTGGGCGGGGGGTCATCACCGGGAGGAGGCATGTGGGGTCCCTGATGGACGCGCAGGGCAGACAGATGGATGCGGGCACGTCCTCAGCCCCCTGCAGCGCCAAGACTGGCTGAGGTTGGCACCCTCCTGTTGGATCAGGCTGTCCTTAGGAGGCTGTGGGCGGACGGGAGTCCAGGCCGCAGGGAAGCCGTGGCCTCTTTCTGCTGGTGGGGCAATCACTGCCTCCTGCAGGAAGCTCTCCTTGCCTGCCCTGGCCCCGAGGGCCCCTCACCCCAGCCAGTCTGTCTGGTGAAGGCTCCTTCCCATCTTCCCAAGCAGATTAGCCCACCAAGGCCAGGCCTCGTCCACCTCCCTCACCACCTGCCACAGAGGGAGGTTGGCTGAGCACGTGTGGGTGACAGACGGAGGCTTCTGGAGGGAGGGGTACAGACAGAGGTTCCCTCAGCTCCGGCCCCTGTGGCCTCCCTGCTCCTGCCTGCCCCGGCCCAGGCTCCTGGCACCTCCCGTGGAGCTGGTGGCCCCTGGACTCCCCCTGGACTCACCTGGCACCCAGGAAGGTGATTACTCCAAAGGCTCCCAGCAGGCCATTTACCTTCCCCAGGCTGTTCTCTCACAGGTGGGGGTGAGGCTGCCCACAGCTCAGCTCGGTTTGCAGAGGAGAAAGAAACAGCCCCAGCCCCGGCTGCTGGCGTCTCCCGGCTGCTCCTGTGTCTGGCCCTTCGGGCCTTGCGCCCCCTCCTCCTCCCGCCCACTCCCCCTTGTAGGGAGGGCTGGATGACCCGTGTGTCTCCACCTGGCCCCGTCCTATGGGTCAGCAGTGGCGATTTCCATACAGAGGGCTGGGTGTGTGGACACAGGTGGGGTCCAGCGCAGGGCCAGTGGCCTCAGCACATCCTCAGGGCTTTCCCGGCTTTCTGGTAGCTGGCCTGCCTCTGTCATCTGGGCTCTCAAGCGGTGCCTGGATGGTGGCCTCGCAGAGGTGCAGGGGGATCAGGGAGGCTGCCTGGGGAGTGGAGGACTGGGCTTGTGGCGCCTCGGCTGAGTGGCATATTTCCACCCCTGCAGAGCCAGACCCAGGGAGACCCTGGTCCGCCCTCCCTGTCTGAGCAGCCACACGCAGGGCCTGTGCGTCCTCCACCTGAGCCCCCTTCCCGAGCCCCGGACCCTGCCGGGTGGGTTGGGAGGGATGGGGGATTGCGGGGTGGGGGTGGCAGTTCCGGCAGGCGACGCCCGACCCTCCTGGATGGGTTGGAGGGTTGCGGGGTGGGGGTGGGGGTGGGGGCTGACAGGCGATGCGCGCCCCCTGGTGGCCTTGCGGGGCACTTCTCTGGGACCTGGGTCAGCGAGGGTCTCCAGGAGGTGCCGGGCGTTCGGAACCCAGGCAGCGCCAGGGCTTTAGGCGCCCCCCTCCTCCTCGACCCAATGTGACTCCAGCTCGTTGCAAACAGACTGAATCTCCTCTCCCAGGGCCACCAGCACCCGAGCGTGTACAGAGCATGGATGGGCCCCGAAACTCTCATTTCTTGTTGCCAAATTAAATCCAGGCAAATGCCAGCAAGCTTAGACACAAACGACCATTTATTTCACAAGAAAAGAGGAGGAGAAATTGTTGATGCAGCCACCTCGGGGGTGTGTGTGTGGGGGGGTCAGAGGATGGCCTCGAGGAGGCTGGCGGAGGGCGAGGCCCCAGTGGACAGGGCTGCACCGTCTGCACCCTTGGCTGCGGGAGGCGCAGCTGCGGGCTCGGGCCCTGGGTGTCTGTGTGACTTGTCCCCACCTGGCACGAGTGCTGCCTTTGGTGCCTTGGGATCTGCTGTGGGGCCACGGGCTCAGTGCTTTGTCCTCCAAAGCTGCTGCTGAGTCTCTGCAACCTCTGAGGTGGCTGCAATGTCAGGCCCCCAGGGACCCGGGCCTCAGGGGAGGGCCAGGAGGAAGGTCTTGAAGGATTTGATACTTGGGGATGGGTCTAGTAAGCATAACTTCCCACAGAGCCACAGCCACCAAATCACTCTGGGGAAAAGCACCAGGGGGAGGGGCCCCGGGAGCGGAGCACAGACCCAGGGTGCCCTCGCGCACCCAGAGGAGCATGCTCGTCTCCACAGCAGCTCCAAGGACGCGCTGGCTGGAGACAGTTCAGAAAATCGGAAACGTCAAAGGGGGCGATGCCACAGTGTCATTCTGTCTGTCGAGCCCTAAAGTGTCAGCCCAGGGGGTGGTTCCAGGGTCTCTAGAGGAACATCCTGTGTAGCAGGGGGAGGGTGGGTGGGTGTTGGGGTGGGTTCGTGTTGGGTGGGTGGGTATTGGGATGGTCCATGTTGGATGGGTGGGTGCTGTGATGGGTGGGTGGGGGTGGGTGGGTGTTGGGATGGGTGGGTGTGGGAGTGGGTGGCTGTTGGGGTGGGTTGGTGTTGGGGTGGGTCTATATTGGGATGGGTGGGTGTTGGGGGTGGGTGGGTGTTGGGGTGGGTCGGCGTTGGGATGGGTCCATGTTGGGGATGGGTGAGTGTTGGGGTGGGTGGGTGTTGGGGTGGGTGGGTGTTGGGATGGGTGGGTGTTGGGAAGGGTGGGTGTTGGGGTGGGTCTGTGTTGGGGATGGATGCGTGTTGGGGATGGGTGGGTGTTGGGATGGTTGGGTGTCGGGGATAGGTGGGTGTTGGGGATGGGTCGGTGTTGGGGTGGGTGGGTGTTGGGATGGGTCCGTGTTGGGGATGGGTGGGTGTTGGGGTGGGTATTGGGGATGGGTGGGTGTTGGGGTGGGTGAGTGTTGGGGTGGGTGAGTGTTGGAGATGGGTGGTTGTTGGGGTTGGTCCGTGTTGGCGATGGGTGGGTGGGTGTTGGGGATGGGTGGGTGTTGGGGTGAGTGGGTGTTGGGGTGGGTCGGTGTTGGGATGGGTCAGTATTGGGATGGCCACTGGAGGGTGGGGGCAGCTGGGACCTGTCTTGGCTGACCCCTCCCCAGACCCCGACAGGCTGAGAGAGGTGGGCTTGGAATGCAGCGGGCAGCAGAGGAGAGCAGTTAGGGAAGTGAGGCCGGGGAGACAGGGAGGGAGAGAGACGGCTGCGCTGTCATTGCAAGTCAGTCACCAAGAGTTTCCAGGTAGGGAAGGCATTTCTTTGTCGCAGCAAAGGTGCCAGGAAGGTGGGCTGGGGTCTTCCAGCAGCTTCCAGAGCTGAGAGTAGCTGCTCAGGGGTCTCAAGTGAGTATGGTGGGCTAGGCCACCCACAGTATGCTGCCCATTCCATCTCCCTGCCTGGGGAAGGACAGGGCAGGAGTGACAGGGGGGTGCTTGGTCTCGGCATGGGGCAGGGACCCCCGATGTGGGAGCAATGGGTACATCCCAGTCCTCTCTCCGTCCTCTGCCTTGTCAAGCAGGAAGCCTTCTTGGGGCTGTGGGTCCCTAATGCTTTTATAAGCCCAGCTCAGGTCCTGGGGATCAAGGAGCCGCAGGCTGGGATGGGTGAGCCTCTGCAGGAAGGTCCTGGTTTATTTTTACGGTCGCTGTGCAGGTCGAGAGTGACGCTGCTTTGCCTCTTGTGGCCACCATGGTGGGTTCCTTTAGAAAGAGATTTATTTAAGGACGTCAAAGAAACTGAGCGGCAGCTGCCTCTGAGAACCTGGCGTAGGGAGGTCTCGTCTTCCTGGGGTTATACCTGTTCAAACACGGAGACAGAGAAGAAGCAGGAAGAACTGACCGTGCACAATAGATTCCCCCAAGTTAAAGGTGCGGGGATCTAGAGAGGAGCGTTCAGTAAGCCCTGCACGGGCGTGCTCAGCTCCGCCCTGCGTCAGGGAGCCAGGCCAGGAACCGAAATCGGGATGTGGGCCGACGCTTAACCCGGACAGTTGTCCCCTTGGCGTAGAAGACACCAGCACACCCTCCACTTCAGACAGACGCCGTGGCCAGCCTGGAGCCCCAGCAGCTCCATTCACAAGCTGCTTGGGAAAATAAACTTAGGCGTCTCCATTCGTAACTCAGCAATGTGATTGAGCGTCTGTGGGAGAAGCCTTATTCCTGCAACGGCTGTGTGTGTGTGATGGGCCGGAGCCCCGGGGAGTCAGGAGCGCAGACTCAAGTGAAGCTCAGAGTGAACAGGGAGGGTCACAGCCGCACCGTCCCCCAACCCCCAGGTGGTCAGAATCCAGAGCGTGGGCCCAGGGCTGCCCTTGCCCGTCGGCCCCCAGAGAAAATGCCCGGTGTGTGCGGAGTTTCACCACCAGGGGGAGCCCGAGGCCGCGTGCGGGAGGGCGGGTGGAGGGTGTGCACCAGCGTGTCTGTGTGTCCATGCGTGTGAGGGTGTGTGCAGGCGTGTCTTATTGCATATGTGTGGGTGTGAGGGTGTCTGTGAGCGTGTGTGCGTGTGAGGGTGTGTGCAGGCATGTCTTACTGTATACGTGTAGGTGTGAGGGTGTCTCTGTGAGCGTGTCTGTGCATGTGAGGGTGTGTCCATGTGTGTGAGGGCGTGTGCAGGGGTGTATACGTGTGAGTGTGAGGGTGTATTTGTGTGTCTTACTGTATATGTGTGTGAGGGTGTGAGCCAGCGTGTCTGTGTGTCCACGCGTGTGAAGGTGTGTGCAGGCAGGTCTTACTGTGTATGTGTGGGTGTGAGGGTGTCTCTGTGAGCGTGTCATGCATATGTCCATACGTGTGAGGGTGTGTGCAGGCCTGGCCTCCTGCACTAGTGTGGGTGTTCGTGTGTGTGGGTGAGTGTGTGTCTGCGTGTACTGTCGTGGGTTGGGATTCGTGTGTGCAGGTGAGAGGGTGCGTGTACTGCTAGTGTGGTTGTTCGTGTGTACGGGTGAGTGTGTGTCTGCGTGTACTGCTAGTGTGGGTGTTCGTGTGTGGGTGAGAGGGTGTCTGCGTGTACTGTCGTGGGTTGGGATTCGTGTGTGCAGGTGAGAGGGTGCGTGTACTGCTAGTGTGGGTGTTCGTGTGTGGGTGAGAGGGTGTCTGCGTGTACTGTCGTGGGTTGGGATTTGTGTGTGCGGGTGAGTGTGTGTCTGCGTGTACTGCTAGTGTGGGTGTTCATGTGTGTGGGTGAGAGGGTGTCTGCGTGTACTGTTGTGGGTTGGGAGCCGTGGATGTCACGCAAGCCCAGAAGCCCCAGCTTTCCGAGCAGCTGGCCTGTGACGGCGGCATCTCAGGCGGCTTGACTGTGTAGTGGGGACCCCCCAGCAGGCTCCAGGACCAGGGTCTTCTCTTTGGCTCCAGGTGACCCCAGCAGAACTGGCCCTGCACCTGGCCCTGTGTTGACACCTCCAGAGGGTTTGTGAGCAGAGATGGGGGCACCCGTGAGGTCAAGGGTGGTCTAGGTGTGGCAGCGGGACCTTGGGCCCAGGGGCAGCCTGTGGCTCTGAGGATGGCTGTGAGTACTTGGCAATGATCTTGTTAGTTGAGCCTGTGCCCGGCAGGGCTGAGATCTCCCAGCATGTGGCATGGGCCCCTCACCACCCCGAGTACGGACCCTGATGTGGTCTGGCTCTGTGTCCCCACCCAGATCTCATCTTGAGTTGTAACTGAATTGTAATCCCCATGTGTTGTTTGCAGAGGGACCTCGTGGAGGTGATGAGATCACAGGTGCGGTTGCCCCATGCTGTTCTCATGGCAGTGAATGAGTCCCATGTGATCTGATGGTCTCATAAGGGCTTTTCCCCCTTTTGCTCTGTGCTCATTCTTTCTCCTGTCACCCTGTGAGGAGGTGCCTTCCGCCATGATTGTAAGTTTCCTGGGGCTTTCCCAACCAGGCGGAACTGTGAGTCAATCGAACCTCTTTTCTTTATAAATTACCCAGGCGAGTATTTCTTCATAGCAGTGTGAGAGAGGCCTCATAAAGACCCACTTCGTAGATGCACCGAGACTCAGACCCTGAGGTGGGGCTGGGTGGCCGCAGGCTGCTCAGGGGTCTCAAGTGAGTGTGGTGGGCTAGGCCACCCGCGGTTGTGCTGCCCATTCCATCCCCCTGCCTGGGTGTGGGTCTTGGTGTGTGGGGTGGGATTATAGGGAGGAGCAGTGCCCTGGGCTGGCCTGCAAGGGGGGGCCCAGCCAGGAGTCTCCCAGCAGGGTTGGCTCTCGGGAGCTGGGTCATGGAGGGTGGGGACATGAGGGTCAGGGGGAGGGCCCAGCTCCCTGACAGCTCCTGGGGCTCTGTGGCAGGGAGAGCAGGTCTGCTGGGAGCAGCTCATGCTTCTGGGGCGCAGCCTTGCCCTGACCCATGGGCTCAGCCAAGGGCCGGGTGGGGCTCCCACAGAGCAGTGGGCCTTGGGCCTCAGCTCTTCCCAGGTAGAAGCTCTCGAGCAGATGAGAGGGGCTGCAAGCTCCTACGTGCTGGCTCCCCACATCCCTGCTCCTCCTCTTCCTGGTCACCCCTGCCAGCCCCCTCCTCTGGTGCTTGACCTCGCCCTACTCCCCACCTCCCGGCCTGTGAGCAGGCTTGGCCCAGAGCTGCCCTTCCTGATCATGGTCGGGACCCCAGGCGTCTGCCCCTATGTTGGCCTTTGCCACCAGCTGCTCAACCTGTGAGGAGGTGCAGGGAGCCGCCGGCCGGGCTCCTTGGATCTGATCATGGGCAGGGGGAAGCAAACCGCCCCCAAGAACGGCTGCTCCACAGACACTGCAGGAGTGCCTGGGTCCCAGGACAGACCTCTGTTGGGTGCAAGGGACGAGGATGGCTGTCCCCACATGTCTCCTAGAGAACCTTCAGGTGGGAATCCTTTTAAGTGAAAATATTCAAAACAGCGAAGCTCTCCAAGCTGTGGAGGGCGATTCTCAGACTCCCTGCCCGGTGCTGCCAAAATCCTGTAGCTGGGGTGGATGGGGTGCTCTGGCTGCCTCCCCCAGCCCCTGACAAACTGGCCATCTGGCCTTGGCAGGTGACCCCTCCTCAGCAGCATCCTTGACACCGCCAAGGTGAATTTGCACCTAGAGGTCCTGGCAGGACTTCGTTAATGAGCGTGCTCCTGCCTCAGGACTCTGCATATTCTCCTCCTCCCTGCGATGCCCGGACCCCAATGTCCCGGTTCTCCGCCTCTTCTCCCTCAGCTCTGTGCTCCAATGCCACCTTATCAGAGACCCCCCAAGCTGTGGATGGGGGCTGTGACCTTAGAGCCCCGAGTGGGGAGCACGCCCTTATCAGCAGGCCCTTGGCTTCCCCAGCCTCTGACCCCTCTGATACCAAAGGCGTCAGATGTCAGGCGGGAGACAGACAGCAGGAGCCAGGACAGAGTGGGGAGGGGAAGGGGAGGCTGGTGGGGGCTGCGTCTTGTCTGCTCGCTCCTGGCCCAGGCTTACCAGTGGTGGCCTGATGTGACAGGCTGGATCTGGCAGCTGGAGGGGCTCAGCATCCTCTCTGGGGAGGCGTGGAGGCCCTGAGGGAACGGGTGAGTGGAATGTGTGGTGCCGTGGTCACCTCCCCACCTCTTGGGCAGACAAAGCGCGCACCGGCCACGCGGGCGCCAGAGCAAGCTCCTGGATGCCAGGATGGGGCTGGCAGCGCCAAGGTGGGCACAGGCATGAGGGGCTGCTCGCCTCTGAGAGTCCGGGGAAGGCTCCTTGTCTCCCAGGCAGGTTTGTGTCATGGGGACGCTCCCCACATGACACTCGCTGCTGGCATTGTGTGAAAGGGAGGGGCACCTGCCCTTTGTTTTGTCGCTCTCTCCCTTATTCCTGTCCTTAAGGCATCCTGACCCATCCTGCAGCCAGCCCACTCGCCTGCCTGGAGGGTTTGAGATATTCTCTAGGCTCAGGGGGAGGGCTCCTTCTGGCTAGTCTTAGATCACGGGAGCTGATAGAACCCCAAAATGATCCAGCCCAGCCCCTTCATTTAGCAGATGGAGAAACAGGTAGGAGAAAAAGCATCTGTCCCTGGTGCCTCACAGCCTTTTCCTAACATCACGGTTATCACCACCACCACCATCATCATCCCTATCATCACCAACACCATCATCATCCCCATCCCCATCATCTCCATCACCATCATTTCCATCATCACCACCACTATCACCCTCACAACCACCATCATTATTACTACCATCATCAGCATAATCACCACCATCATCTGAATCACCACCACCACCACCGTCATCCCCATCATCACCATCACCACCACCACCGTCATCCCCATCATCACCATCACCACCACCACCATCATCCCCATCATCACCATCTCCACCACCACCATCATCCCCATCATCACCATCTCCATCAGCACCATCATCCCCATCATCACCATCTCCATCAGCACCATCATCCCCATCATCACCATCTCCATCAGCACCATCATCCCCATCATCACCATCTCCACCACCACCATCATCCCCATCATCACCATCTCCATCAGCACCATCATCCCCATCATCACCATCTCCACCACCACCATCATCCCCATCATCACCATCTCCATCAGCACCGTCATCCCCATCATCACCACCACTATCTCCATCACCATCACCATCATCACTGTCATCATCATCATCACTATCATCACCACCACCACCATCACCAATGCTATTACCGTCATTTCTGTCACCATCACCATCGTCACCATCATTACCATCATCACCACCACCGTCACCACCATCGCCATCATCATCACCATCACAACCATCACCATCACAACCATCACCATCACTATCATCACCATCACCATCACCACCATCATTACCATCACCATCACCACCATCATTACCATCACCATTTTCACTATCATCGTCATCATCACCATCTTCACCATCATCACCGTTATCACCATTTTCACCGTCATCATCATCGCCATCACCATCTTCATCATCCCCATCACTGCTATCATCACAACCATCATCATCATTATCTTAGTACCCACCCCCACCATGGGAAAGTGCTGTCGCCCCTTTTCTGTCCCTGTGGGCTCTGGCCCTTTACCCTTTGAATAGCAGAAGGTCAGAACAGGGCCTGGGGATTAATTCCAGAAAAAAACCTTCCTCTTTACCCTTTAGTTTCTGGTTCTCTCCGAAACCTCCTGCCTGTGCCTTTAGAGCAGACCTCCCATTCTTCGTCTTCCTGAGGTATGTTTGAACTCCATGAGACACCCTCCTACAATTTCAGTTCACCTGCTGGATGATGGCTTTGTGGGCCCGGGGCTTTCTCACTGAGCAGTCACTGCCATTTACTGTTCCTTGGTGCCAGGTGGGGGCTTGGGCCCCTCCTCTCTGCATCCTCCACTATCACCCTCCAAGGGCCATGAGGGATCTTGGGCTTGGGCCTGGCCCCATCTCAGGTGGGACTTGGTGGGCGTCCTACTCTAAGCCAGCCGCAGGTGCACCTACTATGGTCAGTCACTGGCCAAGGGCTAAGGAGACAGTTCCCACCCTCGTGGGCTCATGGTCCAGTGGGGTCATGGCATTGGCCCAATGACCCCAAAGGTGGTGAAGTTGGGGAAGCTGGGACTCCCTCCAGAGCTCAAGGACCACGGCAGGTGCCCAGGGATTTGAGGCAGGCCCTTGTGGTTTCAAGCTCAGCAGTCTTCTTGTGTGTGGGACATCACAGACCCGCTCAATGTCCCCAGAGGGGAGGGCTAGGAACTCGCTGGAGAGTAGCGGGAGGTTGACTGTATGCCAGGGAGGGGGTGAGCCCCACCCCCTGGAATAGGCAAGTAACAACAGAAAGACGGCCTCAGGCAGGTGGGCGCTTGGCCTGAGTGTCCCCTGCTCCTCTTCAGGGCGCGTGTGGGGACCCCACAGCACAGGGTGAGCTCAGGCCCCTGCTGTGCCCCGGGGACGCTCGGCCACAGAACACGCTGGCTGCAGCTCTGCATGGGCCCTGCCAGGCTGCACGAGAACCTCTTGATGCAGCGATTCCCAGGCCAAACCCGGCCACGTTTGTGTTGCGGCTCCACACAGACGGGCCACGACTCCTGTCGTCAGCAAACTCTCTGAGGGTAAGGAGCTGCCACCCGAGGGTCACCTCCATAGCTGTGCTTCTCCTTCTGCCACACCCGGGAGAGTGGATTTGCTGTGAGCAGGGGCTGGCCGCTTTGCTCTTAGGCAGAACAGCTGTGGACTGGTCCCTGTGTCCCCGCCACATGCCCTGGACATGAGGTTTGGCTCATCTCAAGGGTGGACCTGGGTCACAGGGCCCGGCTGGCCGACATGAGGCTGAGTGCCAGCTCCTACTTGCCCCTCCATGTTGACCTGCCCAGTGGGGCCCCTTGGCAGGGAGACCCCGGCCCCAGGCTGACTCTGACAGCTCCCTGCAATGTGCCCGTGTCATGTGGATTTGGCCTTAGGTCAGGTCTCGTCAGGGACACTCTGTCTTCAGAGAACGCAGCCCACACAGTGGCTGATTCCAAGGGTCTCAGAGACTCTCCAGATAGTGCTGAATGAGGGGGCCAGGGTCCCAAGGTGGCCCAGGGTCCTGTGGGGAGATTCCATGACCCCAAGAGACTCCCAGTGTGTGGCGTTGTCTGCCCAGCCAGCCTCCCCTACTGCCCAGGTATAGAGCGGGGCTCCAGCCCGGCCAGTAGGTGTGCCCTAGGGCCCCAGAGGCCACTGGGCCTTATGCCTGCCCGGGCTCAGACCCTGTGGTTCAGCCAGGAGGAGCAGCTACCCGGGAGCCTTGGGCCGAGAAATAGGTGGGACAGGCCAGGATGGCAGGTAGCCTTGAAATTCCATGGCAAACACGACAGGAAGGAATACATCGGGGGCAATTACATGGTCCTTCTTCCTCCTACCCCATCAATACATTTTTTTTTCTTTTAAAAAAAGAAATGTAGTTTCTCTGAAAATTTATCCATGGTGATTTTTAAAAGTTGGCAGAGGCGTTGTTCTGGCTGTGGATCGGGGCTTCTGGAACAAGCAGGCCCATGAGTCTCTGAGGCTTCCCCGGCAGATTCTCTCCCGAGGTGGAGGTAGGGGGCAGCGGGGTCGGCGGGGGACGCAGTGCCCTTTGTGATGGCCAGGGAGATGGGGGGCCCTGAGATACCCTCATGTTCCTTCCCTCTGTCTTCTGTCCCACCCCCTCCTGTCCTGGCTTGGTCACCTGCCTGCTGGGTGACTTCAGGGAGTCCTCACCCCTCCCCAGGCCTCAGTTTCCCCGTCTGTTTAGTGAGAGCTGGGTTAGTGCAGAGGCCACCAACCCAGGACAGGCCCACATGTCCCAGAGGTGACTGGCCAAGAGTGTCGGAAGGCGGGGATGGCGGCAGTGGGGGCTCCGCTGGGGAAAGTGCAGCCACCCAGATCAGCGGACCCTCGTCCTGGCCCCATGTGGCTGGTCTTTCAACCTTCCATGGGGAGCCGGATCCTGGTCTTTATGCTCAGTCTCTTGATTTTAAAGTTGGCAACCGATGAAAATAATTTTAAAACCCTGTGCACACTACACAAAGCGTTTGAGAGGATGGGATTTGGCAGGCCGTTATTTTAACTAACATCTTCCATTAGTGTGGTGCGTTTGTTACGATAAAAGAATCGCTTTTGACACATTTTGATTTTAAAAGCCCGTGGAGCTGCCCCCTCCTCCCTCTGGGGTTGGACGAAGAGCTGGGCCTTTGCTGCTGGCTGAATGAGTCCCTGGGCCAGGGAGGTCCCAATGATGGGGCTGCCCCGAGTTGTTGCCCCTTTGCCCCTTTGGCCCATTGGCCTGTGGGCACAGCCCCGTTATGGCCTCCCCCAGCAAGGCCTCCCCCAGCACGGCCTCCCGGGTGGCCTTAGCCTGATGGCGGCAGCAGGAAGGAGAGGGGCGGAGCTTCCGCTGAGAGCTGGTGCTGCCACCACGCCTGGGGATCGGGGGCACTTAGGGGCCACGGTGTCCACCTCTTGCACGATGTGACCAGCTGGCCTCCGGGGCCATGCCACAGACAGCCAGGGGACAGTACTGAGCAGGGGTGGGAGGCTTCCAGGACCCCTGCCTTGCTTTCAGCCTGTGGGGCATGGGGGCTGCTGAGTGGGGCCCTACCTGAGTGAGGGGTTTCTGGGGACAGGCTGGGCACACATCCTGGCAGGGCCAGTCTTTGGGTGGCAGCCCTGGCCGCTGTCCCTGCGATGAATGATGGGGACGCTCAGCACCCCCCTGCCTGTGGTGCGGTGTGGCCAGAGGGCCTTCGGCTCCCTAGCCTTGTCCCTGCCTTCAATTAGCTCAGAAGTGGGGCGAGAGCGGCCAGACAACAGCTTTGCAGCAGGGCCCCGACTCAACACCTCAGCACCGCCTGTGTTCCCACACCACGGAGGTGTTCCTGGACCGACCCACGATGGAAGTGTGTTTGGTTCCAGGAGGCGTCCAGGGAGCTGGTCACAGAGCTGCTCCCTTCCCCAGAGGCCCTGGCGGAGCCCAGTGAGGTGGGGGCACTTTCCAGCCGTCACTCCCTGCCACAGGGTCAGTCGCTGGCAGACACTGGAGGAGCCCGTACGACCGTGTGCTGGCCCTGCCTGGAGTGCCCCGGCCCCACAGGAGGAGGAGGGAGTCGAGGGCCAGCATCTGGTCCTGAAGGCAGGGGAACCCCTGGAGCAGGCCCTCCCCAGCAGAGGGGGTGGGTGGGGTTGGACCTGCAGGTGGGGGAAGAACGGGCCCCAGCAGGGGAGAGGGCTCTGTGTTCATCTGCTGGCCTAGGGGCAGCACCCACTGGACATTTCATGACGGGCTGCTGGTGTGATGGGGTGCGAGCTTGTCATCCAGCTGTCACCTGGCAGGATTCCTGCCCCTGCCCCAGGGGGCAGACCCCCTGGAGCTGAGGGCCTCAGGCCAACCACGTACCTGGAGTCCAGTATGCTCAGGATATGCAGGGACCCAGCCAGACCAGCTGGTGGCCCTAAGGCAGGGCGTGGGGTGGGGGACGAGGCAGCAAGCTCACGCAGAGCCGAGGTGGGGGAGAAAGCACCCCAGGCTTCTCAAAGTGGGTTCCTCCCAGCACTACTGTCCAGAGCTGATCCAAGACAGAGGTGAGGGGTGGCGCTAACCAGCCTAGGGCTGGCAAGGTGCACGGCATAGGAAAAGCTCGCCTGAGCTGAGAGCCACCTGCCTGTGTCCTGTGCCAGCACTTCGGGCGTCCTGTCACTGCCCCGGACCATGGCCAACACTGCACACCACCTTGTGGAAAGGCAGCTCCATCCGTCTGCTCAGCACCCCGGAGCCTGTGGGGTGACCCATGGGTGATGCTCTACACCTGGTGTTTACAGCCTTGCTGGCTGTGATTGACAGCTTGATTTTGTCCTCAAAAACCCATCCTCTTTACCCCTCCACCCCTTCACCCTCCACCCTCCACTCCTCACCTCTCCGCCCCTCCACCCTCACCCCTTCACTCCTCCGTCCCTCCACCCCTCCATCCTCCACCCCAACAGTCCTCCACCCTCACCACTTTACCCCTCCACCTTCCACCCTCCACCCCTCCACCCTCCACCCCTTACCTCTCCACCCCTCCATCCTCACCCCTTCACCCCTCCATCTTCCACCCCTCCACCCCACCCCTCAACCCTCCACCCCACCACTCCTCTACCTTCACCCCTTTACCCCTCCACCTTTCACCCTCCACCCCTCCACCTCCACCCTCCACTCCTCACCTCTCCACCCCTCCACCCTCACCCCTTCACCCCTCCATCCTCCACCTCTCAACTCTCCACCCCTCCACCCTCCACCCCTCCACCCCTCCACTCTCCACCCCTCCACCCCTCCACCCTCTACCCCTCCACTCTCCACCTCTCCACCCCTCCACCCCTCCATTCTCCATCCTCCACCTGTCCACCCCTCCACCTTCCACACCTCCACCCCTCACCCCTCCACCCCTCCACCCCTCCATCTCTCCATCCTCCACCTCTCCACCCCTCCACCTTCCACACCTCCACCCCTCCACCCCTCCATCCCTCCACCCTCCACCCCTTCATCCCTCCACCCCTCCATCTCTCCATCCTCCACCTCTCCACCCCTCCACCTTCCACACCTCCACCCCTCCACCCCTCCATCCCTCCACCCTCCACCCCTTCATCCCTCCACCCCTCCATCCCTCCATCCTCCACCTCTCCACCCCTCCACCCCTCCATCCCTCCATCCTCCACCTCTCCACCCCTCCACCCCTCCATCCCTCCACCCTCCACCCCTCCACTCCTCCACCCCTCCATCCCTCCACCCTCCACCCCTCCACTCCTCCACCCCTCCATCCCTCCACCCCTCCATCCCTCCATCCTCCACCTCTCCACCCCTCCACCCCTCCATCCCTCCATCCTCCACCTCTCCACCCCTCCACCCCTCCATCCCTCCATCCTCCACCCCTCCATCCCTCCACCCTCCACCCCTCCACTCCTCCACCCCTCCATCCCTCCACCCTCCACCCCTTCATCCCTTCATCCCTCCACCCTTCCACCCCTCCATCCTCCATCTCTCCATCTCTCCACCCTTCCATCCTCTACCCCTCCACTCCTCCATCCTTCTGCTGATTAACTACTCCCAGAACTCAGCACGTTCTCTAGGAATATCCCCTCCTGTGGGTCTTCTCGCCTGCCCTGATGGTGAGGAAGGTCAGGCCCAGGTGGGGGTCTGGGCTGGGTGTGCCAGAGGGGCAAGGCAGAACCCTTAGCTCCTCCCGCTGCCCCAGGGCCTGAGTTGGGGCAGGAAGGCAGGGAAGAGTCCCATGGTGCCCGAGCAAAGCTGTCCCCCGTAAGCCTCTCTGTTTGCTCTTCCTGACACCCTCTCGCCCTCCTGCCCTCCGACCCTCCTGGGGCAGATGCAGCCTCTGTTCACACTCGTGCGCCAGCATGCCTGCCTGTCCAGGGCCCTTTGATGCCACCAACACCTGACGAAGGCAGGCTGGGTGCTGCCATGCCCCCGTTTTAAAGATGAGGAAACCGAGGCTGAGATGGGTGAAGTAACCACAACCTGACCCAGGAAGGGCCAGGCCCACCTCTGGCAGTGGCCCTGATACTGATGAAGATGTCTTGGAAAGGTACAGCGTGAAAGGCTTGGCCTCGAAGATGGAATTTCCCATGTCAAGGAGCAAGTGTTTTCTGGCCTTTTCAGGGACCCTGTAAACAGCCTCTGGGCCCCCAGGCCGGCCCAGGCCAGCAGGCTGCAGTCTGACTCAGCTTTCTGTGAGGGTCAGGCTGTCCTGGCTCTGCCACGCCCCAGCCCATCCTCCACTTAGTCAGGCACCTTCCCACTGTCTGGCACTGAGGCTTCACCCTGCCACTGCAGCACGCGGTGGGACCACCCTGGCCCCAGTGCAGGGGTGTCCGGGAGCCTCTGGGGTGCCTTCTGCCCCAGGCTGTAAAGCCTCCCATGGTAGCCCCTCCTCCAGCCTGGCTCAGATCCCCACCCCATGCCTTGCACCTGTCCATTCCTGGCTTTAAATAGCCATGACGAGCTATCCAGCTCCTCCCTGCTCTGATGGGCCCAGCACAGACTTCCCCAAAATGCCGCCTCTTCCCACGGCCCATGGGCAGGCCAACCAGTCCCGGGTGCAGCAGGAAAATGGCCAGAGGACGCTCGGCGTGGTTGGAGAGCCGGGATGCCTTGGTCCAGGCCAGGCTTGCCGCGACCTTGGAGAGGACAGAGAGGCAGGGCTTGGGGCGGTGACTCTCATGGCAGTGGAGTGGCCTGTCTGTGAAGCCTGGGCAGTAGCTGCTCCCAAGTCCCTGGTGCCATGGTCCCCCAAAAGGCTGTGGTGGTTAAGCCCTTTGCGCATGGGCAGGTGGCAGGTGCAGCCATAGAGCCCCTCGTTAGTGCCTGTGCTGGTATCCCGCCCAGCTCCAGGTCTGGGTGAGGGTGGAGGGTGCCCAGAGCCGAGCATGGAGCCCGGCCGAGGCCTGTCTCGGACGTATCCTCTGTGGCCCTCCCTGTGCCCAAGCAGAGTGAGCCGAGGCTGCTCTCCAGCGGCTGCACCTCAGTGCTCTGGCTCCGTGGCTATTTTTAACCTGAGTATGGTAAATGCATTTCTACAGGAAAACCACTCTCCTCGATCAATCCCTGCAGCTGCTCGGCATGGATGGCAGGGCTCACACGCAGCCCGTCTGCTCCTGTCCAGGCTGCTGAGGACTGTAACCGAAGCCTATCAGCTGACCGGGAGGGATAAATCCGGCTCCTCTGACAACTGCTGCTCGCTGGTCTTCTCTGGGGACAGACACCCCCCCCCACCCACCCTCTGCTGCTCCTTAATATAACTCTGAAGTCATGCCTAGTGCCCAGAGGATGGCTTGGGAAGAGAACTTGGGCCTGGGTTCCCCGGTGATTGGGGGCACAGAGTGGTGGTGGCTGGAGCAGGAGCGTTAAGCCCCAGGCTTCGTTCCCAGGGAGTGAGGGAGGCTTGTCTTGGGGCAGTGTCCTGGCACCATTGAGCTGGAGGTTAACTCAGAGCCATGATCCCCCTCAGGTTGCCTGCAAAGTACCCTGGGGCTGAACTCATGGGAGATTTTGGGAGACAGCTGGCTTTCGTCAGATCCTCAAAGGGATCCTTGAACTAAGAGGTAAAGAGGCCCCAGTCCGAGGTGCCCGTCTGCCGGCTGCCTGTGACGCTGCAGGGAAGGTCCTGGTACCTGCTCAGAGGGTCTCCCCACCCTCCTGGTCTGCAGGCCCCACCTGGAGACTCTCTGCCCCCGCTTCCTCCCCATTGCCCTCCGCACATCACCCTCCACTGCACTTTGCACTCGCGCTGGTTTCTTTGCTGTTTGCTTCTCCCCCGAGGAGCTCTGCCAGGGCAGAGGCCCGCTTGTTCATGGATGTTACTCCGGTGCCTGGAGCAATGCTGGGTACAGAGTAGCAGCTTAGCAAATATGTGCAGAATGTTCCAGAAGAAGGTGCAAGGCAGCATATCAGTCAGGACAGGCCGGGCTACACTTCAGCAACAAGTACACCCGCCCCATGTCCGCGTGGCCTCAGACAACAAATGTTGATTTCTTTGCTCACTTTGAGCATCCCGGAGCCATGGTGGCCGCCGTGGATGGACAGGACGTGGCCTACCACGTGTCTCCTTGCGTGTCCTGCCCGCGTGTCTGCTTGCGTGTCTGCTAGTGTGTCCTGCCCGTGTGTCTTGCCCGGGGTCTTCTGCACATCACGAGGCTCTTGACATTTCTCTTGTCAGACCAGGTCCACGGCCAAGGATGGCAGTAGGACTCTTGGGGTAGGAAGGACGGGAGCTGGGAATCGGGGCAAGGGCCTCTCGGCCAGAGGAGGTCTGGTGAGCGTGGGGGTGGTGTCACTTGGGGCCACCAGGAAGCTCCCTGCCCTGCTTGGCATTGTGTGGTGGGCACGGCCCCGCAAAGGGAGAGGGCTCATGGAGGAAGGAGAGGGCTTTTTCCTGGAGCAGGGGTGGCCTTGCGTCACCCCTCATCCCTTGGAACTGGATCAGAGCCAGCGAAGGAGCCCTGGCCCACAGCCCCAGCCCCATCCCCGCGTGGCCCTCCCTGAGGCTCCCTGGGGGAGGCTGAGCTGGCACAGGTACATCAGTCATGCCTCCCTGCGTGTGCCTGTGACCTTTGACATGATTTGTGAGGCAGTGTCATTTGGTGTCTTTATTTTCCAGCCAGGTCTTGGAGGCTCAGTTGATCTCAACAGGGAGGCAAATACATTGTGACCTTCTACTGGGAAAGATGTTAACTTTTGCAGTACCCCGTGGGCAATGACACATGGGACAGGGGAAGGGACGTGTCTGTCGTGGGTGCGTGAGGCTGCAGGGACGCCGCCTCTCCACGCTTGAGGACCCTCTGCCAGGCCTCGGAGATGGGATGTGATAGCCACCATGTCTAGTCCCTACTCTGAGGTTGGGAAGCTGAAGCCAGGGGAGGGAAGGATGCCTGGGGCCCGCCAGGGAGAGGAGGCAGGGTCTGAGGTGGGGAAGCTGAGGCCAGGGGAGGGAAGGGTGCCCAGGGCCTGCCGGGGAGAGGAGGCAGGGCTGGGTTATCACCATCCACCTGCCTGCGAAGGGTCGGCCAGGCCTCAGCCACACTGAGTCAGTGGCTCAGACAGTCTGGTCCTTCTTGTGTCCTGGTGAGCAAAGCATGTGCGCCCTAGTGTCCCTTGCCTCTTGGGGGCCCCTGTGGGGGTGACGGCATCAAAGTGCACAGCAGCATCGTCATCATGGGGAATCTGGGGGAGCTGAATCCATGCCCAGGGGCTAGGAGAGGCTGGTGACGGCGAGGACCACTAGGGAGGGGCCACGAACCTCCAGGGCTGAGAGGGAGACTCATTTTTTATGCCATTTGGCGCAGTTAGATTTTAGAAAAACACACGTGGACATACTGTCTTTGAAGAAAATGAAACTAAAACCAGTAACAACAACGATGGCGTTAGTAACACGGCTCTGGAGGTCAAGGCTGGTGGCCCCGGCCATTCCCAGGCTTGCTTTTGTCCGGCCCTGGCCCTGCTCTCTCTCCATTGTGGGGGCCTGTCAGTGCTGGGGAGACTGTGGGCTGCTCGGTGTTGGGACCCCCACAGGTGCTCCCGGTTCCTCCTGGCTGGAGGTCCCTTCCCTGGGAGAGGTGAGGGGAGTCGGGAGGGGCCACCTGGACCGGATGTCCCACACCCTGCCCAGGGTCCTGAGCTCACAGATGCTCAGGAGACAGGAAACGCACCAGGCAGGGCGGGTGGTCGCCGGGTGGAAACGCACCAGGCAGGGCAGGTGGTCGCCGGGTGCCAGGAGATGAACGGTGTTGGGTCAGTGCCCTCACTCCTGCTGACCCCAGACACCAGGTCCATGTGAAACCAAAGCTAGTTTTTGGTGTTGTCACCAGGCTCACAGAAGAGTGGAAATTGCGTTTTTGGAAGTCAGGATGTGGCTTCTGTCCAGGGCATGGCTGAACTTCAAGACAGGAGAGGGACCCTGAGGCCCCGGGGCCGGGGAGCCTGCTGTGTTGACTGTGAACACTGAGCTGCCGCGGGCGACAGTTTAAAATCACCCCTGAGACTCTCGGTGGCCCCGTGGAATGGCCTAGGGTTCACAGATGCCCAGGTCAAGACACAGATTGTGCAGAAACTTCTGCAGATGGGGGTCCACCCCCGTCAGAGACCCCTGGTCCCGGCCTGCGTCTGAGTGTGACGCGTTTATCCGAGGCTGTTCACCGGCTCTGCCCGTCCACCTGGAAACTCGCAGGTGGGCCTGGTTCACCCCAGGGGTGTAGGGGTGCTAGGGAAGGTGCTTCTGCCACGAGAGCTGTGGGGATGTGGTCACCTGGGCTGGGCGGGGCTGGGCATCAACCTCACTGCAGCCTGTGACCTGGATGTCACCCACTCTGCATCTCAGAGGCTCTGAGGGGCCCAGCCCTTTGTCCACGGTCACCCACATGGAGTCGGCAGTGCTGGGGCTTGACTTGGGCTTCAGTGTCCCCAGGGGAGACGTTTGTTTCCACCCCATGGTCACGATTCCCTAGGTGCACTGGCGGGGCCAAGCCTTCCGGAAGAACCCACATTTACTGGGTCAGAGGGACAGGGAGGACCTTCCATATCATTTCAGCTCCACGCAGAATGCGTGTCAGGGAGAGGAAGTGAGGTACTGAATCAGTGAAGCCCGGTGGAGAGGCGCAGAGCCCAGCATGGCCACAGAGCCAGTGCTCCCTCAAGGCAGCCCTGGGCGTGGGGTCCACAGAGCTGCGGGTGCAGGCTGAAAGGGGCGGCCCCGCGCCCACCTGTCCCCGCCTTGCTGGGGCCCACACAGGCTCCTAGGACCTGGGGTCTCCAGCCTGGGGTTACTGTCCCCTCCACAGAGGCAGGTGAGAATAAAGGCACAGCTTTTGGATACTTACCACCTGGCAAGCCCACGACAGCCAAGGTTTCCCGGGCTGTAGCCGCAGCCATTAGTTTCAGAGGTGCTGTGTGACTGTCGCACGTGGCATAAAATTTTTGGTGGGCATTAATTGAGCCAATGATATAATTCCTGCTTAAACCGAGAGCTTCTCCAGGTCCCAAAGTTAAGAGTAAATCTGTAGACATTTATCTTATTGCTGCAAAGGGAAACACATCCCAGATGAATTCAGCCAGGAGCCCGAGTCTGCCCCATCCTGGAGTCCGTCCCTCTGCTGCCCACTGGGTGGAGACTCCAGGTGGTGGCCACCCAGCAGGTTTGGGGCATCCATGGTGACCGCTTCCACCACAGGCTTATCTGCAGCACCAATCTGCAGCCTCATTAGTGCTGGGCGTGCAGCCTGGGGACGCTCACAGCCACCTCTGACGCCCACCCGGCAGGAGACTATGGGGGCCTGTTGTCCTCCAGCCTGAGACCCCTGAGCCCCGGCTACACCCAGCCCTCGGCAGGGTCCTGCATAGGACACTGTAGATGCAAAGGCCACAGAGGCATGACCAGCACGCTGGCTGGCATGAGGGGCAGGGAGTTGTAGGACCTGTGGGGAGCCGGGGAGCATCTGCCCATCTGGAGACATGGCCCTCGGTGCCCCCTGAGGGGCCCTGGGAGATCAGAGACACTGACCCATGCAGGCCAGAGCAGGCCCGTCTAGAGCTGGCTTAGGCCACGGGCTTCTGATTTCAGGGCCCATCAGATTGGAAGCTGCAGGGGAACCAGAGCCACTCACCCTGCGCGGGCCAGGCGCACAGCAGGCACCTAAAAATGCTTGTGAATGACTGAACCAAGGTTGCAGGCGGAGGCCTGGTGGAATGAATGAATGAGTGGGGCAGTGGGGGCAGCAGGGGTAGGTTCGTTGTGAGGGCTGTGGAACCAGCCCCTCTGGGTTCCAGCCCCGTCCCCACATTCAGCTCTGAGAAGGTGCCAGGCTCAGCTTTCTGATTTGCAAGTGGGTTGATGCTGAGAGCCCGTCCTCACCCGAGCAGCACTCAGCCAGGGCCTCACGGTGGCTCAACAGGCACTGAACGGGGGAGGAGTGGGTTTTGGGAAGTGGGGAGGGTGGGGCCTGTGCCTGTGTGCAGGGGTCACAGGGTGGGGTCCTGGGAGAAGGACGAAGAGGGAGGCAGCGCCCTCCTGACCCCCGACCTTTTAGACCGATTCCCTCAGAGAAGAGCTCTGATCTCAGGTGGCCGGGCTGTTACAGCCATACCTGTGCCACGGCCATCACAGGCCATCTTCTGTTCCATGGCTGCCCTGGGTGACCTTCAGCCTGTGGGGCACACGCCTCAGCCGCAGGGTCCTCACTGCCTCCCCCACACTCACCCTTCACCGAGAGCCACGGTGGGGTGGTTCCAAAACTAGCCAGGTCACCCCACGTCCTGCAGAGCTGGTGCCATGAGGTCCAGCTCCCCACACAGCCTCCTCCATGCCCCCACAGCCTCCCCCATGCCCCTACAACAGCCTCTCCCATCCCCCCAACAGCCTCCCCACACCCCCCACAGCCTCCCCCATGACACTCACAGCCTCCCCCATCCCCCCCACAGCCTCCCCCATGACCCCCACAGCCTCCCCCATGACCCTCACAGCCTCCCCCATGACCCTCTCAGCCTCCCCCATCCCCCACACAGCCTCCCCCATGACCCCCACAGCCTCCCTATGCACCCCCAACAGCCTCTTCCATTCCCCCCCACACAGCCTCCTCCATTCCCCCGCACAGCCTCCCCCATGCCCCCAGAAAGAACAGCAGGTCCGCCCCAGGCTCCCTGGGCCCCCAGCCAGCGAGGTCTTCTTGGGACTACAGGACGTGGGTGTCCTGTGGGGCCGCCCCAGCACAGCACACAAAAGCCGGCCAGGGCAGCTGCCAGCTCAGCTGTCAGGGGAAGAGGACATTATGGTCCAGGGACAGGCAGGCCTGGGACCCCAGCGCCTACTCGGGAAGGAGAGTTACCCCTCCCAGCTCGGATCCTGCAGCTGTGCTTGGGGACCCACGGATGCCAAGGCAGGTGGCCAGGGCACCCCACCCCACTGCACTCCTCCTTAGGAGGTGTCCCAGGTGTCCCCAAGCCTTCGTTTCAGTGCTTGGCCCCTGAACGCTCCCATCACAGGGTTTACCAGCCCAGGCAGCAGCCGTGGGTTTCCCACATCCCACTCGGGCTCTCGGCAGGTGTTCATTCCCCAAGGAGCCACCAGGAGCGTGTGTCCTCTGCCTCTGTGAGGGGACCCAGGTGTCATCTTTGTTCCTGGCAGTGCTGGCAAAGACCAGGGCTCCCTATCAAGGCCCCCAGCCGGGCACCCTAGGACTTTGGAGGAGGCAGGGTCCCAGCCGCATGGCCCTTCTGAGACCACATGGTTCTGTCTGAAGATTCTGTGTCCTTCTGAGGACCCCAAGATTCAGGTCACGCCTGGACATTCTCCAGTTCCCTCCAGGGGGTAGCCCCCTGAGCATGGGAAAGAGGATGGGGTTGGGGGCACCAGCCCAGGGTCTTCTCTTGAGAACTGACTGCACCCCTGCCCCAGGAACAGGATTCTGGGGCCTTGAGGCCCACGGTTCATGCCGAGAGCCCCTTGGGGACCTCGGGGCAGGTGTATGGGGCCTCCTGGGCCGGTGCTGCTCTGGCTCTGTCCCGAGGCTGAGCTGGGCAAGTGCTCGCTGAGCTGTAAGCGGGCAGGAAGGGCCGGGACTTGGACCCACCCACCTGTCTCAGCAGCTCAAGTGCTTCTGGGATCAAGGGTCCTGAGATAGCTGCCCTGGCCGATGCCCAGTGGGAATGCCTGTGACGGGGCTGGTAGGAGGCTTTCTAATCCTCTGAGGGTGGCACCTGAGTCACCCAGAAGGAGCAGGCCCTGCCCTGCCCTCCACAGCCGCTGTGCCTTTGGGTGTGCATGGGTCTTGGTCGTGGACACCCCTGCCTCTCGTCCCAAAGCTGAGAGGGCCGGATTCTCCCCACAACCCCTCCTGTGCCAGAACTCGGACACACACCCGGGTGGCTCTTGGGACCCATGGCTCGGGATGCCTGGCCCAGAGGAGCGGGGCCAGTTGAGAAATTATTCTTGGTGCTGGGGGTGGCATTGAGTCTCTAGGGGTCCAAAACTCTAACCACACTGACTTGCGTGGGGCTTAGCCTGCCGGGGTCACCAGCGCCAGGCCCCATTTCTGCTAAGGTCCAGAGTGCTCTGTCACTGGCCACCCTAAGCCCTGGTGGATGTGGTGGAGAGGACGGACTTTCTGGGGCCATCAGCTGTGGCTGAGGGCTCAGAATCTCCAAGCACCCCCATCCCCTCCATTATCTGTGAGTCTTGGAGGAAGTGGAGGCGGAGGGCAGGGGTCCTGAGCTCCACTTTGCTGATGGGTCCCCAGAGGTCAGGGACTTGCCTGAAACCTCTTTGAGTGTTGGGGTCTGGAGTCCAAACCCCGGGATCTTCCCCTCAATGACCCCCAGAGCCCCCCCAGGAGCCTAAACTCTGATTTGGGGCGGGGGGGCTGTTGCTGGTATAGAGTGGATTGGGAGCAGGAGTCCCCAAGAACCCGGGGCCCTTCGGCTTTTGTAGACACCAGCCTCAGCCTCTCTGGAGCCATGTGTGGAGGCCCATGCACCCCGGGTGGGGTCTCTGGAGGCCGAGGCAAAAGCCCCCCAGGAATTCTGCTGATTCACACACTGCCCTCTGCCTCCCCCAGGCCTTGCCCCACTGGCCATGCACAGGCAGCTGGGTCTGGGTGTGATGGCCAAGTGCACGTGTCCATGGGGGATGTCTGGGGAATGAGGCAAACAGACCCCCAACCCGCGCAGCCCTCGGTGCAGCCCCTCAGCCCCAGGGCAGAACACCGTCTTTCTTGGCCAGTGGGGGATGGTGATGGGCCTCAGGGCCATTCCTGCTTTGTTCCTGTCATATTCTAGTTATTTTATTACAACTCTGGCTTTCTGGATCCCAAACTATGTACACATGAGGATCTCAATCCTGAAGATAACACAAAGACTGCGCCGGGCACGGCGGCTCATGCCTGGAATCCCAGCACTTTGGGAGGCTGAGGCAGGAGGATCGCTTGAGCCCAGGAGTTTGAGACCAGCCTGGGCAACATGGTGAAACCCTGTCTCTGCAAAAAATACAAAATATTAGCTAGGCGTGGTGCGCACGCCTGTAGTCCCAGCTACTGGGGAGGCTGGGGTGGGAGGATCACCTGAACCTGGGAGGTGGAGGCTGCAGTGAGCCGAGATTGCGTTACTGCACTACGGCCCGAGTGACGGAGCAAGACGCTGTATCAAAAATCAAAACAAAAAACTGTAACAACTGTAGCTGGATTTTCTAATTTTTAAAAAATTAATAGACTTTATATTTTTGACCAGTTTTAGTTTTACCGAAAAATCGAGTGCATGGAAAGCCTCCGTGTGCCCTTCCCCCACTATTGGCGTCTCAAGTTGGTGTGGTACATTTGTGACAATTGATGAGTTAATACTGATACCCATCATTATTAACTAGAGGTCATACTTCAGTCTTAACGCTGCACATTCGGTGGGTTTTTTTTTCTTTTTTTGAGACGGAGTCTCACTCTGTCGCCCAGGCTGGAGTGCAGTGGTGCGATCTCAGCTCACTACAAGCTCCGCCTCCCGGGTTCACGCCATTCTCCTGCCTCAGCCTCCTGAGTAGCTGGGACTACAGGCGCCCGCCACCGCGCCCAGCTAATTTTTTGTATTTTTAGTAGAGACGGGGTTTCACCGTGTTAACCAGGATGGTCTCGATCTCCTGACCTCATGATCCGCCTGCCTCAGCCTCCCAAAGTGCTGGAATTACAGGCGTGAGCCACCGTGCCCGGCCCATTCTGTGGGTTTGAACAACTCTGTAAAGTCCTGTGTCCACCGTTACTACTGCATCATACAGGATATTTCCACAGCCCTAAACATCCTGTGTTCCTATTTAGCCCTTTCTTCCCTCCCCACAAACTCCTGGAAACCTCGGATCTTTTCCACAGCTTTGCCTTTTCTAGAATGTGGTATGTTTGGAATCACACAGCATGGAGCATATTTGGATTGACTCCTTCCAATTGCAATAGCGTTTAAGGTTTCTCTGTGACTTCTTGCGGCTTGATGGCTCATTTCTTTTTAGCACTGAATATTATTCGGGTTTTTCCAGTTACCATCCAAAGCACTTCTGCTGTATACATCCACTTGTGGGACTTTGTGTGGACATAAGTTTTAAATTCCTTTGGGTAAATACCAAGGAGCACGATTGCTGGATCGTGTGGTAAGAGCACGTTTAGTTTTGTAAGAAACCGCCAGACTGTCTTCCAGCGGCTGCACCATGTTGCATTCCCAGCAGCCGTGGCTGAGGGTCCTGTTTCTTCACATCCTCGCCAGCATTCGGTGCTGTCCGTGTTCTGGGTTTTGGCCGCTCTAGTAGGCGTGTGGTGGCATCTCATGGTTGTTGTTAATTTGCATTTCCCTGGTGATGTAGGATATGGAGCATCTTCTTATATGCTGGTTTGTCATCTGTAGATCTTAGGAGAGGTGTCTGTTCAGGTCTTTTGCCACCTCTACTTTTTTTTTTTTTTTTTACAGAGTCTCTCTCTGTTGCCCAGGCTGAAGGGCAGTGGCGCCATCTCGGCTCACGGCAATCTCCACCTACCGGGTTCTTCAGCCTCCCGAGTAGCTGGGATTACAGGTGCGTGCCACCACGCCCAGCTAATTTTTTTTGTATTTTTAATAGAGACGGGGTTTCACCATGTTGGCCAGGCTGGTCTCAAACTCCTGATCTCAAGTGATCCACTGGCCTTGGCCTCCCGAAGTGCTGAGATTACAGGTGTGAGCCACTGTGGCCAGCTGGTTATTTTCTTATTGTTGAGTTTTAAGAGCTCTTTGCATATTCTGTGGCTGGTTTTTATTCTTTTCATAGTGTCTTTTGCATAGTAGAATTTGTTAATTTTAATGAAGTTCAAGCTATCAATTCTTTCATAGATTTTTCTTTGCTGTTGTATCTGAAAAGTCACCCCCAGAACTCAAGTTCTCCAGTTGGAATTTTTAATTAAAAAAACAACAAGCTTAAGCTTTACGTAAAGTTTTAATTGGTTAACACAAAAAATGTTAACATACTCTTAGATCTAAAATAATTCTAACAGGTAGACATTTTGCCACCCAGTGGGTAGAGGATGGTCCCGCCAGGCTGGCTGACTCTGGTTTGGTTCAGGCCAACCCTACCATGAATCTCCATCCACTCAGCATCTACCTTGAAAGTCCAAGTGAACAAGGGAGACGGTGACTTCTGTGGTTTCCCTGGAGATTCCCAGGGCTATCGGCATGGCTGGGGGAGCCCCTGACTCCAGCTCGGGTGTGTGGCCTCCGTCTTAATCGGGGCTCTGGACGAGGACACACGGGGAGATAAGAGCCTAGTCCAGCCAGGCTGGCACCATGGACTATCGTGATCTCCTGTCTGGACACCTGTCCAGTGATTGGGACAGGTGGTCTGGGTTTTCTAGCAATGCCCCCACACCATCTATGCCCCCCGCCTCCTGCAGCCCCGGATCTCACGCAGCCCCGGCTGGGGCCACCACCATGACTCACTGAAATGTCACCAGGGTAAAAAAGGTCAAAGCTGCCCGGGCCACAGGAATGAGAGTCCTGTGAGCAGCTCAGGGGCCTCCCCACCATGTGTGGAAGCGTGCCCTCTGCCCCATCTCTGTCTCTCTGTGTCTCTGTCTCTCTCACTGCTGAGTCCCACAAGGCCTCCCCGAGGTCCACCCAGACCCTCCTGGAACCCCATTTCACCCCCTCCCCGCGCTCTCTAATGGCCGGCTGCCTTCACTTTTCTAGCCAGTCCTTGTAGGAGGGGTTGGGGGCAGACCTGGGCAAATGTGGACCCAGGCCCTCTAGGTTCCATCTGCCCCTGGCCCTCCCCAGAGCCTTCCTGGGAGTGTGAGTGCAGGTGCCCAGCGGAGATGCTGACACCCTCCGGGGTCCCAGCTCTGCCATGCTGGGCAGTGCCACTTCTCTGAAACCGGCTTCCTCATCTGAGAAGTGGGCTGGTAAGGGTCCCCACGATGGAGAGGATTGCACTGGGCAGAGCCCTCCGTGTCAGCCCGGCTGTAGGAAGCCCCCCATGACTGTGCCCGGAGCCCCTGGGTGCCTGGAACTTGGGGAACGAACTGAAACGGAGACCCCGCCTGCTCACTGCTGTTTGCCCAGCTGCTTCTCTGGCAGGCACGGCGGGGAATGGGGTCATTTCTGAATATTCTTTAGAATTCCAGCCTCTATTTTCGCCAGCTGATCGGCTGTTCGGCCTCACACCATTGGCGAGCGAGGATCCAGCCCGTTCTGATCTTGGCCCTTGTGGGCGAGTGACAAGGTGATGTCCCTGGGGGTGAGTCAGAGGAACTAGGGGCCCCGGAGGGGCGGGGACCAGGCAGGGCCACCTCCCCACCGCAGCTCCGCCCTCCCTTTCACGCTCCCTACCCCACACGCGTCTGGAACATATCAGAGGCGTGCTTAACAGAATTGTATGGTCTCTCTTTAAAGTTTTTTTACAGCAAATGGAGAAAAACATTCGCATTATTTTAAGAAACTAAGTGACTGAAGTTTGTTGTTAGCTCTTGTAGACTCTCATGGATTTTCAGCAATGGGACCAAGATTCTCAATAAAAAAAAAAATAAGCCCAGCAAGGAGGCTTCTCGTTTTCAGTAGATTATCTTGTTATCTTTTAGATGGGGGGCGCTATTGCAGAGTATTTTGGAGATTCAAAAAAAGCAGTTTAAAAAATTAATATCTGCCCACCGTAAACAGTAGGAGAGTTGGGGCGCTCCTACTCCCACCTGCCGCCTGCCTCAGCCCCCTCAGGTGGCCCTTACCTGCCCCATCTGGGTGGGAACAAGCCCCCCCAGGCTTCAGCATCTGCTCAGGCTCACCCTTGTCAGCCGCAGATTCTCTGTGTTGGGGGAGGGTCCCGGGAGCTCCCCCCTCCCCCAGGCTGCTGCAAGTCTCTGGAGGCTTCTGTTGGGGGGCAGGGAGGGGCATCTGCTTCGTGGCCTCACAGCAAAGAGAAGAGATGTTTTTTCTTTAAGAAGCAGAAGGGTGAATGGCTGCAGACGGCTCTCCCCCTAGCTTTGTTTAGATTTATCTTCTTTATAAGCTGCGCTGGGCTGGACTCCCTGCTAAACCGCCAAGGGGATGTGTGAGCCAATTACACACTGAACTGGGCAGGAAATGTTGAGGAAAAATGAAGTTTCTGTCTGGCAACTTCCAACCCAAACTTCGCTGGGACGCCAGGGAAATCCCCGTGAGCCACACGATGCTCTTTGCTCAATGTCGTCACGGCAACTTCCCACTGGAGACGCGCCGCGGGAATGGAGCGGGGATGAGCGGGCCTCGGCCGGTGTCCGGCTCCCCGCGGCCTGCTGCCCAGGCTGGGGTGGCCCCTTGCCTTCTTTGTGGAGAAGGGACGCCAGGGGCTCGAGACTGTTAAATAAAGCACAATCTCAGGGAAGCAGAGAGGTCGAGCAACCCCCTAACCCCAGCTAGCACCCGGCAGTGACCAGCCAGCCCCGAGCCAGCCCTTTAGAGCCCCTAAACCCACAGCAAAGCCGCCTGTGGTGGAGGAGCTGGGCCCTGGACACTGGTGCTCGCAGGCTGTGGCAGGGGGAGTGGGGGGGACTCTCTCGCACATTTCCTTACTTGTCCCAGGGGCCAGATCCTCCCAGCTCGGGAGATGTCATGCAAGGCAGTGAGGACCCAGTGGGTCCCTGCTCAGGGGGAGATAAAGAGGAAGGCGACGGAGAAGGGGGCGTCCATGGGCCCTGCACCCTGTTACCTGGGCGCCTTCCGAGAGCCGCTGCTGGGTCCCTGTGGCAGCGTCCTGTGCCACCCCTGACGCAGATAAGGGACAGGGACGACCCACCAGCAGTGAGAAGGAGACACAGCCATTGTGGAAGCTCAGATGGCCGTTCTGACGGGAAAGTCACCTGGGGCACCCCTAGTGTTTCTGCTGTTGTCTGGGAGTGGACAGTGGCCCTTGTGGGTGGCTGATTAGTGCTTGTCTCTCTTCGGCTCCAACGCGAGCGGTTGACTTCCCGGGCTTGTCAGTCTCTGGTGGCTGCTGTGAAAAATGGACCAAAACTTAGTGTCTCGAAGCCACCTGGCTTTACTGTCTTACAGTTTTGGAGGTTAGAGGTCTGCATGGGTCTCCCTGGGTCAAAATCAAGGTGTGAGCCAGGCTGCTTCCCTCTGGAGATTTCAGGAGAGACTCGCTCCCTCCTCCCCCACCTCTGGAAGTGACTGCGTCCCTTGGCTCGTGGCCCCGCCTCCATCTCGAAGGCCAGCCATGCCGCATGGTGCGTGCTCCCTGCTCCATTGCACACCTCCTACCTTCCCTGACCGCTTGAGCCCCTTGCGATGATCTGCACTGGCCCCACCCAGGGTCACCTCCCATCCCGTGCCCTTCGTCCCATCTGCAACGTAAGGTGACATGGCCACCTGTTCGTCCTGCAGATTAGAATAAAGACATCTTTGGAGCCATTATTCTTCCTTCCACTCAGGGAAGAACTTTCAGTGGGTAGCAGTGGCTTGGCTACCATGATGGGACAGCCGGGTGGCCGTCATTTCTTGGGACCCCCGCCCTAACACACCCCTGGCGACATACTGAGCCTCACTGCATCTTTGCAAACCTTGGCAAGTCTGTTGACCCTCTGGGGAAGCCTCTCAGTGGAAGGGCCATGTCCCTTTTGGATGTCTTCTCATCACATCACTGCTTCTGCTACAGGTCGCTCCTCTGCTGGTTCCTGACAGGAAGGAGGTGCTGCCAGCGCTGACCCCACAGGGAGGGTCTGCGGAGAGGTAGCTGGGGTGATGGGGTGGCTCTGGCCTGGGGAGCCAGGCCTGGCTGCGCGATGCTGCATTTCTGCTCGCTCAGCCTCCCCTGCCCAGCACACTATAGAGCAGGTGTTGGCACAGTGGGCGGTGGCTGCAGCCTGGCTCCCTTTAACGTCTACTCCGAGCGGGCCATTGGCCTCTGTCCCTCCTCCGCACTCCTTTCCCAAGCTTCAGGGTGGGGGGCATCGGACCCAAGTTCCTCTCCTCGGGACAACCCTTGTCACTGTAGAGGTGGCTCCCTGGGGCCGCTTCGAGTGGAGGGACAGCCCCCAACAAGCCTGCTTTAGCCGCTGGTACTGACGAAGGCGGGCCAGGCCCCGAGGCTCCTTCCCACTTCTGTTAAGGTGAGGCCAAGCTGGGGAGGCTGTGAGCGCCAGGCCACCAGGGGCTTCTCTTCAACCCCCTCCTCTGCTGCAGGGAAGTCCCTACAGTGACTCTTCCTGGAATCCGGCCCCGGTGGCTGGACGATGGGGAGAAGGAGGAGTGGGGGAGGGGTGCACTGGCAGGCACAGGCTGCAGGCTTAGGAAGGTGGTACAGGAGGAGATCTCTTCTGGAACCATTTTAGATTTACAGAAAATTTGTGATAATACAGAGAGTTACTGCATACGTCTGGAGAGCTTTAAAAAATTAAGAGACTATTTTTTTACAATAGCAGTTTTAGTTTTACAGAAAAATGTTGTATAAGTAGAGAGTTCCCTTATGCCCCCCGCCCAGCATGTGCACACGCCCCCCGGTTCCCCCACCACCGCCCCCCCCCCCACTGTCCACATCCCACTGCAGGTGCAGTGGCTGCAGCGGGTGACCCGGCATCAACACGTCCTTATCACCTGGAGTCCACCCTTTACCACACGGCTCGCTCTTGGCACTGGACGTTCTGTGGGTTTGACGTGTTTATAACAGCACGGATCCCCCCCGCTGCGTCACATGGAGCAGCTCCACTGCCCTCGCACCCTCTGGGCTCCTCCTGTTCACCCCTCCTCGCCCTAACCCTGGCAACCACTGGTCTTTCTGCTGTCTCCGTGGTTTCGTCTTTTCAAGAGTGTCATACACAGTAAGGCCTCACTTCATATCATTGATAGGTTTTTGGAAACTGGGACTTTAAGCAAAATGACGTAAAACAAAATGAATTTGACCGCAGGCTAATTGACATGAACAAGAGTTAAGTTCCTATGGCATATTTCCGGTCACAAAAACATCACCAAACTTCTAAATAAAGTCCAAAACCCTTCTAATATTAAACATGGAAACAAATGTGAACTGTGCGTTTTTAATCAAGAATTTAAGAAAGATTATTAAAAACAAGTAAGATAATTATTTCCCCACTTATTCCAGTTCAGGGTGACCAGAGCCCATGCCCCCATCTCGGGGCACCAGGCGGGAATCCACCAGGGCATAGCGCACGCCGCTGTGGGAGTCACTGTCCTGGAGCGGGCACTCCGACGGGAACAGCTTCGACACGCCAGCTCCCCTACGTGCACATCTCTGGGAGACGGAAGGAAACTGGAGCATTCCACAGAAAACCCATTGCGGACCTGGGGCGATGCGCAGGCTTCACGGACAGTGGCCCCGGGTGGGAGCAGATTTTCTTTTCTCAACATTATGATGAAACAACATTAAAGAAAATAACACTGGCTGGGCGCGGTGGCTCACGCCTGTAATTCCAGCGCTTTGGGAGGCCCAGGCAGGCGGATCACGAGGTCAGGAGATCGAGACCACCCTGGCTAACACAGTGAAACTCCGTCTCTACTAAAAATACAAAAAAATTAGCCGGGCGTGGTGGTGGGCGCCTGTAGTCCCAGCTACTCGGGAGGCTGAGGCAGGAGAATGGCATGAACCCGGGAGGCGGAGCTTGCAGTGAGCCGAGATTGCGCCACTGCACTCCAGCCTGGGCGACAGAGCGAAACTCCGTTTCAAAAAAAAAAAAAAGGAAATAACATTATCCAAGGACCTGCTATCATTGAAACCACGCGTCACACAGCCTCTTTAGACTGGCTTCTTTCACTTAACAATATGCCTTCAAGGTTCCTTCAGATCTTTTCAGAGCTTGATACACGTTTCCCTTTATTCTTGATCAGATTCATCATATTCAAATATCATAGTTGGTTACGATTATTTTACTTTTAAAGACTAGGTTTCGCTATGTTGCCCAAGCTGGACTCGAACTCCTGGGCTCAAGCTATCCTCCCGTCTCAGCATCCCGAGTGGTTGCGATGACAGATGTGAGCCACGTCGTGGGGCTTCATTTCTCTCTATTGTCAAATAATATCCCATTGTCTGGATGGGCCGTAGTTTGTTTATGGGTTTAACCCTGTTCACCTGCTGAAGCACATCTTGGATGCTTGCAGGTTTTGGTGACTCTGAATGAAGCTGCTGCAAGCACCTGAGTGCAGGTTGTTTTGCGGCAGGGAAGGCCTTTGCTGTAACGATGCAGTGTGCTCAGTCTTAGTGTTACGGGTTGAACTATGTCCACAAAAAATTCCTATGTTAAGTTTCCAACCCGCACTACCCCGGAATGTGGCTTTCTTTGGAAATAGGGTCATTGCAGGTGTAATTGGTTAAGATGATGTCATACAGGAGTAGGCCTTGATCCAATGTGAGTGCGTCCTGATACAAAGGGGAAATCTGGACACACAGACACCCACGCGGGAAGGCCGTCTTCATCTTCATGTGACGGTGACAGAAAGTTGGAGGCAGAGACCCAGGGGGTGCTTCTATGAGCCAAGGAACGCCAGGGTGCTGGCAGCTGCCAGGAGCTGGGAGGGAGGCCTGGGACAGTCTCCTTCGCAGCCTCTGGAAGGAGCCAACCCCGCTGACACCTGGATCTGGGACTTTGGCCTCTAGAACAACAGACAACGCATTTCTGGTGTTCAGCTGCCCAGTCTGCTGTCCTTCGTCCTGGTGGCCTCTGGACACTCACACACCCAGCGGGCCTGTGTGTTTAGGGCTGGCCATGGCCAGGCAGCACGGGAGGACTTTGCGCATGGGATCTCCTTGCAGCTTCTAACTGCCTGGGAGGGAGGTTCTGGTGTCCCTGTGTTTGGTGCTCGGGTTGCCTCCCAGGTGGTGGTCCCAGCCCAGGGCTCCGAGGCTCAACCGCTTACTGCCAGCACCTGTGATGTTCACCTCCGCCCGGGCTCAAGACCATGAAAAGTCTGTGCTCAAAGAGCAGCAGCCTGGGGTTCGCCCTGGCAGGTGATCCCCCTGCCCACACATGCACAGCCTCCCTAACTCTCCACGGTCCCACCGCTGCCGAGGGCCTCCGGAAATTTGGAGCTGAGGTGGGGCTTTGCGAGCCTCTCCCGCCCTGTAGCCTGTCCACCCCCCTCCAGCCACCCTGCCGCTGACGAGGCGCCGATAGTTATTTCTGCAAGAAAAGCAGCTTTCACTCTCTCTTTATTCCTTCAATTATGCAGCCATGTCTCGACAACGCCATTCGTCAGAGCGGTCAGGCTGAGGGGGACGCTGCAGCGGACAGGACAGCTGCAGCCAGCCCTGTCGTGACCTTGGCCACCAGGGAACGCCCTGTGTGTTATCAAAATTAATTATTTCTGGGAGAAATGTTAGCCAGGCCCTCATGGGTTTGAGACATGGAGACAGAGCTCCTCCCTGCATTCTTAGCATGCCTGGGGGGCCCGGGGGTCTGGGCTTCTCCGAGTCCAGGGATGGGGGTGCTGCTTCTCTGTTTTTGGTCCCGGCACCTCTGAAGGCTGTCCTAGGGTATCTGAGGCTCTTGCCCCAGACCTTGGTGGGTTTGGTAATTAGGGGTGGTGGTGGAGTGGGGTGGGAGGTCACTGCTCCCGTGGATTGGGGGTGCTAAGGCCCACAGGCCCAGAGCCTGGCGGGAGGTTGCAGGCTCTGCGGCCAGCAGCCAGCTCTGCCCAGTTCCAGGCCCAGCTCCTCGCTGCCCCTGCCCAGGCCCCAGGGCCTCCCTCTGGCTCTGCTCCTAGAAACTACCATCTCCCCTGAAACCTCCAGAAGGGGTTCTCACCCCCTTAGAATTAAACCGAAGCTCTCGTGCTGGTTGCAGGCTGACAGCACCATGTGACACCTGGCCACTGGCCACCCCGTCATTGTCATAGTTTGCGTGGGTCTCTGTGGCCTGGCTGGGGCTGGGGGTGGTGCCCAGAGGCTGGGACCCTCACACCCAGCAGCACGCCCCGCCGACATGACCTCCCATCTCTATGCCCTCTGCAGGGAGGTGCTGGTCGGGATGCATTGCTGGCCTGAAGGGGTTCGAGGGAAGGCCGCCTCGCGACTGCCTCTGTAGCAGAACCCCTGGGGGCTGCTGTGTCCTCTCAGCGTATCTAGAGAAGCACTCGGGAGGATTATCGACGACTTCAGTGGGATGTGTTTGCGGTTTACCTTCAAAGTCGTGGCCGCCCTTTATTGAACAAATGCCTGAGTCAGAAGCTCCGCTGAGGGAGCCAACACATTCGCTCCACTTGGCCGGCTGATCATCTGCGATCATCACGTTGTTTTCCAGAGGAGGAAACTGAGGCACAGGAGGTGTAAGCAGCATGCTCAAGGAGTCACAGAGAGAAAGTGGCAGAGTGGGGATCAAACGCTGGGATTCAGAGGCGGCACCGCTCCCACCGCTGCCTCGGGGACAGCACCCTGGGCCTGAGTCGGGCCCTGGGGCCGGGCATCCTGGCTGAGGGGCCTGGAAAGACCCTACAGTGTCTGCCACGACCTCCTGCTGAGCCCACACAGAGCCCGGGTGATGCCCGGCACCGCCGGTCCTGCCCTTCCCTCACAGCTGCCCACCATGGCCCCGCCCCGCCCCTCCCTGAGCCTGCCCCTCCCTGAGCCTGCCCCTCCCTGAGCCTGCCCCTCCCTGAGCCTGCCCTTGTGGTTGTGGATGGATCAAAGCCCCCGTGGCTCCCCGCCACCCCCCTTCCTGGGAGGTGACCGATACCAGAGATTAGCTGCCTAAACAATTAAAAATCCTGTTTACCGGCCACTGGGACTATTTCAGGTTTCACCTTTCAGCCAATCAATGCCCAGTCCGTGCAGTCAATAGCAGGCTGTCTGTCTGGTGCCCGGGAAGCGAGGCTGGGAGGACCCACCATGGGGGCTTCTGGGAGGGACAGTGGGGCTGTGTCCGAGAGGGTCGGGGGCAGTGCTGGGCCCTGGGAGCCCTGGCAGGGGACCCCTTCAGGGCAGGGTCTGGGGGCTGCCTGGGGGCTCTGTCCTCATGGGGAGTCACCAGGTGGCACTGCCTGCTGGCCCTGAGCCCTCCATGCCACTCTTTCCTCCTCTCCAAGTGGAAAAAAAAACAAAAACAAAAACAAAAAACAAAAAAAAAACCACCAAAAACAAACAGCTCACGGGTTTGTTGGAAGATGCTGTGTGGTATGAGATACGCAGGCCCAGTGGACAGCAAACACCCCATAGCCATGGCCGCACCAATGGTGACACAGCTGTCACCACGTGCCTCAACATTGCCCCAGCTGTGGCCTCTGGGTGGGCTCAGTGGACCTCAGAGGTTCTGGTACCCCCAGATCTTTCCAAAGGGGCTAGGGCCAGGGAAGGGCCTGATTGAAGAGACCAAGCACACCTGGAGTGTGGGCAGGTCCAGCCCCCTCTTGTGAGAGGGCCTGTGGGACAGCTGGGGCCTTGCTCTCTGCAGCTCTCAGCTGGCCCTCCCATGCCTGGCCAGCCTCCGTCAGCTCCACTTCTGGGAGCTTGACCCTCTCCTGCTTTTTCCCCATGAACGCCCCCTCCTCCCATGGCTAGAGACGCACACAGGAGCTGGGACAGTGGGACGGGGGAGATGGCTCCTCTAGCCCGAACTCAGCCCCCACCTCGAGTAAGTCACAACCTCCATACTTCCTTCCCCAGGCACCGAGTGGGCCACAGGCACGCAGCCTTGCCGCTTAGCATTGGTGCTTGTGGGGGGCTGGGCCCCCTTGAAAGAGAGTGAGGTGGTCAAGGGGGAGCAAGCCAGGAGAGGCCCGTGGAAGCCCAGCACCTCAGCACCACCAGGACGGGCCCCCAGCCTTCAGCCTTCAGGGCTCATTCATTCATTCACTTAGAAAGCCTACTGGGCCCCCACAGTGTAGGGACTCGGCAAGTGAATGAAACAGCCCCCCATACCATACTCGCAGAGCACGGAGCTTGGGCCTCAGCTGCAAAGGCCCCCATGCCCAGGACCCAGCTGGCAGGCTACAGCCGGGGTGACCCATCCAGAATCTGGGGAGATGGGCTGAGGGCTGTGGAGGGGGCCATAGGAGGGCCTGGGGGTGGGGCTGATGGAGTGGGATACAGGGCAGCCAGGCTGGGGGGCTGAGGGTGCAAGGTCACAGGGCCCAGGGCCCCCAGTCTGGGTGCCGCGTGAGTTGTACCCATGTCTGGGGGACTAGGACCTGAATTGGCACAAGGCAGCACCCAGGAGGCCCTCCAGCTGGAGACCTCCAGTAAGAGCGGAGGATCTATCCAGCAACCACTGAGGGGCCTGGCCTGGTTCTGGGGACCCCTCCCCTCCCAGAAGAGCCCCCATCCCCAGGCCCGAAGGTGGGGGATGATGCGTCTCCTACAGTCCGGGTTCACAAGCAAGACACAGGAGGCGGGGGCTCCCTCGGCCGCAGATAGGCTCCGGGGCTGGGCTCCAGGGCTGGTGCACTTGGACTCATGAGTGGAGCGAAGCCAAATTTTTTGACAGCCCTGAAAGATGGCCAGTGCCCAGGACTTCTGATGAGAGACACAGGGATGGTTCCGTGGAGGCTGGACCCTTCTGTGTGCGTCCAGGACGGCAGCCGTGAGCTAGAACAGTCACCAGGGCAGCTGACGGAGGGCAGGGGACCCCTCCACACCCAGCCTGTCCAGGACACCCTGGTCCCTGGCACGGCCTGGGTCTTCCCTCGTTTCTCCAGGATGCCAGACAGATGCAGGGGCCTTGCTTGTGAGAGAGGCCATTTCCAAGGAGGCCTGTGGGAAACAAGCCCTTTTACTCCCCCACCCCAAGGAGGGTCTTTCTCCCTGGGTTTCTGCCTCCCTGAGGTCTCCTCTCAGATCAGAGGAGGGAGTTCCCACTGGTAAAGCACTGAGGGCGGTCGAAAGCCCCAAAGGCCACCCTGCTCCTTCCTTGCCGGGCTGGGTGACGACCCTACAGTGGGGTGGGCCCCTCATAGAGGGGCAGGGGTGCTGAGAGCAGGCACCGGGGCCTGGATGAGCTGCTGCCCCTGCCCTGCTCAGCCCGGCCAAGCGATCCCGGGCTCTCATGGGGTCCCACGTTTGAAGATGCAGGGGTGGCTGAGGGAAGGGTCTCATCTAGGAAAGGGAGAGGGCTGTGGCCAGGGCCGGGGGAACAGTCCAGTCACGGGGGAAGAAGGAGGCAGGTGGGAGCTGCCAGGCTGCCAGGCTGCCAAGCTGGGAGTGAGGAGGCATCCCTGCTAGGGATCTGATAAAGCTTCCAGGGGCAGGGGAGGAGGGTGCAGTGTCTGTGGGTGGGGGCAGGGGCAGCCACAAGAGATGGAACCTGGATGGGAAGGGACAAGAAGGGTGACACCCACAGGGGCGGGAGTCCCAGGCTGGGTCATGGAGCTCACACTAGGCCTGAATGTGTGCTGAACACCTTGGCCAGAACAGGTAGCTATCTGGCTGTGGGGGAACAGGTAGGGGGTCTAGTTCCTCCCAGGAGGTAGAGAGGGTCCTTGAAATTGCCTCCTGGGGACTCTTAAGTCAAAACAGCCACCCTGGTGAACCCTGCCCCCATCCCACAGACAACAGGGCCTGGAACATTGGGATTGGTGTGAAATTCCGCATCTATCTTCTCGTTTGACCCTTGCAGCGGCCCGTGGGACTGGACAGAACACACTGACAGCTGGAGGCTGGAGGCAGCTCTTGGTACACTTCCCTGGCTTGGGCAGGCGCGGGAAGCCGGCACCCTGGGGTACCAGCCAGGCCTCTGGCCATAAGCAGCAGATGGCTCTGAGAGGTGGGTGCCCTTCCCACAGCCCCCAGGGCTGCTCGCTGGAGCAGAGGGGGTCCTCCCTGGGATGTCACTCTCCTAAGATGATGAGATGGAGGCTGAGGGAATGAGAGGCAGTGAGCATCTACTGCCTGGCCCTTCCTTCTCACCCCCCAATCTCCTAGGACTAAGATGGGGCTAGACCTGTGCTGCTGCAGAAATGGACGTTTCAACCGGCCAGCCACGGCTCCCATTTCCCGACTGTCCCGGTGGAGACGGGCACCTGGCGGCCACACGGTCAGTGTCACAGTAGCCTTCGCCTCTGCAGGGACACCGGCTCATTGGCCTCCTGAGGCCATGCGTGGACACTGGGCCTCTCGAGCCAGGTGGGGACACTTCTACCTGGCTAGTTAATGCCACTCGATGTTAGAAGTTTGAGGCAACGTTGCCATCATTTTAAGTGCCTGCCGATTTCTGTCACCATTGGTCATCAGGACACAGATATATTTTGAAGGGGCCCTTCTGATGTATCTATTGGTGGAGCTAGTTGAAAAGCCTGACCTAATGGTGGAGTCTGGGAGCAGTGAGGCCATCGTGTTTATCTAGCTGGTAAGGTAACGCCCTGGGCGGAGGCTGAGGACCGCCAGGCGCCCCAGGTCGGGGACTGGGCTGGAGGGTGGCAGCGCCCTTCAACACCCTGCAGAGGGTGGGGTGAGATTACAGTGGTGGGGGGCACTGCTGGGGACAGGGTGGGAGGGTGGGGACAGGCAGGCCGGACACCCTGGACCCACTCAAGGGCCTGCAGGGGTCTGAGAAAGCGAGAGGGAGGCAGAGCATGGGGGAGAAATGCAGGAGGGAAGGAGGGAGGGAAGGAAGGCTCATTCTTTTCCCTTCTAGAAATCACGAATTGGTTACTACAAATTACTTCAAGGCCTTGCTGCTGGTGGGGAGGAGGTGGCACCTGCAGGAGAGGCTGGCCCTGGGTGAGTCTCACGCCCCACACCCTGCTCTGCACCAGGGCGCAGACCCTCCCTGAGTAGCGGCCCCCAGACCCCAGCCTGGCACTCATCTGTCTCCAGCCCAGAGAGAGGCCCAGGGCAGCTGTGGGGCCAGGCTCCCCAGGAGGGTGGCTGAGGGGTGGGGACTGGGAGACAGATGGCTTCTGAGGCTGTCCTGCATCCACCTGTTGGCCTGAAGATGGATCTGAGCGCTTACTATGTGCTAGGGAGTGTGGTAGCCCTGGGGAGTCAGCCACACAGGACTAAGGGCTCTGGGGCGGGGACGGTCGCTGCAGCCTCTGACTGCCAAGAATTGCAGTTGAGGGGGTGGGGGTCAGAGGGCTCCTGACTCACTAGTTGCATGCCCTTCACAGCACTGTCCCACTTGTCACCTGGACTGTCACTGCTGGGCCACCCCCACTGTCCCAGGCCACAGAAGGGTGCACGCAAACACCCTCCTTTTCCAGGTGGGGAGGCCCAAGCCCAGGGAGGAGGCCCCTGGCCCGTCACTCAGAGTGGCAGCAGGGCTGGACACAAATGGGGGCTTCAGCTCCAGGTCAGGGAGTCCCCATCCCCAGGCCTAGAAGGGAGGGTGACTCTGCAGCTCTGTGGCCCCCACGGCCCCTCCTGCACCCTCCCAACTCCGCTTCTCGAGAAAGGCTATTCTCGGGTCTTCCCAACAGGTGCCGAGCACGGAGCATGAGTCTGGGCTGAAGTCAGCCTCCCAAAGTGTCTTGGCTGGGCCTTGAGGCCACCTCCACCCCCAGCAGTGCTGAGAAGCCCAAGGCCCGAGACTGACAAGCATTTCCGGGGCTGGTACGTCCTGGGCTGGCTCCGAGAGGGGGTGGCTTCGGGCTGGGTCTGTCACCCTTATCTGGGGACTACAGCGAGGGCTGGAGAGTGCCTTTCCCTCCCCTCCAGGGGAAAAGACAACCCTGACATGGGGGTGGATGCCCCCTCCTCCAGGAAGCCCTCCTGGCCCTGGGTGGCCCCCTCTGTACCTGCGCCCCATTCCTATGTAGTTGTTGGTTCTGAGCTGGGCTTTTGGGGAGGGGAGGACAGGGCTGTGTCCAAGCTGGCACTTGGATGCCACTCTGCACGAGGCCTGTGCTAATTCCTTTCCCAAGGGCTGGGTGCTGTGACCCCCCAGGTTTCTGGGGAGGCTGGGAGCCCCTGGGAGGTTGGATGCCTTGTCCTGGCAGCCTGGCTCCAGCCCTGTATCCTGGTCATGCTTTGTCCTGCATTCAGCAGTGTGCCTGGCACTTTGTGCGGCCTCAGGAGGTAGCTCCTGAATAAAGGAATGTGTGCCCACCTCAGCCACAATTCCTACAGAGGGGGGACTGAGGACTCATTTCAAAAGGGCTGGTGCCACTTCTGGAACCCCTGGTTCCTGGGGAGAGGCCCAGGCTCCAACAGGCAGACCCGGCCCAGGGCCGTCTCCTGGGCCTCCACCTTGGGCTCAGAGGGGCTGGAGTTAGAGGTGCCGCCGGCAGGCAGCGTCCCCACCCCAGAGCCACCCTTGGCCCCTGCCCTCGCTCGGCCACATAGGCACTGCCCACAGCCTCTTGTTCCTTGGCCATGAGGAATGAGACCGGGGCCTGGAGGTGCCCCTGCGTGGTCTCCAGGTCTCGATCACTGACAGGCACTCAGAGGCACCAGGAGGAGGCCTGCGTGGAGGCGGAGGGGCAATGCTGCACAGAAGGAAATGTATGTGTTTTGGCTTCCAACTGCCTCTGCAATGACATAATCAGAAGGCTTTTACTGACTGGGCAATAAAACAGCTCATCACTGTGAACACGAGTGCCTCCGCAGAGTGGCCGCCGGCTTGGCAGCCCTGGGAAGGTCACTCAGGAGCCCAGAGGAGGCCGCCTGGCAAGCAGCAGTGTCCCCGGAGGCCGAGCCCAAACACAGGCAGGCCCTGGGGGCTGTCGTTGGTCCTGGGCTGAGTGTAGCACAGAACCCCCAGGGTTAACCCCCCCCATACCACCCACTGTAGCTGCAGTGCTCCTGGGGCTGACCACTGCCGCGGCACCTCTGCCAGGCCCCGGGAACGCTGCCCCGCCCCTGCCAGGCCCCGGGAACATTGCCCCGTGGAAGCCATTGCCCAAGCATGATTGCCCACTTTGCGTCCTGAGGTCAAGGTGGGATTGGCTCAGTGAAGAGCTGGCTCGTGGTGAGGGGGCAGGGAGGCGAGGCAGGAAGGGTGGTCCAGGAGAAGGTCTTGCAGTGGAGGGGCCGGGGGGCCCACGGGTCTGGAAGAAGGCTTCATGAGGCTTTAGCCGGGGAGGGAGGAAGGAGAGGGTCCTAGAGTGGGGGCTTCTCCTGGCAGCTCTTGGGTGGAGCCACCTGGGCTGTGGCTCCCAGTGTGTCGTCTGCCCCCAGCAGGAGGCGGGACGGGCGTGGCCCATGGTCTTGATGGGGACGCGGGGCCACGCAAGGCATGGTGTTTCCCAGCTTCAAGGAGCCCTGGAGACCACGGATCCAGGAATTCCCACCTTGGAGTGGGAGGTAAAGAGGCAGCGCCTGGGGCGGAAAGCTCCGCCGTAGCTCCTCTGACGCCGGCCGCCAGGCGAACCCAAGCCCCAAAAGCCCCCAGCCCATGTGCCACGCTCCCCAGTCACCGCCGGGGCGGTCCCCAGCCCGTGACGGCGCCCTTCCCACGGAGCCTGGCCTGAGGAGTGGTGCAGGGCAGAGGGGTGTCCATGAACACCAGCAGCCACCTCTACGGGGGTGAGGCTGGGCTGTGTGTTCCGACGCTCCACAGGCAGGGGCCGATTTGTACTAGTGTTCTGCGCTGCGTAACCAATCGCCACACAGCTGGCTGCTTGGAAACACCACCTTACGCCCTCACGGTTTCTGTGCGTTGGAATCCCGGCCTGGCGCAGCAGGGCTCTCTGCTCAGCATCTCCCTGAGCTGAATTCAGGTGTTGACCCGGCTTCAGCCTCCCTGGAGGTCAGGCCCTCTTCTAGGTTTGCCAGGTTTTTGACCGACCCCAGCTCCTCGTGGTTGGAGAGCTGAGGTCCCTGTTCTCTGTGGCTGGGGCCGGGGTGCTGGCAGCTCCTAGAGGCTGCCCGGAGACCCTGCCACGTGTGCCGGTGAGCGTTTCACAGCAGGCTGTGCCATCCTCCTCGGAGACCAGCAGGACCGGTCCCTGTGATGACCTGATGGGGTCAGGCCCAGCCAGCACCATCTTCCCTTTGAGTCACTTGAGGTCAAAGTTCCCTCCCCGGGAGTGATGCGGTCCTGCCTGCTGGCCCTGCCCTCACTCGGGGAGAGATGGCGGCGGGATGCACCCCAGGGCCGGAATTGGCCAATTCTGCCTCCGCAGGCTTTGGCTTCCAAAGGAAGTCGGGAGACTCTGAGCCTCTCGCTCTACAGGGAGAGCCGGATACCCCCTCAGCAAATGCCTGAGATGCCGGGCTGAGAAGAAGCTTTGCCACCTCAGGGCCCGAGGGCAGCCCCATGAGCCCTGCCCAGGCCCAGCCCCCAACCCTGCCCCGCTCCGGGCAGCCAGGCCCAGCCCCCACCCCTGCCCCGCTCCAGGCAGCTGTGCCCAGCCCCCAACCCTGCCCGGCTCCGGGCAGCCCGGCCCAGCCCCCACCCCTGCCCCGCTCCGGGCAGCCAGGCCCAGCCCCCACGCTCCTGGCGGGAGCATTTCTGGTGGGAGCCTTGCCCCCTGTCGTTGAGGCCCCGGATCCACGGGACGAGTGTCGTGAGAGGCCGGCTGTCTCTGTTAAGCTACCTGAGGACTCCAATTCAATCATTTATCAGGTCCCATCATAAATTCAAGGCAGCCCTCCAAGGTTTGAAGAGCTCAAATTTGACTTCCTCGGGAGTTTTATGAGGAGCGGGAGCCATTTGTCAGGGCGGACGGCTCCATCTGTTCAGCGGGAGCCCTTCGGCGAGGGAGGTTCCCGGCGAAAGCAAAGCTGGGACGGGAGGTCAGTGCTGTCAGGAGGCCACGTGTCCTCCAGGGACCAGAGTGTGGCCCCTGAGAGTTTGTTTCTTGGGATGATTAGCAATTCAGCCAGGGCAGGGGCACATGGGGGTGCTGGGGGGTGGGGGAAGGTGGGGAGCTGCAGCCAAGTCACTGTGAGCAAAGACACCCTGCCCGACTTGAGCTGCAGCCAAACGCAGCTGCCCGAGGCCTCCCTGCTCAGGGCAGACCCCATAGCCCAGCCACCAGGCCTCTTCTGGAGGGACGCTTGGCCCACAGGGCCCTGACCCTGGAGGGGAGAAAGGGTCACCCAAGCCTCCCTACTATCTGCAGCCCGTGGTGGGTGCCCGCCAGCTGCAGAACACGGGGGTTAGATCATAAAGCAGGAACGGCAGCTTCCTTGCCTCCTGAACATCCCGTCCCAGAGCTGGCTGGAGCCTGGCTCAGCGGAGCCAGGAGGCGCCTGCAGCATTGGGACATGAGGCGAGCTGTGCAGAGAGGCAGCCGCACTTCGCTGGGCCCCTGGGTGGGGGTTGCTGCACTGTGCCAAGGGCTCTTGGGGCTCCCGGGTGGGGTGGGGGCTGCATTTGCCATGGAGCCCAAAACCTCCTTGGGCCCAGGAATGGGGTTCACATCAGGAAACTGCCTGAGGGGTCTCGTTCCTGCTGTGCCTGAGGAGCGAGGGCTGGAGGAGGGTGGGAGACGGTTCTTCCGGAATTGACCATTTGAGCCAGGTCTGGGGGCCAGAACTGCAACCTCCCCCATGTGTGGCACATGTTTTAATCTGTTAAGTGGCTTTGTGGCCACCATCTCAGAATCTCCAAAAGCAACAGCAATGGGAACCACCCCCGACCGAAGCTTGTGAAAATGCAGATTCCTGGGTACACCGCCTGGGTACGCCTGGGTACACTGAATCCTCCTACAGCTGCTCTGGGATAGTGAGCTCCCCATCTGCACAAGCATTTAACCGAAGCATCCAGCTTCAGTGACAGGAGGGCTACTGGACCAGATGACCTCCAGCTCAGTCCCAGATCCACTGACCGCCCAGGGGTCTTGATCACCTGATCCTCAGCAGGGCTGGTGGAGGCTGGCACCAGGACAACTCCGGACCAAGCTGGTGGGAGCGCAGCGCCCTCGGGGTAAGGGGTGCTTCACAGTGAGCGGCCAAAGGCACGTTCCCATGGGCCATTGTCACACCCTGCCTGGGGCTGCCAGCTCCAGGGGGCCATTGTGGCCTGCACCCCCGAGAAGGAGGACACCACCCCCTACGGTTACCCCGAGCCTGCTGCCATATTTGTAAATGCTACACTCAGGGAACCAAAAAGTCCCCAGCCCAAATGAAACAAAACCCCAGAGAGCACCTGCGTGGGCCCACGAGAAAAAGCCATCTTGGCGTCCCATCCGCAATAGGACTCAGCTTGGCAGCCTGCACTGCGCAGCGTTCAGCTCCTTTCCAAATGAGTTTGGCGTTTTTTATAAAAAGCACCTTTATAACAATCCCAGAATGAATATTTATAGGGCAGGGATGAGGGAACCGGCTAATTGTGGCTGAGATCCTGCCGGATCAACACTCCTCGGCTCCCAGAGGATGTGCACAGGAGATTAAAGCTGTTCCCTTCATCCCTGGGCTCAGGGCTGGGCTCCAGGTGCAGGGTGGAGACCCAGAAGGAACCCTCTAACCCTAGCAGACCATAGGCTAATGCTGTGACCAAGGGCATCAGGGGCTGGGGATGTTCTTAGAAGTAGGGCCGTTGGGAGGAGGTGGGAGGCCAAGGCTAAGGGCAAAAGGAGAATCTGAGAATTTGGCCAGTGCCATCCGGCCTCCTCTGCCGGGAGCTGAGAATTCGGCCTCTGCCATCGGGCCTCCTCTGCCGGGAGCTGAGAATTCGGCCTCTGCCATCGGGCCTCCTCTGCTGGGAGCTGAGAATTCGGCCTCTGCCATCGGGCCTCCTCTGCTGGGAGCTGAGAATTCGGCCTCTGCCATCCGGCCTCCTCTGCCGGGAGCTGAGAATTCGGCCTCTGCCATCGGGCCTCCTCTGCTGGGAGCTGTTACAAGCTTCAGGTGGGGCAGATGATGAGGAGGCAAGACCCAGTGTGGGCGTCCATCTGGGTGGCTTGGACAGGACAGCCCAGGACCCCTGCTGTCCACCCTGGAGAGCAGAAGCTCTGAGCTCTCCCTCAGCCACCTCCTTCTGTGGAGCCCCTGGGGGAGGGGCAGGGAATAGGTGCCCAGAGTGGGACCAGGCGTCGTTTGGTTCTGGAGCTGTAGGCAGCTGCGAGAGATGCTGGTGAAATCTGCAGGGATGAGGTCCCTCCTGAGCCTTGGGGCTTTGCTGGCAGCATCGCTGTGGCCCAGGACACAGGGAACAGAAGTGGGTGGCTAGGATCAGGCCCTTCTTTCTCCCTGGAAATGGAAATCTGTCTCAACCCAGAAAAATACTCTGCAAGAGCCAGTGAACTTGCTGGGGTGAGGGACCTGCTAGCTCCCTTCCCTGCCTGTGGTCCTTGTCCCCTGCAGGACTGGCCCTGAGTGGCGGGGGGCTGGGCACCATTCCTGATTGTCCAGCAGTGCTGGGCTGGGGAGGGTCCTCACCATGGGTATATCCATGGAGGGGGCTCCTCCCTCAGCCCTAGCACTGCTCCCCATCCCTGACCCTGCTCTTCCACTCATCCCCTGCAAAGATGAGCAAAGTTGTAGCTCCAAGGGGCTTGGGCGGGCAGCTCAGAGGAGCCCAGGCTGCCCACTTCTGCTGCCTCGAAATGACTTTTATTTGCTTCTAGGATGGGTCAGTGTGAGTCCTCTACAGAGGAGAAGCAGGCAGACCCAGAGAAACACTTATCGCCCCCACCCAACACACACGCCCGCACTGAGCTGGGGCAGCGAGCAGAGAGACGGAGCGGGAGGAGCAAGCCTTCGGAGTCCTGGGGGGGGACATGGAGAGCTCAGAGGTCAGCCTGGGCCCCCAGGGCCCTGTTGTATGTCCCCTGCCCCTTGGGGTCCTCCCCACATCCCGGGGGTTCTGGGTTGGCTGGACTCATGGATGGTGCAGGTGTACCGGAGGCCTCCCTGCGCTGACCCAGAGCCTCTGAGTGACCCATGCTGGAGGCTCCAAGCGGTGCCACGTGGGCCTCAAGGAGCGTTGGAGTCTGCGACGGCAAAGCTGTCACCGTTCTGAGTGGGATGTCCATGGCTGGAAGCAAATCACTCTCCCCTAACATCATGGCAATGAAATAGAACTTTATGAGCTGTCAGAGAGACTTTGCCCACTGCCCCTCAGGTAGTGCGTGCATATTTGTTTGGCTCCATGTGCACCTGTGCACCCTGAGATTGGGCAGGAGGCAGCCTCCCAGGCATGGTGCGGGGGGACGGTGAGGCCCCGTTCCTTTCGCAGTGTTGTGGGACATGCCGGGTGCCCATGGGCACTTCACATACAGCTCTGGTCTGTGGGGCACACAGGTGTGCACAGCCTCCTGGGAGCTTCCCAGGACACCTCATGCTTGTGTGAGCTGTGTGCTGGGGTGTGGGGCAGGCAGAGGGGATGGTGGCAGACCACTGCAGGCTATGTCTCCTGCTGGGAGCTTGGACGAGTCCACAGGGACCCCTTAAAGGCTCTGAGAAGGCCCATCCTCCATGCCAGTGACAGGGAGTCTCCCGGGGAGCCCTGCTTGTCCCCCCTCAGCGCTCGTCTGGGCTTGGAGGGTCTCCTGGAAAGATGTGTGAGGGAGGGGGCGAGGTCATGAGTCTCCCATGGCTGCTGTAACAAAAGCCACAGTTTATTCTCTTGCAGTCCCAAAAGTGAAATAAATCTAAAGTCCATGTGTTGAAAGGGCTGGCTGCTGGAGGCCCTGGGGAGAATCCGGATCCTGCCCTCTCCGGGGTCTGGAGGTTCCTGCGCCCCTTCACCCACGGCCCCTCCTTTAAAGCCATCTGTGCCGTGTCTTCCAGGCTCCCCCTGACTCTGACCCTCCCGCCCCCTCTCCTAAGGACCCTGTGAGGACACTGGGCCACAGAGAGCATCCAGCGCGATCCTGCTCCATCCGTCCTGCAGAGTCCCTGCTGCCACATAAGGTGGCACAGCCACGGGTTGTTGGACTGGGACATGTACATCCTTAGGGGGAGTGGGCATTACTGTGTCCCCACACAGGGAATATGCCAGCAGCAGACAGGCTTGGGCAGTGCTAACGCTGAGGTCTCTTACGGCTCTCCCTGGCAAACCTGTGACTGGCCCGGGGACGGTGTCCTTGGCCAGGAGGGCAGCCACCCCCCACCCTGCCTCTCTCCCAAGTGTGGCTGGGGCATCAGGAGAGGCAAGGTCAGACCTCAGCAGTAGCTGCCCCTCCTCAGTGGGCAGCCTGAGGGGCCCCAAGCTCACGGTCTGGGTGGCCCTGTGTCGCAGGGCAGAGGTCACTGAGAGAGGGTTGGGGCTGGACTCTGAGCTGGGCTTTTTAAAAAAAAAAAAAAAAAAAAAAAGAGGTGAAATTCACATGACATAAAATGACCACTTAACGAGTGTGGTTTGGTGGCATTTAGCACATTTGCCACACTGTGCAGCCACCATCTCTGTCTACTCCTCAGACACTTTCATCCCCCACCCCCTGAGAAGCTCTGGAGCCCATTAAGCAGCCACTCCCGTTCCTCTCCCCGCCCCCGCACCGCGGAATCTGCTGTCTCCATGGAGCTGCCCGCTCTGTGCATCTCCTATCAGCGGAATCCTGCAACCGGCGGTCTCTGTGTCTGCTTCTCCCGCTGAGCAGGGTTTTCAGGCACTTCATGTTACCGCTCGTGTCCCCGTGGCATCCCTTTTTAGGGCTGAATGCTATTCCCCCACATGGATATGCCGCACTTCATTTATTTATTCATTTATTTAGAGACAGAGTCTCACTCTGTTACCCAGGCTGGAGAGCAATGGCATGATCTCGGTTCACTGCAACCTCTGCCTCCTGGGTTCAGCGGTTCTTGTCCCTCAGCCTCCCAAGTAGCTGGGACTACAGGCACTCATCACCACACCCAGCTAATTTTTATATTTTTAGTAGAGACTGGGTTTCACCATGTTGGCCAGGCTGGTCTTGAACTCCCGACCTCAGGTGATCCGCCCGCCTTGGCCTCCCACAGTGCTGGGATGATAGGCCGTGCTTTCTTTATCAATCATCAGCTGACAGGCCTGTGGCTCCTCCACCTTTTGGCTGCTGTGAATAGTGCTGCTGGGAACACTCCCGTGCGCCTATTTGTTTGAATATTTCTTTTTATTTTGGGGAGCTTGTGCTGCATTAGTCAGGTCTTGCATTGCTGTAAAGATAAACCTGGGGCTGGGTGATTTATGAGGAGAGGTTTAGCTGGCTCACGGTTCTGCCGGCTGTATAGGAAGCATGGTGCTGGCATCTGCTGGGCTTCTGGTCAGCCCTCAGAAAGCTTACAGTCATGGCAGAAGGTGAAGGAGGAGCAGGCTTGTTACATGGCCAGAGCTAGAACAAAAGACAGAGAGTTGTGGGGGAGATACGACACACTTTTCAACAACCAGATCTCGTGAGAACTCACTGTGGTGAGTGGGTGCATGGCACCCAGCCATGAGGGATCCGCCCCCAGGACCCAAACACACCAGGCCCCACCTCCAGCACTGGGGCTCACAGCTAAAGATGAGCTTTGGAGGGGACATGCAAGCTCTGTCAGAGGCCTAGGAGTGCAATTGCTGGGGTTTATGACTTCATTTTTCGAGGGACTGCCAGGCTGTTTCCACAGTGGCTTCACCTGCATGAGGTGGTCAGAGTGGGTGAAGGGGGCCCCACGTGTGGCTGGGCAGCAGTGACAGGGCTTGGTCAGGAGCCAACACACTGCTCCCTGCAGTGAACAAGAAGCTCACAGCCCGAGACAGCCCTTAGTGTTCACGGCCGCCCTGTACCTACGCTGTGGGGTCAGCTCCAGGGAAGTGGCCTGCTCAGCCTCAGTCCTCTGCTGGGAGCCCAGTGTTCGTGGATTTCCAGAAAGAGGGGCGCCAGGTGCACACTCGACTCACGGAGTGGGCCGCTGGTCCGGGCACGGTGGAGGCCTCTGCTGGGACGTAAGATACCATGGGAAATACTGGCTTCAAGAAACCCATCCCGCGGAGCACCTTGGCTGCCGGGGGCTTTGTCCGGCCACGGTGGGCGACTAGGGGCAGCTCGGGTGTGGGGCGGCTGCGGCTGGAATCCTGCAGACGACGTGGGAGCAGCCCTCATGACAGCCACCGCTGACGGGGACCACGGCTCCTCAACGGCTCCCACCACCTCTGGGGTTGGGCATCCTGGCAGGTGTCCCTGCTCCTGTGGCCTGACCCTCCAAGGGTACTGGCCCTGCCGTGTGCCTGCCCCACTGAATAAGCCCTCAACCTCGCCCCACTCACAAAGCTGAACACATATGAACGCGGCTTCAGCGAGAGTCCCCTGTCCTGCCCACAGCCCAGCTGTCCAGCTGTTCAGGGGTCCACGAATTGATGGATCAGTTGATTGACTGAGTCATTCATTCATTCACTTGGTCCTCTGAGCTCCAGTGTCCAAAAGCTGAAAGGAGGTGAGGAGGAAGCCCTCCCCGGGGCCCTCCCTGAGCTCCCCCTTCCTCATGACCCCTAAGGGGGTGCTGCGGCTCCCCTTCCCAGCTGAGGAAGCTAAGGTCAGAGAGGTGAGAAACCTGCCCTCATTCACACCCAGGCCCAGGCTCAGAAGGGTCTCCCCCTCCGCTGGGGCACAGTATGCTGGGCACTGACACCGGCGAGGCGCCTCCCTCAGCCCATCCTGCTGGTGCAGGAACGTCAAGGAATTGTGGGCAGCAGGGCCCTCCCCTGGACGAGGGTCCCTCTCAGGGTGTCTGCCCCATCGGCTGAGGACAGCCTCTCCCTGGCAGCCAGGGCCTGGTCACGGCTGCTCCTGGGACCCTCACCTTGACTGTGGGAATCTCTGCCCACGATAGAGACCCCGAACCCACGGCTGTGGCAGATGCAGGAGGAGGAGGGTGGCCCTGCCGGGGCGTGTGTGCCACATTCTGAGCACAGACATCCCAAGGCGATTGGGATGCCGCCCGGCCCTGGGGGCTAAGAGGCCACTTGGGAGACTCAGTGGTGGCCCAGGGTGAGGGTGGAATCCAGAATCAGATGGTCCTTCCAGGCAGTGCAGCCCCCTCCGCAGACCGGATGGTGTGGCCCTGTGGGAAGCGCTGTGGCGTGAGACTCCGTGACCACCCTTGGCTTCCGAGAAACCGCTGCTCTCCTGCATCCGCCCTCCGCTCAGCTTGTGTGGTGAACTCCCCTCGTGCGCGAGGTGCCCTGTGGCCAAAGTCTGCATGTGCCTCTACTTACCCAAATCCCAGGGGCCTCTCGCTGGGAGCTGCCCCTGCCCAGGCAGCCCCGGGACCCTCTGGGCTGTGCCACAGCCTCTGCGCGGGGGAGCATTTCTCCTGTTTGCTCTGGCACCATCCAGGCCAGTCTCCGTGCTCCCCACTCCCCAGCCCGGCTCCCCTCTGGCTGCACTCAGAGTCCTGGGGCTGGGGCAGGTTCAGATCTGGGGACAGACAAGGACGTCGGGGCAGGAAGATAGGCTGTGTCTTCGCGTGCTGGGCAACTGGCTTTTCCTCCTGAGCCTCAGTTTCCCCACCTACAAAATGGTCTCAGAAGGCTCCCTGGTGACGGGCCATCCCCCTCCCAGGGATGCACCCTGTTCTCCAGGGCCCAGGCCATCTGACATCCCCCTTGCTCTTGTGACCACATCTGTTCCAACAATGAATCTTTCGGGCAAACCTTCAAGGCACAGCCAGAACTCGGCAGCCCTCCCCAGGGCACCGCAGCTGGGCGGGGCCTCTGATGCTCCAGCCTCTGCCCTCCACCCTCACCCTCAGCAGAGAAGCCATAGGGGCCCTGCTATAGCCGTGCCAGCCTGCCCAGGCCTGTGCCCCTCAGCAGGACACCTGCAACCCTGACCCTGCCCGAAGCCCAGCCCCAGGCCACCCATCCACTGCCACTGCCCCGGTGGCAGCCATGCTGCCCTCCCGCTGCCCGCTGGACACACCAGGTCCCCCTTCCCGCCTCTGGGCCCCTGCCTCCCTGTGCATACTCCCCGAGGTGCTCTTCTGGGACCCTTCCCCGCCTGCCCCTCTGATATCACTGGGGGGCCTGTTCATTCACCCCCACCCAGGCCTTCCCTGACCTCTGACCTCTGACCTGCAAGGCGGGACTCCAGGCCCTGACCCCTGTTCCCCGGCTGCTCCTTCCAGCCCCCATGCCCAGCACTGGGCCTGTCTCCACATTCCCTGGACTGTGCATTTTCTCTCTCCCCCGCTGTCCGATACGGCGCTAGCTACACGAGCCTTCTGAAGCTGAAACAAATCAAAGCTGCACTGAGTAAAAGATCCAGGTCTGCAGGGGCACCAGCCCCATTTCTGAGAGCTTGGCAGCCACTCATGGCCAGTGGGAGCCACGTGGGATGGGGCAGAACACTCACTGTCATGGCGCGTTCCACCGCACGGGGCCTCGTGGTCAGTCCCGCAAGGGCGGGGTGAGCCTGCTTGTCCCCTGCTTGGGTCCTTGCTCAGGCTTCCCTGTGGGGTGAGGGCTGTGGTGGCCTTGCTGTCGGGGCTTACTGCTTGCTCCTTCATTCATTCACGCCTTAAACCACCTGCAGACACCAAGGGGAAAGTCTTGGGGGCCTAGGCCCCTCTCCCCTCTCTTCCCCTTCTGCCCCCTCCACCCCGTCTCCCCCTTCTCTCCCCTCTCCCCTCCCCCCCGTCTCTCCTACCCACTGTGGTCTCCCTTTCAAATCACGGTGGAGTGGGCCTCGGGCAGCACGGCCCTGGCCCATCAGGGGCGAGGGCTATGGGCTCTGCCTTTACTGCCCTGATGAGAGCAGCTCTGGGACATGGTGGGGGCCAGACTGGCCCGAACACACCCAGCTACGATCAATGCTGGCTGTGGGACCTTGGGTGAGTGAGCACCCACCCCGAGCCCCAGTTCCTTCTCGGCAAAGTGGGGACAGCAAAATGCCCTCCTCTTAGGGGTGCCTTGAGCTCAGCATAGAGCCCCCGCAGAAGCTTCTGGAACACCAGGCAGCCTAAGTGCTGTGTGCTGGCTGTTACTGTGAGGCTGGTGCTGTGGGTAAACTGAGGAACTGCTCTGTCTTCTGGCTGTGTCCTACGGCCTGGAGACGGTCAGGATCTGGCCACCCACACCAGCCCTTCTCCTGGAAAGAGATGGCCCTGTGCCCATGCCCTGATCCATGGGTGTGGGGCTGCCGTGAGGAGGGTGATTTATGGCCACGTCCGCTGCACACCCTCTCTCTCACCACCACAGAGCATCCTTTACAGAGCCGCCTGCCCAGGCCTGCAGACTGCTCCCCACCTCCCCCGCTGTGGCTGTCTATGCCCCTGACCCCAGCTGCAGGCCTGGCCTGCCCCCCTCAACCCTGCCTGGAGACGGCAGGCAGGAGGAAGTGGGGTGCAGGGGAGGGGCCTTGCAGGGGGAGTGCAGACACCGCCCCTCACACCACGCTCTCCTGCTGCCAGTGGGAAGCAGAGTGGCTATTTAGTTTCCAGAAAAGTGCTCAGACCAGGTAGAAGCTTAAAACCTCCTGGCCTCCTTTATGGTGAGACATGAGGTCTATAGCGGGGTGTACAGGGCTGGGAGCAGGGCCTGGCATCTCCCAAGAAGCCTCTGGACTGGGCAGGCGCAGGGGGCGTCCCTCTGTCCCTCGCTGTTGCTGGCCGGAGGACACCAGAGTGGGTGTCGGCGTGAGTGGTGAATATGGCTGGGGCTCCGGCTTCTTCTCCCCATGACTCTGCAGAGCCGGCCTTGGGATGTGGGGAAGGGGCGGTGAGCCCAGGAGGTGAACCTGGAGGAGAGACCCGCCTCAGCTCCTGTGGGCCAGCCTGGGGGGTGTGCAGGCTCCTTAGGGGCTTCCCTGGGATTAGATGCAGCTGAGCCTGTTCTGAGCGGCATGGACTCCCCGGCCCCATGTCCCCAACTGGCCAGAACCACAAGGGGATGCCTTCCTAAGTCCTGGAGGCACTGGGGATGTTTATGAGGTGGCTTCTGAATAGGAGGACCTATGCTCTGGACAGGACTCACAAATACCAAAGCTCATTGTCCCCATCACACGGGCCTGCGCCTGCCGCCAACGAGTGGGTCCCCCGACCACTGTGGTCCACTGTCATTCCACGACCTGGTCCCCGGTCCTGTGGGGCCCCAGAGAGATGGGACGACCAGCCAGCGTCACAGAGCCTGTGAGGACAGCCTGCCAGTTCCGGCCTCTGGTCTCTGCGTCCAGGCCCTGCAAGGACAGATCCCCATCAGGCCCCGTCCCAGGCCCTCGTCTGTTACATAATTTGGGCGTGAAATCCCGGAAGGGGGAGCTCCTGAGCCCGTCCAGCACCCGGGATTGGGGTCTCCCCATCACACACCCTTGGTGGCAGGTCCTGGCTGGGGGCGGCAAGCAGGTTGGCCTTGCCTGTGTCCAAGGCGACTGGCATTTGTCATGACTTGGGGCTGGCTTGAGAGTCTCCGGAAACCCAGGTGGCTCTGTCACCACCTGATCCTGGCCCCAATTCTAGGCAAAAGGGCAGAGCCGACGGGACTGTGGAGGGGGTCACCCACTCCTGGGTGGCCTGGGTGGGCTCAGCCCACTGGAGGCTCAGAGCAGCGAAGGAGGCCGTAGCCTCCTGCCCCCCCACCCCCGGCCCTGCACCCTGGGAGATGCCCGGGTCTCCCCAGGGCACCCTAGGAGCCGGCTGGCGTGGCATGGAGGCTGCTGCCCGGCTACTGAGGAGGCGCCTCTGTACTGGCTGGGCTAAAAATAGCGGGGGGATCTCAGGCAGGGACAGCCGGTGGGAGGCCTGTCAGGGAGGGGCCGGGAGGGGCAGGACAGCAGCCTGAGCCCGGGACCCGCCGTCAATGGCGTGGGTGCTCCCACCCTGTTCCCGGTGGCCGGGCCAGCCGCGGCCCAGCTGACAGGCTATTTTTTCCCCTGCTTGACTAAATATGGTCAGGGAGCGCAGCCCGAGGGGGCCACTTGGCCAGGGCCGCGTGTTTGGGATGCTTGGCCGGGTATATAAGAACTGCAAAGGTGAGGCCGGCTCCTGACCCGAGGGGGGCCCCCACGCGGGCTCTGGCCTCTCAGGTCAGGCCCTCCCCTCCCCTCCCCTCCCCCGCCCCTGTGTCTCTGCAAGCCGGCTCTGTGCCTGCGAGAGCGTGCACACCCGCGGGACCTTCCCTTTTGTTCCACCCTGACCTCTACCTTCTCTACCTTGTGCTGACCCCGCTGGGGTGCAGGGGCTCCCTTCGGAGGAGGTCGGGGCTCAAGGTGTGCAGCTCGGCCGCCTCTCCCTAACTCTGCACCAGCGCCTCCTCTCTCTCTCTCTCTCTCTCTCTCTCTCTCTCTCTCTTTCTCTCTCTCTCAAGATCTCCCTCCCGCTAAGTCTGCGCTGCTGCAGGAGGGCTGGGGGAAGGGCAGGGGTGTGGAGAGGGGGTGCCTGGTGTCTTCTTTCTCTCTCTGCCCCCACCAAGTGCGGACGCATCGAGCTCCGGCCCCCACCCCTGCATTCGCGATTGGCTCCCGGAGGAGGGTGGCTGGTGCTGCCGCCGCTGCAGCATCTCCTAGGGAGCCGCGACCCTGCGCCCGCCGCTGCTGCCGCTGTCACCAGCCCGGCCCCAGGGGTGCCCTGGGCTCCGCGGTGAGTCCTGCTCAGCCCATCGCCACCGCTGGGCCGCCGGGACGGCCCCTGCAAACTTGCCGGGCACCGCGGTGGGGGTGTGCCTGCCGGCGAGGTGGGTGCTGCGGGTGCCGGCGCCGTGTGGGTGCCAGCGCCGTGCGGCTCCGGCGGGGGTGCCGTGGAGTTTTCTCTTGGCTCGCGGCATCATCCACATTTGGAAAACTGCAGAGCCAGCAGCCGGCAGGGCCGGGAGGGCGCGTCCAGCTGGGAGGAAGGAACTTTGACTTGCGGGCATTTTGCAAGAAAGCAGCCGCCCCCCACGCGGGCAGTGGATGGCATGGGGCCTTCGGGGCCGGGTGGGGAGCGCGATTCACCTGCCGCTCTGCAACAAAGCCCCAGCAGCCGGGCATGGGGCTAAACTTACCTTGAACTTGCAGTATCCCCCACTGAGGTGCTGGTGGGGGGCAGGGATTCCTGAGCTGAGCGGCGGCGAGGCTGCCCCTGGTCGGGACTCGGCACTTCTGCAGCTCTCCCAGCCACGTCAGGGTCAGGAGGCGTTTACAGGGGCAGGGCGGCGAGGTGGGGGGGGGGGCGGGGGGCACATGTGGGCGGAGACTAGGGGGGCTTCGGGGAGAGCAGCCCTGGTGGTCTGCGTCTGTGCAGGTCCCTGCTGGGGAGCTTGACTTCCGCGTGGCCTCCCGCAGCGCTGATACTGGGGGCCGGGCGGCATTCACCGCTGAAGAGCCCGGGTCGAGGCCCCGGGCACAGGAGCCAGCTCGGCTCACGGTGGGGTCTGCTTGGAGGTGGCTGGGTGCTCTTTTTCTATCCAGACGGGAAACTTTTTGAAAAGTGACTACAATTCATTTGTGAGTGGGCAGAAGTCCTGTGGGCTCTGGCTGGGTCTGGGGTGACTCTCCTGCCCTTTGGGACTCCCAACTTTCCCCTTGACTCCCAGACCCCATCCAGATGAATGCCTCACAGGTCGGCGGGGGGGCTTGAGCCAGGCTGCGGGAGTGTCCTAGGCTCTGAGGGCTCATGTACCAGGGAGCCGGGGACGTTGAGGAGGCCTTTTCCCTGGACTCCGGGGCCAGTTATTGTGGAGGTCTTGGGAGGGCACAGATGAGCGGCGGAACCCAGGTGCCCCCGAAGTTGAAGCTCAGGCTGCGATGTCGGGTGCCCTTTTTGTATCCTTGGCTACGTGAAAATGATAAATCACAGCAGCTACGTGGAAATAGGACATCAGCTTCTGCTTCTTTCTGCCATTTGCTCTTTCCTTTGTAGAGGGGATGCATCCCAGAGCCTTAAGCACAACCCCCACCGCCTGCTCCCACCCACCCCCACGTGAAACTCCAACCCAGCCATGCCCGGCTGCAGACCCTCAGCCACACAGCCACAGCATGCTCAGTGGCCTCTGCACACTGCAGCCTCTGCGGAGACATTGCCCTGCCCCGCGTGGTAGGAGAGAACCAACTCGCTCCGGGCTGTCCCCTTGCAGGGACGGGCTGCCTGGAGCAGCAACAGAGTCATGCTGGAACTCTCTTCCTGATGAGGACAACGGGAGGTCCTTTCATGTCCCAGTGCTGCTGTCCCACCCCACGCCAGGGTCAGTGTCAGGACAGGGGCCAGGGCCCAGCTGGGCCCTGCCGCTTAGCAAGCCCCTGTGTCTGTGCCCGGCCTGCACCCCCTGCTGGCGCCTCCCTGGCCCCTGGCCCCCCCAGGCACCGGCAAAGCCTTCTTTCCACCTCTCACCACCACACGTGCCAGGCTCACCCTGGGCCACTGCGAGGCCTCAAAACCCTGCAGGCCTCCTCCTCCTCCTCCTCCTCCTTCTCCTCCTCCTCCTCTTCCTCCTCCTCTCCCTGCTCCCAGCAGGTTGGGGTCGGCTTCGCTTCCCGCTGGTGAGGGCCTAACCTTGAGGTCCCACTGGTCTCCTTCAGGCTCTTTCTCCACATTTTTCAGACTCTGGCTTCACGGCTGGTCACAGAAGTTGGCAGGGAAGGAGGCAGCCTCTGCTTCCCACTCAGAGACATTTTTAAACGCAATGAAAAACATATCGATACAATTAAGTATTCCAAAGTGCTTAGTTCGCCACTTGCTAAGTTTCCTTAAACCCTCTTTAACAGGCTCATTAGGAGCTGGTGAGCACCGGGAAATTCATTAACAGGAAGGCGGCCCCCTGCATTTGACTGTAAATTGGTATTGATCAGGGGCTGGTGGAGGCTGGACGGCCGGCCACAAAGAGCCAGGTGTGGGACCAGCCTCTCGGGGGTGCCACGGCAGTGGCGCTGGGCAGGTGACGGTGGCTGCTGACCCCCGGTGCCCGTGTGAGCTGCTGGCTCTGCGCAGCTGCCGCTTCAGGTGGGCCGCACTGCGCGGCGGTTCAGGGTGGTGACGCTGCGAGGCGGGGACGGGGGAGAGGGTGAAGAAGAGCGAGAGAAGGAGGGAGAGAACCGGGGGAGCGACGTTCCCTCGCCCACTGGGTGTCTGCTGTGGCCAGGCTGAGGCGCCTAGGGAGTCGCCCCCCTAGTGGACGGCCTCTAAGGAGATCCCGGCCACCCTCTGGGAACCTGGAATCCTCCAAGCATCGTCTTTCTTGCTCGCATCTTCAGAGAGAGGTGCTGAGCCCTCCCTCATGGATATGGGGTCCTGGGAGGCAGCCTTCACCAGGGACCTGCCCAGGAAACCATCAGCTGCCCAGGTAAGCCCCCAGGACACCTCTCGGGTCTCTGGTCTGCAGTTCCTCGTCTGGCCTTGGGAGCAAGCAGTTGTCCAGCTCCTGGAGAAGGAGGGGGCTGGTCCTGCGAGTGGGGTGCTGGGCAGGGTGCCCCCCAAGGTTCCTTTCTCCACCCAGCCCTCTCTGGGCCTGGCTGGGATGAGGGGACCCAGGGGGACAGGAAAGTGCTGGCTTTGAAAGTTTGGGACATGGATGATGCCTCCCTGCTCTGGGGTGAGGGTGGAGGGGCAGCCTGTCTGTTCCATGGATGCAAAACCGAGCTACTGCTGGGGCCAGGGACAGGCGCTCGAGACTTTCTGGGGCTCACTGTCCACTTCTGCCTTTCTGGATCGTGTGAGTGTGTGTGTGTGAGACAGACAGAGAGAGAGATGGATTCGGGGATGGAAGAGCGCCGAGGTCAGAAGGGGGCAGGGAGTCCTGGGCCCCTGGGGGTGGCTGGACACCAGGCAGCAGTGGCAGGAAGGCTGTCCTGCTCACACAGAGAGGGCTCCAGCAGTGGACACCAGGGAAGAAGTTCCACTGCCTTGAGCTGCCTTCTCTACATCGCACTGGGGTCAGCTTCTACCGGGGCGGCGTCCCGGGGTCTTGGAAGTACATACAGACTGCCTGCTTGGGAAACATACTTCTTTATATGCCCATATGGACCTGCTAAGCTATGGAATGTAAAGAAGTATGTATCTCAGGCCGGGACCTCTCTCGCCGCACTGAGGGGCACTCCACGCCACGGGGGCCGCCGCGGCGGACAGCCAGCCAGGCGGCTGTGGTGGGGGTGAGGCCGGGGAGGCAGGCTGCCTGGGCGTTGGTGGACGGTCGTGTCCCCGCCAGCATTGTTCTGTCACTTTGCCTGTGTCAGCAGGTGGAAGTGCTCACCAGACATTAAATATTCAGCTTGCTGACTGCGGCAGAGGGGAGGCGGCCTCCGGCAGGCGTGGGGTCCGGTGTGGGGCTGGTGAGGGCTGGGGGGTCGGGGCCGTGGCTGGAGAGCATGGAGTGGTGGCGGCGGCTCTGGGGGCTCCACTGACGGCCATCCTGGAAGAGGCCGTCAGCCGGCAGAAAGGGCCGCGTGTGGCTAGGGCAGAAACTGCTCAGAGGCACAAGACAAGAGAGAGTTTGGAAAAGGGCAGGTGGCTGGATGCAGGAAGGAGGGAGAGGCTGGGCACCACATGGCAGAGTCCGTGGAGGGAAGGCACCTCCTGCACCTGCATCCAGCCCTCCCGGCTGCAGGGCAAGGCAGAGGAACTCGGAGGCATGTAGCCTCCAAGGAAGGCGCAGCCCGCACGAGGAGATGCTGGGGACGCGGGCAGGGTCAGGGCCACCGCTGCCCTTAGGCCCCACTCCTCTGCCGAGGGCACCTGGGACAGGGTCAGAGTTGCTGAGTCTGTGCAGCCCTGAACCCACCGCCCACCCCAGGGGCCTGGGAGCCATTCGATTTTGCCAAATGTCTCTGGCTCATGCCGCCCCGACCTGTACCCCCACCACAGCTCCGGTTCAGCTTTCTCTCTGTTCCGCCGAATCCAACCTGAGGCATGTTTTGCTGTGAATGCAGGTGAGGCTTTGGCAGAAAGCAGCGTGTGGCCCAGGGCCCCTTTGCCTCGCCCGTCGGGGGCCTGAGAGCCACCTGCTCTGCCACCATCCCAGTCCCAACCCAAGAAAGGACTGGGAGGATGTCCTGGGGCCCAGGGGATGAGGGCAGGTCCGAATCTGTCCATGAAGCCCTTTTCCCCAGTGCTGGTCCTTCAAGGAGAGGATGGGCAGTGGGTTCTGGGGTCTTAGGCAGCAGCTGGGCTGCTGTGTGAGGGGCGTTTGCCCGGCTTCGTTTCTGAGTCTCAGATTGGAGGCATTTGACACCTGAGATGAGGCCAGGTCCCTGCCTGGGCACCCCCACACCCCACAGGCCTCAGGATTAATTTCTGGAGTGTGTGTCCTCTCTGCCTTGGCACTGCTCCAGCCACAGCAGGTGCCCCTGTGCCCTACCTCCCGCACCCTGGCCTTCGGCAGGAATGGGGCGGGAAGGGACAGGCAGGCAGCCCCCTCCTGCAGCGGCTGGAGGCCTTGGGTCTGGGGGCAGCCAGGTCACCTGAGCAGCTGGGGCAGCATAGGGAGCGCAGGATAAAGGGACTGGGGGCCGTTCTGAGCTTTCAGGTGGCTCCCACCCCTCAGGGAGCCTCGAGTTGACTGGAGGGGAGGGCCTGGCAGTCAGGGCTCCTGGCCTTCAAGTCTTCCTTCTGGAAGCTTCGTTCTCCCAGCCTCGGCCCCATCTGGCATAGCAGCAAGGGGGCGGGTGTTGACCTTGGGCACAGCCTCCTCTCGGCCTCTGGACCCGGAGGGTCAGTGCCTAGCATCCGCTGACGTCATCTCTTCCCTGCCTGCTTCCAGCTCCGGCCACAGGGAGGGAAGTAGCCAGGCGTGTGGCCACCGAGGCTGCCGGTGGCCACAGACACACCGTTCTCTTCCCCTAGATGCGGCTGTCGTACATTAAAGCTTTATTGCAGGATGTGGTGTTTAAATAAAAGCATTAGTGTTTTGGAATTAGGTTTGACTGAGCAGTAAAACTGGAGAGTTCACAGGGAGAGAGCTGCGGCCTGCTCGGTGGTAAATCACCTCCAGTCTCTGATCTGCTGAATTAAAAATGAGCATTGCATGGACACTGCCCATGGCAGCCCGAGCCCCACTCCCCTGCACGTGTGGCCTGATGGTGCTCCTCAGGGATCCTGCTGCTTTCCTGGAGACGCTGGGACCCGGGGCTGGAGTTTCCCATGCAGGAATCTCCACAGCGTGGCTCCCAGGCAGCAGCCAGGAAGGGAACCCCAAACTGGCGTGGGGCATGGACACGCTGGGACTTTCCCCTGTGGGGGTCTTTGTGCCTGTCCATTTGAAGGGGGGGAGAGCGGGCAGGGCGGGGGAGCAGACCCTCACTGGCTATGTCTTGCCCATAGGGACTCTCCTGAGACCGCTCAGGCACACTACCATGGGGGCCGGGACTCTCAGAGGGAAAGGAGCCTGGACTGGGCTGAGGGGGCTGGACACGGGACACCCACCCCCTTGCCTGCCAGCTCGGGAACCCAGGTGGGTTTGTGTGGCCATGAGGAGGCGGCCAGTGCCCGTGTCTCTCACTCTCTGGAGCAGGTAGCACCAGGTGTAGGCTTCTGGGTTTTTCCCAGAACACTCTGGAAACTGCCCCACGGTGATCAGAGGGTGGGCCAGGCTCCTGCTGGTGGAAATAGTCGCTGCAGAAATTGTGGAGCCCATAAATTCAGTGGACCAAATTAGTTCCATTTTTCCATCCTACGGCTCACAAAAGCTAGCCATGCTCCAGGTACTGTTTCCACCCGTGAGTGAGACCAGCTCTGATTCCTGGAGTTTGCACGAAGGAGAAGGACGGTCTTTGGGAAGGGATGGCCCCGCTGCTGTGCCTGCACACGTGTGTCATGATGAGTGGTCTTGCATTTCTGCAGCCAGGGGGCCAAGGACATGGTGGCACCCCCTTCTAAAGAGGGGGTCGCTGGTGATTCTGGCTTAGTAGTGCATTCATCAAGTGCAATACAGCATTTTAATGCACAAGCATTCAAAGCGGGCGCAGGGGCTGGTGAGAGCATTCGCGAGAGGTGCGTCGGCAGTCTCTGTGAAACTGTTGGGCTCACATGAGAAACGTTGCATTGAAGAATAAACTGCTATTAAGCATGATTAGATTGACCCACAGGACAGATTTTTGGCTGCTGCAGCCGGAGTCAATCAAAATGAACATCGCTTGAATTGCAAATTTTACCCAATAAATGCTCTAAAGTAAAAACGAGAGAACCTGACTGGCCCGAGCCATCTTCAGGGCCAGGGCGTGGCTGGACAGTGCTGGCCTGGACGGTTTCTGGGCAGGGATGGCCAGAGGTGGACGGGGCGGTGCGATCGCGTGAGTTGCTGCCACCTTCGCATAAAGGGTAACCCAGCAATCTGAGAGGCTTTGTGCTGACTCAGCCCCGCCGTGCACGTCTGATTGCAGAGGCCTCCCGCACTCTCTGCAGCCCTGCTCCCGCCTTTGATGCCCCTGGGCAGGACGCTGACCTCGGGGTGGCTGGGCTTGGGCCCCAGCAAGGGAGGCTCTTGGACAGGAGCACAGGGCTCTGTGAGGGGCCCTGGCCCCTCTGTCCTTGGCCAACCAGCAGCCTCTGTCCCTGTGAACTGGAGGCATCGCACCCAGGAAGAGCTGGGCATGGCTTTTGGGAAAGGAAGGCACCCGCAGACAGCATCAGCAGCTCCCAGAGCCTCGTGCTGTCCGCTCCTTCCTGAGGTCCAAGGCCCAGCTGGCCAGAGCTTGGGGCTGGGAGGGCCCTCCCCGGAAGTCCCTGGGTGCCCAGGGAGGACTCTGCTGTTAGTGCTCAGAGTCCCCAGCCAGCTCTGACCCCTGGAAGCCCGTCCTGCTGAGTGGGGAGGGGTGGTGAGTGCAGCGGAGGAGCGGGGCAGGCTGCTGCAGAGCTGCTGCCCGGGATGCTGCAGAGCACCGCAGGCAGCATGCAGGCCTGCGCGTCTCAAGGGCAGGGATCAGAGGGCCACCTCTGGCAGCTCCACCGCCGGCTCCCTTAGATAGAGGGACACAGGGCTGAGGTTCCCACACAGCGGTCACTGCAAAGGCATTGTGAGCTCGACTGATTCACCCAGGTTTCAGAGGCACCACTAAGCCTCAGGCCAGGTCTGCTCCCTGCACCAGGCGGGCTGCCCCAATGGGGTGCAAGTGTGTGATGCTGAAGGACAGAGATGCTGGGGGCACACTGGGCCTCTCAGGCCTCCTGTGTCTACCCCAGGGAGAGAACATGGGAGAGAGAGCTCTGTTTCAGGAGTGCTGGATGCAGAGGTCACTGGCTGCTCCCCGACCAGGAGGCGGTCACCCAGAAGCCCTGGCAGTGGGAGGCTGGGGTCCACTCCTCACAGGGTGGAGCCACTCCTTGGCCGGGACTGGAGGCAGGTGTGTGTGTGTGTGTGTGTGTGTGTTTGCATGGGCGTGCATGGAGGGTGTGTGTGTGTGTTTGCATGGGCGTGCATGGAGGGTGTGTGTGTGTGTTTGCATGGGCGTGCATGGAGGGTGTGTGTGTGTTTGCATGGGCGTGCATGGAGGGTGTGTGTGTGTGTTTGCACGGGTGTGCACGGAGGGCGTGTGTGTGTGTGTGTGTGCATGTTTGCATGGGCGTGCACAGAGGGTGTGTGTGTGTGTTTGCACGGGCGTGCACGGAGGGCGATTTCTGGGATGACTGGGACAATGACCTAGAATATTTTTAACAGCGGCAGGAGAGGGGGTAGAAGGCAGCTGTCCCTGGAACCTGTCCCGGGGGGGGCCCGTGGGGACGTTTTGAGGTTGAAGGACGCCCAGGACAGTTGCACCGTGTGGCCCTTGTTGTCCTGGCAAGCCGATGCCCTCTGTCATGCCCAGATATGGCTCCGGGGCTGCATGTGTCTCCCCAGCTGCCCGCCCGCCCACCACGCCAGTATAAATAGTCTGCGTTCTCAGCTGTCCCGTGGAGAGGCTGAACTCGGATGACTCTGCCGGAGCTCTAGGAGTGCCCCCGACCCCGCCCACCGCCAAAGTGCCTGAGGCCAGCAGCTGTAGCGGGACAGAGGCCGGGTGAGGTTCTGGGCTCTTGGGCTCTGCCTCTGTCTCTCCCTCCTCACCTGCCCCCTTGGAGGGCGTCAAGTCCAGGAGGGACCTAGCTACCTTCTGTTGTCCCTTCCCCAGGGCATGGCGGGGCCTTTGCCCACCGAGAGTGAAGAGGGACAAGAATCCCCACCCTGGGAGTGGGTGCGGGGAGCTGCTTGGTTCCCTGGCCTCGGGCTCAGGCCTGCAGCAGGCGAGGCTGTCGCTGGGGTCCCTGCTGCCCCTCCCTCGGGTACCTCCTCACCTATCCCGGCCCTACTCCCACATCAGCTGTAGCAACACACTCCAGAGGCCTTGCAGGCCCGAGCACTAGCTTGCCAGGCCCCTTCCTGGGGGAACCTGCTTTCCCTCCACCCTTAACTCAAGAAGTGACTCTCTAATGGTGGAATTTCAAACACCTCCAAGGCCTGTGGAGCTGATGCCCTTGAGTGCGGGCAGGAAAGGCCCATCCTGTGTTCCTCAGGCATGGGGTGCTGCGCCCCACCTGAGGACAGATGGGGACACGTCCTGCAATGTATCTGCACACTGGGTGGCCTCACTGAGCCAGAGGGAGGGCAGAGAACACTTCAGCAGAATCGAGAGCCCGACACGCACTTGTATGTGGAGCTGGGGCCTTCCTTGGTGTCCCAAGGCCTGTGGTAGCCACACGGACACCCCTGTCATTTCATCTGTGGCCATCCCTGAGCTCCTGCCTTAGGGATCTATTTCTGCAGGTGGGCGGGAGCGGTGGGCAGGTGCCCTCCCACCCACAGGAGGGGGCTCCAATCAGACTCTGTGCACCAAGTGGCTTTTCCTTATCCTGGGACACGTGGCCGTTCATTTGTCCCCGAGCTGCCAAGCCCTCTCTCTTGACCTCGGGACTCTCTGATCCTGTTCTCAGCCAACAGCCTTCTTCAAATTAAACCAGCTTTTACCCTGGCCCTATCTTTGAGATCATAAGACACAAAAGTCTATCTTGCCATTTTTGCAAAGAACAGCAGAACAATCACGTGTCCCCTCCCACCCTGCCTCCCTCCCACCTGCCCCCTGCTCTGTGGGTCTATTTGAGGCGAAATTTATCTCTAGGAAGGGCCCCATCAATTTGCCTTGCTCTTTTGTTGACAAGTTTATTAAAAACCCGGGCAACTGTATTAAACTTTTATCAGTGCTGAGAAATAATACATTTCTTTTTTTGAATAGATAGAAAAGTTATGGATTTGGGCTGAGCGGGTCTTGTTCAGCATTTGGCTGAGTCAGCGTTGCTGATGATAAGAAACAGGCCGTTTTGGGGTGCAGGGTTTCCTCTTGCCTTTTAATTAGGGGCCTCTCTGTAGACTGCCCTGTGAGAGCCAGAACCCCAAAGGCTCCTGCAGAAACCTCAACGGGGGCTGCCCACACGCACCCGGCTAACTGTAATTCTTTGCTATCTATTTTAATAATTAACCAAAATCTGGAATTAAAATTTAATTCAGTGGTGAATCTGAGTGCTAATAGGTAATGGTGCTGCATGGAGAAATATTAGGTTATTGACATTTAAATTTTAAAAGCTTCATAGTAAGAAACAAAAAAAGCATCCAGATGGGAGTTAGCAATGTTCTCCCCTGGTGGGAGGGGAGGGGCCCCTGTCCTGCCCCCCTGGTGAGTGCCTGGGATTGTGGGGGAGAAGAAGAGCGGCCGCCCCTGCCTTCGTCTTGGGTCCCTGAGTCTCTGTGGGGGCTTTGGCAGGGGCAGGGCTGTGCTCTGCAGTCTCTGAGGGCAGCGTCTTTGCTGCGGGTGTGACCTGGTGTTGGCTGTCCTTGAGTGGAAGTCGTCTGGTGCCGCATCTTCACCAACGATGCTGGTTGTAGCGTCCTCTGTGCTGGGGCAAGAGACACCTTCCCCTGGGGGTCCTTTGTGGTTTCTGCCCAAAGTGGCCACCGTTCCCCGAGGTCCTGGGCGAGGGCTTGTGGGTGCAGCAGGAGGGACTGTTGGCTTCCACCGCCCTTGAGGGGCAAGCGCCCAGGGACCCTGGGCCAAGCCCAGACTGGGCCATGGCATGACCAAGATTCAGGCTGCACAGGGCTAGTGCTTACACATGGCCATTCACACTCCCACATGGAGGACCTGAGGTGCAGAGGGGCTGCAGAAGTCCCCAAGAACCCCTGGCTAGGTGTGTGGCGCTCTGTGCCCGGGGTCCCCCTCTACCCCACCAGATGTCGGCCTGGGGATGGCTGCGGCTGCAGGGGAGGGCCCGGCGTGCGTTTCACACTTGCTTCTACTTCCGCCTTCCACGGCTGTGGGGCTGCCTCCCCTCTAGGGTCCAGCACAGGGGCTGGGGCCCTACCAGAGGCAGGAGGGGCTTCCAGGATAAGATGGCAGGTGTGGTTCTGGCCCTCCTGCTCCCCTGTGTCCTCACCCCTCGGGGGTCCCTGGGTGAGGCCGCTGCAGCCATGAGTCTCAGTGACACTTCCTACCAGTTCTTTATCTACATCACGATTTGCTCCAATTATAACTAATTGGACACGTACTGCATCTTCACGGCATCTAATTTTGTATTGATTTTAACAGGGCTGCTGCTGCTTTCGGCAGAGATTGCCCACAACTAGTATCCGTCGCTGCTTAAAAATGCTGAGTGTACTTCCCTGTGTGGGACAACTCCATCAGCAGATGTTTTAAAACCTGTTTAATTGTTTGGTTCATAAAATGCACTAGCGGTAGGAGCTGCAGCCTTGTTCTCTGTAGCACTGGAGTCAAGAGAGGGGCAGAAGGACCCAGAGTGGGTTTTCCAGAGAATCCACACCCCAGGCTCCAACCCCAGTTCTGCTGTCCCGGTGAACGGTAAAGTCACCAGAAACGCTTGGACCACCTCTCTGCCAGGCCCGGGCACCCAGCCGGGGACACAGAGGGGACCAGCCAGGAGCTGCCCCTCCCTTGGTGAGCTTGCCTTTACTCGGGGTCGCAGGGACTCCTCACTCGATGAGGAAACCACAGTGGCAGGTGGCCCCAGAGAAGGCCAGGCAGGGCTGGCCCTCCCCTACCCGGAGGCCGCTGGAGCCCTCGGGGCCCCGGGATCTGAGGCCCCAGGAGCTAGGTAGGGGTGGTCGCTGTAGTGAGGGGCTGCGTGGGTCTTGGCAGGAAGGCAGCCCATGCCTGGGAGGCAGGAGGCAGCACAGCTCAGTCTGGGGAAGGCGAGCTCCAAGGCCGGAGAATATGGGGTGTGGGGGTCTGGGAGGGGTGAGCTCTGTGAAGCACCTGACCTTTGAGCCATAGGGCCCTTGGGGAGGTTTTGGGGCTTGTGGGATGTTGGTTTCTTGGCCTTTTTAGAGAGAAAAGAAAAAAATACTTACAAGGAAGTTGAGGAGCCTCGGGGGCCTCCCTTGTCAGCCCTCGCCCCATGCTGGTGAGACCCCAGGGTTCAGAGGGGAAGGGGCTAGAGGAGCTGCCAGTGAGTGGGAGCTGCTGCCTGAGAGAGCAAAGCAGAACGGGGGGTGCCCGGGTCCGCGGGGGTCCCTGACGTCCTGCCTGAGGGATGGACCCAGCTTCGGCACATCCCAAGAACACGAATTGTGGGCCTGTTCCTTCACATTCGAAAGCAAAGGTGTTGTTCACTCCCTTGGCAGAGAATGACTGGGAACCTCCCTAGGCCAAGCCACATTGGGGTGAGGGTACCGGGAGGCTGGCTGCCACCCCGTGGGGCAGCATGAAGAGGAGGGCCTGGGCTCCGGGGCAGGGGACGCTGCTGTGAGCCCCAGTGTCCTCCTGACGGGCGGCACAGGACTGGCCTTGAGGCGCGGTGGGGTGTATGGGAGAAGACGGTGGCTGTCGGTGCTCAGGGCCGCACCTGGCACTTGGCCGCTCAGTGTCTGCTTACAGCTCACGCCCACCACCGTGACGGCTGCATCGCCAAGCTTGACGCCTCATCCAAGGCCGTGGTGGCCTCCCCGTGGGGGTTTTGCAGCCTGCCCCGGTGCTCTGCTGCCTTTCGGGTGAAAAGACCAGTTTGTTTGCTATGTTGATTGGCAAATGCCAGACCTCCCAGCTCCTGATGGGATAGAATCGCGGCTGGGACTCGAATCCCCAGCTTGGTCTTGTCAAGTCTTCCGCTCCATTAGGAATATTGACAGGCGATAAATGGATAAGTGTGTGCCGGCTGCGAGGTCTTCGAACCGTCCTTATTCCAGGGCCAGGGAGGGGTGGGCTCTGGGAGCCTTGAGGTCTGCCCTGCACCCTCTGTGCTACTGGAGTAAGGAGGAGAGAGGTTTGCAGAGTGGGGGCTGATGGCCCGGAAGCCTCTCTGTTTTGGGACGAGAGGCTGAGAAGGGCGGGGCCCAGCCCCGACTTACAGGGGACTTTGGGGAGGCAGCCCTCCTGCACGGCACAGATCTCTCTGGAGGGCACCGTGGCAGGGACAGTCAGGGAAGGCAGCTACGGACGAGTCAGAGCAGGCCTGGCAGAGGCTGGGGTGGGGGGTCGTCCAGCTCAGTTGCTCCCGGAGGGGCCTGGGAGGGTGGGCATGGTGCTGTGTGACCGTCCCTGTTGCCTGAGGGGCCTGAGCTTCTGTCCCTGCAACGTCAGGAGGGGGACAGAAAGGCCAGAGGACAGGCGGGCGGGGCAGCCCCAGGTGTGCGGAGGGCAGGCAGGTGGCACAGGCCCTGGTGCGCAGCACCCACTCTGCCAACCTGGTGGGCGAGGAGCAGGTGCATTCACCCGTGCTGCCCAGGACGGCCTGTGCTCCTGGAGGGAAGCTCACACACACGGGCACCGCATCCCCAGCACTGCCAGAGACACTTTCCCTCACCTGTCACGGCTCCTGATGAACGGGGGCTGCAGGGAGACTCATTTGATAAAAGGGAACTTGCTCTCAAGTCACTGAGGGTGATTGGAGTGGGGGACACGGGAGCCAGGAGAGAGTCGTGTCACGTTCGGACCTCCGTCCTGACACTCCATCCTCACAGGTCCCTTGGGCATGGGAAATGCCCCTCAGCAAGACGCAGGTAGGGCTGCTGGTCTGGGGCATGGGGCCCAGGGTCAGGCCACGAAGTCCCCCTCAGGCTGTCCTCCCAGCACCATGCAATGTGGACGTCCCTGGAATCTTCCCGTCCTGCCCACCCAGAGATACCACGTGGAGTCAGAGTCCATCCCGTCCCACCCAGGCCATGGCAAGCCAGGCAGGAGGGGGTCCTGGGTGGGCTGCCCCACAGTTAGCCAGGGCCCAAGGCTGACTGGGAGGTCTGTCCTATCTCTGCTCCAGCTATGAGCATGGTCTGGGAGGAGTTTGCAGGGGAATAAGGGCCTCAAACCCGCAAGGTCACTGTGCCCATAGATGTGAGCCCCCTGGGGTGGGGCCTGATGGTCTGAGCTGTATCCCACAGCTGAGGCTAGTGCCGGGGGCAGTGGGCACTTGGTGAAGCCAGGGCTGTGGAGGAATCGGGCGGTGACAGGCAGAGAGCAGTGAGTGTCAGTCCCAGGGCATGGAGGCTGCCTGGTGCCCCCAACCCTCCTCAGACCCCTGCGGGTCCCTGATGGGGGAGCCCGGGCAGAGCGAGAGGGTGGTGAGTTGCGTGTGAGCGGGTGTGTGTGTCTGTGTATGTCTGAGTGTGTGTGTGTGTTGGGGCGTGTGGCCCTTCACACCAGTCCCTGCAGAGCTTGAGGGAAACTCCGTGGGGTGGGGGCCCTCCGGGAGTTGGGGTAAGGGCCTGATGCCGGCCGCGAAGCCCCGTCTCCATCGGGACTGCCTGGTGGAGCCACCTTCTTCACCGACGTCGCTGTTCCTCGGATCTGGGAGCCAAATGCTTTGCTAGAGCTGGTAAAATGGAACCAAATCGACTGTCCAATGGATTTGGTCCCCTTCAACCAGCTGTAGCTGTGCATTGATGGCACCGTGCGGCCCGGCTGCAGGTCCCGCAGCCATGGAGAGGACCCAGCAGGCGGTTCGGGGAGAGCCCGGCTCGGCGCGTGGTCAGCTCCAAGTAAGTGAAGCCTTGAGTGCTGCCCCCGCCCCCGGGACACTTCAGTGCAGAGCCCGAGACCCTTCCCCCTGAAAGTGGATGGCTGAGGAACAGGGTCGTCCCCACAGCTGGGAGCCCCTGCTTGCTCATCCTTGCCAGGGCACCATGAAACCAACGTTCATTGCTCACACGAGAGCTTTGCTTGAAAATGTGGGCTTAGGAGCTGGGCCCTGTGGGTTGGGCCTGCCAGGGGCCTGGGCTGGCCCCGCCCTGTCCTCTTCCCAAGGACCCTTCTTCGATTTCTCCTTTAAAATGGCCTGGACTCGAAGGCACCTCCAGGGACCCGCAGGGGTGAGCACGGATGCTGCACTGGTGACCTGTGGGGGTCTGTGTCCTCAGTGGGGAGGCCTGGGCCGGTGGCGTCTCTCCAGATGGCCTGAGGGGTGCCGGGCCTGGCAGGGAGACCACCAAACAGGAGCCCCTCGTGTGGCCCGTGGCTGGGGAGGTGCCTGTGAAGGTTACCGGGGCTCCCAGGGTCTCCCCATCTCCTCACCCTCTTGGGGGAGGCAGTGACGCCTATGTGCAGGGAAGACGGGCCATCAACGGGCACAGCTGCGGTGAGTGGAGATCTGCAAGGGGGTCTGCAGGCCGGGCGGCACCCAGGACCCACTGGGGGGTCCCCGACCACGTGCCCTTCCCTGGGCAGGGGCTGGCATGAAGGGGCTCAGGCTGCTGGGCACCAGCAGATCTGAGGCCTGGGCAGGCACGGGGGTTCCTGCTGGGCATCTCTGGGCCTGGGGTTCCAGGCCTGTCAGGAGTGACCCCTGACTTCTGCCCAGAGTGGCAGAGGCGGGGCCTGCCCTCAGGGGCCACCAGTTGCCGGCCCCAGGGCAGGCGAGGCCGAGGGTCAGGACCCTGGGAGGGATGAGCAGAGGGAAGGGGCAGACACCCCCTGGACTGATGGACGGATGGAAGACCGGGTCTGAAGACAGTGGCCCTGGCTCAGGAAGCCACGGCTCCCTCCTCACACCCTGCCCAACTTTAGTGCCTCTAATTCCCAGGTTCAGCTTAACCCTAACCTTGGCACGGTGTTACCACCCCTCTTCACACACAGTCACTATGTCCCCAGACAGTGGGAGAGGCCGACAGGCTGGGGTAGTGGACGGCAGCCCCGTCTTCAGCACAGGGGTGGGGCTGGGGTTTGAAGACCAGAGTGTGCGGGATCCACGGGCTCTGTTCCTAAAAGGCAGCGTGGCCTCGGCCTTTATTTGAGCCTCTCTGAATGGAAGGCAGAGCGGTCAGCCCCTGCTGGGGGTCCTGGCCAGGCGCCGCCTCCTGGGAGCCTCCGGGGGCTTCTACTGCTGAGCCCTTTACAGGGGGCAGCTGGGTGGCCTGGGTATGGCTGTGCCTTTCAGGGTGGCCTGACCCCAACCCCACCAACCCCAAGCTGTGTGGTGCTGGGGTCTCCCGCCAGGGATGCCTGTCCATTGGGTGAGACCTGGTCCTGTCCTAGAGGGGAGACTTTGGACATCCACCCGGCCAAGGACCTGGTCGGCCTGCCCCCAACCTTCCCTCCTACCTGGAGGGCGGGGAGGTGGCTGATGTGCAACAGCTTGAGGTCCTGTGTCAAATACATCACCCGGGTGAGGACTCAGAGAACCACCCCCGGGCCTGTGGGAGGGTTTTGTGCGAACATCACGCCAAAGACAGTGTCTGCTGTTGACCCAGCCCCCGCCAGGGAAGGCTGGAGCCATTGGAGTCCCTTCCAGTGCAGCCTGGGGTTCCTGTTGGTCACCACGCTGGCTGTGAACAGGGACGCCTGCTCTGTGTTGCCCGCCTGGCCCTTCCTCGACACCCACGGCCCCGCCAGCCCGACCCTCCGGCATTGACACCTGCTGAGGGCAGTGGCGCAGCTGCAGAAAGCCCACAGCTGCGCGGGAGCTGCCCTGCCAGGCAGGGCCTCAGCGTGCCGAGGAGGGTGGCAGGAACGGAGGGGCGTGAAGGCTCTGTCCCAGCCAGCCGAGAGCGAGGGCCCCCTGCTCCTGGCCTCCCGTCTCTCCTGTAAATTAAAGGATGAAATGAGGCTAAGACCATCTCCGGTGTTCCACTGTGGTCAGGACGTCCGCTCCAGATGACTGTAGGACACTGTGGCTGTTTCCTGGCCTACCCACCCGGGGCATCTTTTTGGAGTCCCCAGGAAAAACCACTGCACCCGCCTGGCCATCCCCAGATGGGCCCCCAGGACGGGGCCTCGTCCACTGAAATCACAGTGCAGCCCCACACCAGTCCACGCACAGTGTGGACACACAGGGCATGTGGGTGGAGACCAGGGAACACTTGGAAGCAGCCCCCATGCCTGGCGGGCCTCGCACGAGGGGCCGCACGGGCGCTGACCCTAAGCAGCCCCAGGCAATGCATGACCGTGGCTGGGTGTCCCAGTGAAACTTTATTGGCAGACGCTGGAATTTGAATACGTATCATTTTCATGGGTCACAAAATGGGTCTTTTGATTTTTTCCTCCTAGTCATTAAAAAGGTGAACGCCGTCCTGAGCTCTCGGGGGCTGTCTGAAAGCAGGTGGCAGGGGGGATTTGGCCCTGGTTGCAGCTGCCACCTCCAGGCTAGATTAAGAGGATAAATGAGCAACAGGCGCTGGGCGTACAGGGCCGGGGACACAGGGGCACCGAGGGAGGCAACTGCTCCTCCCAGCTCCTTGCTGCATGTTTGGTCAGTGCGCAGGTGGAGGCCCCAGCACAGCCCTAGTGTTCACAGTAGTGGGACCGGTATGAACAGCCCCGGCCTGCCCAGCAGGAGAGAAAAACCAGGAGGAGGCAGCTGGGGCAGGGCAGAGCCTAGAGCCTCCAGGTTTGGGGTGGGGCTGTCTCATGCCTCATCCCCCGCCCGCCGCAGCCCTCGTGGCTTTGGGCTGAACTTGCCCCCGGCAGGATCCCATCTCTGGAGCAGGTGCCCACTGGGAACAGGGCCCAGCCAAGCCAAGGCTACTGCCCAGGGTCAAGGAAGTGGGGTCAGGGATGGGGACACAGCCCACTGGAGGACCGCAGTTTCGGATCCCAGGATCCCAGCAACTCCGGGTTGGGGTGCACGGGAGCCAGCTCTGCCAGGCTGGGCATGCCGCAGAGTGCCTGGGCATCAGAGAGGGCGAGGAGCTCACCACAGTCACACAGCCAGCCCTGGGCGAGCCCAGAGCAGGATGGGAGCACAGGGCTGTCTGCCCCAGGGCTGTGTCTTCCCCTCAGGAATGAGCGGCCCTTGGCTGGACTTGGCTGGGCTGAGTTTGGGACCCTGAGTTTGGAGGGCTGCTGCCTTCAGTGCCCGCACCTGGTCTCCATGCTTTGCTGTATGTTTAGCTGCATGGGGGGTCCCTGGAGCATCTTGCCTTGGGGGGTTCAAGGGGAGAGGGAGCAGCGGAAGGGGGGCCCATGCTGGGGAACGGGCTTTATGTTTCCTGGGGCTCTGCTATCTGTCTTTTCATCTCCCTGGAGGGGTGAGAATGTGGACCTGAGTAAGCAGTGGACATTGCCAGCTCAGTGACTGAGAGGATGGGTCTGAGTGTCCAGTGCTGTGGGAAAGCCTCTCCCTGCCAGGTGCAAAGGTGGCAGGAGTTGGCCCATCCCAACCTCGGCTGAGGATCTGCAGGTCCTGGGTCCTGTATCACTGTAAGCAAAGTCCAAGAGCTTATTAGAAATGCAGATTCCAGGCCCCGCACCCCACCCCTACCCCAATCAGAGCCTCCAGAGCAAGGGCCTGGGAACCTGAATTTTTACCGAGTGCGTTTGGTGAGTCTTATGAACGAGCCACACCAACCTGGTCCCCTTGATGCCTGCCGGCCCCACACCTGCCCTGCGTACACCTTGCTCAGGTCCCCTCCCTCTCCTCCCTACCCCTCAGCGGGCCATCTCCTCTGGAAAGCCCCCAGGCCTCTCAGCGGTATGTCCCTCTCCTCTGTACTCTAGCAGCCACCATCACACTGGGGACCCTGTTGGCTGCAGTGGGTCATTGTGGAATCTCCCCTCTCCCCACAGCCTTGGGTCGAGGGTGGGATGTCAAGGGATGAAGTAACGTAGTCTGTGTGTGTGTGTCTCCTTGTTCCGGGAGAAAGTGCTGTTGACCACAAACAAGCAGAAAGGTTAAATTCTACCACCCCAAGCAGCCCCTGGTGAGATGCCAGGCACTTCCTTCCAGTCTTTTTTTCCATATGTAGTTCAGTTCATCCCCATCCCACCTCCCACCGCACACACTAAGGCAGTGGCCGCAGGGCTGATAAACAGCCCTTTCTGCAGAGCAGTGCCTGGGGCCCCCTCCTGTATCATCAGTGGCTCTGTCCACCTTCCTGCCCGAGGTCCTGGGGTCAATGCAGTGCCAACACGCCATCCATGACCAATGCGAGCAACCTCACTGCTGTCCACAAATGCTCCTGTGCCGAGCCCTGGGCACAACATTCTCCAAACTCTGCTGGCTCTGACATGCCTGCAGTCCCGTGGCATCACCAAAAACATCCTGACTTCCTTCCTCCTCAGCATGGGATGGAGGCAAAGGCCTGAGCAGCCTCCCGTGGGTCACCCACCACGCCTGCTGCACCCACCGCACCTCCTACACTCACCACACCTGCCGCCCCTGCCGTGGCTCCCGTCCCTCTGCAGGGCCCTACTTCCCTCTCCTCAGTAGCTCGCTCAGGCGCTGGCCATCTCCCACCCCAGCGCCCTGTCCCTCCTCAGGTCCTGCTGACTGGGCGGCCTCTGGTCTGCAGCAGGGCACACGGGCCACCGAGCGCTAGGCTGTGGGGTCACTTGTCGAGGTTGTCCCTCCCAGCCCCTTGCTCCTGTGTCCCTGGCCTGGGACTTCCTCCAGGTGTATTTGTGGAGGAAGCCAGAGAACGGGGGCAGGGTGCGGACGAGCCTCCGAGGGCCTGCACAGGAGGCAGGGTCCCAGGCAGAATGGCCAATGCGGCCTCCCAAGTTTCAGGAACAACCTGTGATCTGCAAGCTTTGGAAACCCTTGAAGACAAGGAGCAATGACCTGTGTTGGACCAATCCCTGCTCTGCTGCCTCCAATGGGAACACCCACACGCCCTCACCAGGACCCCTGGGCCGACCACCTGGGTTTGTGTGTTTCAGTCCTGGATCTTGAGCCCTTAGAAAAGAGACCCTGCTGCCACCCCGGCCACTCTGTCTCCTGCTTCCTCACTTCGTGTCCACTTGTCCCAGCGTGCTGGGGGTGGGGCTGGTGCTCTAGGACAGAATTCTGGTCCCGGCTCCTGCCCTGGGTGTTTCTTTCCTGTAGGTCAGCCCTGAAATGTCCATTACTCACAAAGAAAAGGAAAATGCTCGTTTGAAAGAAATTCTCTTTGACAATGCTGAGGCATTCTCTCAGCCCCAGCCCCACAGTGCTCCAGTGAGTGAAGGACGACAGCTGACGGGGAAGTTCAGCACATCTGTCCTGACCAAGGCTGGAGGCGATGCCTGTCCATGCAGCTGGGAATGCCTCCTCCGCTGTGCTGCAGCCACTGCTGAAGGGACTCCACCTGGCACCTGTGCCACCAATGGCCCCTGAACGGGTATCCAGGCCCACCTTTAATAAAGATGAGCTGCTCATTCCCAGTTTCAGACCTTGTTTATCCTCCCCAGCTCCCCAGTGTGTTCTGGGGGAGATCCCTCCACTGTCAGACAAAAACTTCAGAATGACAGCAGTCATCCCACCGAGCGCCAGCGGTGTTGACATGTGCTTCTCCTTCTCGTCAGTACGCCTCTGGCTCAGTCCAATGCCAAGCGCTTCCAGCTGGGGAAACACAAGCACATACACACCCCATACACGGGCACAGGCTCACATGTGCACACACTGACACATGTGCAAACACACACACACAGGCACATGCACATTCTCACACAGGCACACACACAATGTACACATGCACAATGCACACACAGGCACACACGTGCACACCCACACATGCTTACACATGCACCTACCTGCACATTCCCACACACGGACATGCAGGCACACCCCTCCACAAACACATATACGCACATGTATGCACACCTTCTCACAGATACACAAAGCAATGCAGGTACTCATGTATGTAGGCATGAGCACACATGCATACATACAGGCACACACGTGCACACACATATATATGCACACACCCACACATGCACAACACACACACATAGGCACACATGTGCACACACTCACATGCACACACGCTCCCATCCCCCCACCACGCAATCACACAGACGCCTAATGCCTTGCAGCAGGTGAGACCGCCCGTCAGTAGGATTAGCGGCCAACAGAGGGTTCCGGCAGCAGACGCAGGCAGTTTGGAGAACGGGCTGGGTGTGAGCTAAGGCAGACAGGGGAGGCTGAGTGAGGGAGGAGGTTGGGTCCCTGAGGTGGGGGAGGGGGAAGGGTGGGAGGTGGCTGAGGGAGCTTCCTGGAGAAGCTCAGAATGAGGCAGTCACATGGAGGGGGGTTGTTTGGGCTTTCCCAGGTGAACCCTGTGCTTCCCCCTTTCCTTCCCTCTCCCTCTATATTCCCCTCCCCAAAGCTATGGCCCCTCACCACCCCTCTGCCCTGGCACCTCAATGAGACCCTGTGGAAGTTCCTGTAGACAGGAAGTGGGATGGGACCTGTGGGGAGGTGGGGTCTGTGGGGAGGTGGGGTCTGTGGGAAGGTGGGGCCTGTGGGGAGTTGGGGTCTGTGGAGAGGTGGGGCCTGTGGGAAGGTGGGGCCTGTGGGGAGGCGGGGCCTGTGGGGAGGCGGGGCCTGTGAGGGGGGGGAGGCGGGGCCTGTGAAAGGTGGGGTCTGTGGGAAGGTGGGGCCTGTGGGGAGGTGGGGAGCTATGACACCCTGCCAGCTTTGCCTAACTTTTTATAACAGCTTGATTTAAAAAATGTTTCAAGTCTGTTTCAGTCTGTAGGTCCCTCCAGTTGCTCTCTTTTTTTTTTTTTATAACGTGTCTGCTGAAGGACCAGGTCGTTTGGCCTGGGGTGTGTCATGCATCAGGATTGCTGGTGGCGCCCTCTTGGTGCAGTTCTGCCTGTTCCTCTGTCCCCTGAGCTTCCTGTGTGCTGGTGGCTGGATCCGGAGACTCCTCCTACTCAGGCTGCATCCCTGCAGCAGGAACCCAGGTTCTGTTGTGTCTCCCCATCAGGACGACACAGGTCAGGGCTGTGCACTCCTGGAATGGTGGCCAGGCTTGCTCTGTGCCTCAAGCCATTAATCCATCAAGGTTGCAAGATGGTGATGTCCTGAGTCTGGAAGTTCTTTTTCACTTATTTGTTGGGATATTTTTATGGAAACTCTTCTCCTCCGTGCAGTCTCATCCCCAGTGCCACTGTCCAGAGGAAGCAGGATAAAGGCACAAATCTTCTCCCACAGCCATCGCTTTTCAGGAAAATGCACTGGATCCCCAAAGCCCTCCTGAGAGTTGGCTTGCTCAATACCACTGTGCACACAGGCCCCTTTCCAGCGGGAACTGTGGACGGCATCGAAGGGAAGAGAAGATTCCTCCTGCACCAGAAGCCCCTTATGGAGCAGTGAAGGATTTCGCAGAACTAAAGATCAGGTGCCTGAGACAGGAGTTTTTACCAAAAAGATGCTTTGAAAGCCAAGGGGGAAGCTGAGTTATGAGAAAGCTTTGCACCACCGCAAGGAATACAGAGCCTAGAGCTGGGATCTGAGTCACTGCGGCACTAGGACAGAGGCAGCTTGTACACACCTGGGAGCCCAGACTGGCCTGGCCATTGGCAGCAGAGGGGTCCCCGGTGTGGGCTTGCAGCTTGTTCACCTTTACTGCGTCTTCAGGGGCAAATCTGTCCATCTCAGCAAGGCTTCAGTGAATGTGCGGAGGATGGTGGAAGCAGACACTGCACTGTGTCGGGGGCCTGAACACAAAGTTGGTAGAGGAGCAGGTCTCCAGACACGGCTCCGGCAACACCAACGGGAAGCAGGCCGCCTTGGAGGGCGCTCTTCCACTGCTGGAGTTCCTGGTCAATACGGCATCGTCTGCATGGAGGGTCTGATTCATGAGATCTATGCTGCTGGAAAACACTTCAAAGAAGCAAACTACCTCCTGTGGGCTGAAGTTCTCTTCTGCATCAGGTGAAATGAAGAAAAAGCCCACTCGTTTTGTAGAAGGTGGGGGTGCTGGCATCCGGGAAGACCAGACCAGCAGGCTTTCTAGCAGAATGAACTCAGGTCTACACGATTATTTTTGTAATCTGGTCAGTTAATAAACGGTGACTGCCTTTGAATTTAAAAGAAATATGTATCATTATGGATTCATGAGCCGAAACGCGTTTGGTAGGTCTCAATCCACTGCAATTATTATCGTCTTTGCAGCTCAGATCGTCCTGTCTCTGGCCAGGGGTGTCTCATCGGGTGGACCCCACGTCCTGCATGCTCTCTCAGGGTCAGCTTGGTTGTCGTATAATTTACATACAAAAAAATGCAAAGATTTTAAGTGTGAAGTTTGTAGAGTTTTAACAAATGTTGAGTTTTACACTCATGCAACCACCGTCACAACCAAGATCTGGAACATTCCATCAGTTCAAAAACTCCCCTCATACACCTTGGCAGTCATCCCCCTCCTCTGGCCCAGCAATCATGCACTAGCCAGCATGGATCAGATCTGCCTCAGCTGGAACTTTCTAAATGGAATCATGCAGCGTGTGGGCTGTCTGCCTGGCGTCTTTCAATGTCGTTTTAAGACTCTTCTGCGCTGTTGTGTGTTTCCATAGGTTTTGTTCCTTTTCATTGCTGAGAAGGGCTCCATTCTCTGACGACACCATTGGCCTGCTGATGGGCATTCGAGAGTCTCAGCCTCCACAGGGTGCAGTGGGCAGAGGCAGGGCTGCAGGAGCCACATGGGACTGGTTGCTGTCACTCCTGCCATGCTAGGTTGGCTGGGGATAGAAACTCAACTCAGAAGATGAATCAACTTGCTTATGTGGCCAAGAGGTCTGAAAATAGGGCTGGATCCAGAACCCAAACCATGTCGTCAGAAATCCTTCTCCATAGCTCAGCTCCACTTTCCTTGGGGCTGGCTTCACTCCTGGCAGACTGTCTGCAGGCGGAGCAAAGTGGACACTGAGATTTCAGGCTTATATATCTAGTCAGTGAGACAGAGAGGGAGGAGAGAGGGAGAGAGAGAGAGAGATGGGGGGGAGAGAAAGATGCAGAGAGAGAGAGAAAGAGACAGAGTGAGAGACACACAGAGAGAAAGAGACAGAGTGAGAGAAAGAGACAGAGAGGAGGGAAAGAGACAAAGAGAAAGAGAGAGACAGAGGGAAAAAGACACCAAAAGAGCAAGCACAAGAGAGATTCATTTCAAGAAACCCAGCAAAGGTCCCAAGATGGACACTCACTGGCCAGGCTTGGGTCACTTGACCACTTGGGGTGGGAGGAAGCCATCCCCTAGACCTACCCAGGCTGCGCAGATTGAAACCAGTGACCTGATAATGAAAGGAGGAGGGACGCTGGGCAGGCAGAGCGAGGCCACCCTGCACCATTGCCTCCGCAGTGTGCTGACGCCAGGCCCCGCATGAGCGTCTGGCACCCACCGTGCGCTGCCCCCCTACCTGGTGGGCCGACTCCCACAGCCCCGCCATCTTGATACCTTAGTAGGTGGGTGGTGAGCTGCTTTCCTGTGCTCTGACCTTACTTTATTTCTAAAAGTGAATACAGAAAGACGTGAGTGCAGATGCCAGCGACAGAAAGCAGGCTCTGTGAACGGCACAGAGGTGAGGCTGGCGCTGCCCGAGCTGCCCGGAGGACAGGCATGTGAGGCAGGTATGGCGCTGTGGACTGCAGACTGGGACGTTTGGGGCCACTTTCCTAAAGAGGGTGGATCTTTATAGCAGCTGTAATACACGTTTCCTCATTGGAGGAGAAGACAAGCTGGGTGACCATCTGTATGTCAATGTACACAGTCAATTTTGTACATTTTCCAGGATTGCATTGTGGACACAGTGAAAGAGACCCCTGGGAGAAATGCTGCGTTCAGTGGAGACTGAACCCAGGTGGGGGGCCGGGGGGTGCCTCCTGTGACTCGGAGCAGGTGCCTGACTACCTGGGGTGCTTTCCAAGGAAGGTGGGCAGGGGTGTCAGGAGGGCCCCTCCAGGGCCTCCGTACCTGAGTGAAGCTTCGTCAATAAGCTTCTCGGGAGATGGCCAGGGACAATGAGGGAGACAAAGGGAGCTCCAACTCAAAACCTGAGAGAAAAGCAAATGGCGAATGTGATTTCATAAAAATGTTTCACTGACAAATCACAAGGCTTTTCCTGCCATGGGAACCCCATTCCTCAGCTCTCCCCACCGGAAAAGAACTTGATGGGGCGGGGTGGGGAGACCCAGTCCCACACGGGAATTTCTGGGTGGAGCCTTTCCATGTTTTTCACACCAGCAGGTGGACGCAGCAGTGAGTAAATAGTCTGCATCTTTCGGACGTGAGGCTGCACGTGGCACTCTGTGGATAATGCATGCACCTCTGCTCATCGCTTCTTTTTTGCAAAGTGTGCCTGTCACGCATAAATCCATCACATCTACGGCCAAAGGCTCTTTCAGAATGAGCCGAGTTGCAGTTTCAGGTGTGGCGTCTTCTCTCACAGTCTCTCTTGCACACACACTGGCTTGTGCACGCAGAGACATCCTGACCCGGCCCGGGGTGGTTGTGGATGTGTGGGGCCTTTCAGGAGAGCAAAGCTGTGGCTTAAGGACAGACAGCACAGCAGTAGCAGCAAAGCCACGCAGCCCCTCAGAGAGATCTTTTCATTCCCGGAACCAAGAGCGGGAGGAAATGGTCCCTAGGAAGTGTCTTATTTTCTCATTTGTTAGACGCCGCTGTCAGCCTGGGAGAGCAGGCACTCTCCGCTGTGAATCAGCCCAGTTGGATGAGCTCATGCTGTGGGGGCTGCAGCCTGCTGCCCCCGCACCCACTCCATTAACTACAGGGAGGTGAGCTCCGCAAGGGGCCGGCCGGGGCACCACATCAGATCTCGCCCCTTCACGGAACCCAGTCTAAATGTGGGACGGCCCTTTCATGGCACGCACCAAATAAAACTGAGTCCAGGACAGCACTGTGAGCCCCCACCACACCCTCAGCTGGAGGCCACAGGCGGCCGGGCTCAGGTCCGAAGCCCTTCAGCAAAGTCCCGGTGTGGGGCCTTGGAGAAGCCACCAATGTCTCAAGCCTGCTCTCACCTCCTTGTGGGAGGGTCAGGTGTGGCCACGCAGTTGAAAGACATCAACATTCGCCCCCCGCACATGCGACCTGGGCAGAGGCTGGCTGCAGGCCCCTAGTCCCCACCTCTGCTCCTTCCCCAGCCTGGCCTGGGTAGTTGTGGGGTGGGGAGTCTGAGGCAGGGGGTGCCGGAGGAGGCCCTGCCCTCGAGATGCTGGGAGAGTGCTGATCTCCCGCTCCTGGGCGTGTGGCCGAGGCTTCCTGAGTGCGTCTGGGTCCCGCCTGCCTGGGGCCACCATCAGCCTCCTTGATGCTTCGAGCACCATAGCTGCCTCTCCTTCCTGGCTGTTCCCTAGGGGAAAGTCCTTCTCACCCTGTGCAAGGAGCTCTTGGTTTGGGAAGAGACTGGACAGGACCCCCAATGACGGCTCAGGCCGGGAAGGCAGCCGGTCTGTCTCAGGCCTGGGTACTGGTTTATGTGGGACCCTGGGCACAACATTTACCTTCTGCACCCACAGGAAACCTGCCCAGGAAGCATGGCCCACACCAGGTAGAGTGCACACACCATTTTTATTAAGCAGAGTAGCAAGATTGCAGTGGCTGTGAGGTCCTTCCAGGACCCCGCTTGTGGACAGCTCCCAGCAGCCGCAGCTCACTCCCAGCCCCAGCTGACTCCCAGCCCTTCAGCGAGCCCTGGGCTGGATCAAAGTACAGGGACGATCCTGTGGGTGCACCCCAGCATGGCAAGCTTCCAGGAGACCCTAGACGCCGGCTGGGGGTCAGGAAGGCTCTCCCCTCTGTGCTTCTGAGTCCGTAGGAACTGAGTCTCTGGCCACACGAGGACAGAATCAGCTATATCTGAAGAACCTGGAGCTAGAAGATGAGGGCAATTAAGTCATGCGCCTCAGCAAGTTCATTAAAATGTTGACTTGCTGATGGTCCTGGGTGCAATTTGGAATGAGGGTGTTAACATAGAGAATCCGCCTATTCGGGAACTCCCTGGTCTGAAAATGGAGCTGCCAAGCTTCTAATATGCACTCCGCAGACTAGAGCTCTGACACATGAATTATTAATGCCGCATCATATTAATTGTATTGATATGTTAATAATTAACAACAACATGCTAATGATCGCCCTGTGGCTACGTCACTGCTGCCCACACACATCCTCCCGGGAGGTGGCACTGTCCTGCCTTCGGGGAGCAAGGGACAGCAACTCGCCCAAGGGCAGCTGGGGGGCAGCAGGGCTGGGGCTGGTGCCCAGTCCCTGGGGACTGGGGTGACGTGCAACTCGCCAAAGAAGGTGCCTCCGCCTTGCAGGCCCTGAGCACCCGGTGGCACCTGATGCAGGCCCCGCCCCCACCTGCTGTGTGTGGAGGAGGGAGTCCAAGGGCTCGGCCCAGCCAGGCGTCTACCTGAGCAGAGAGGCGGCTGCAGGCCTCGTGTGGAGGTGTCCTCGCAGTGACAGAGCACGGGATAGCTCTGGGCCGCTGGCAGTGGCAGCCCAGGAAAGGGGCCGCAGCTCAGGCTGGTCGTCTTCTCCTGGCGACAGGCCCCAAGCTGTTTTGTGCTCTGGTCTCTGCCTTGGTTTTGTCATCTGCAGAACGGATGTGGCAGCCCCGTCACCTTGCAGGGGAGCTGGGACGGGCAGGCACACAGCACTTGGCAAAAGCAGGCACCCAGAGTAGCTGTTATTATTATTGCCCCTTAAGGGTTTTGCTTAATTTCTTTCCTTGGAAAGTGCTGGAATAAATTCTAGACACTGCTGCATTCCCGAGCATTGCTCCCGGCCCCAACTCCACAGCCTGAGGGCTGCATCGAGCCAGGCGGATTCAGCACCCCTAGGAAGCCTGGCACTGCACCCCCTGGCTGCAGTCATCCAAGGGGGGTGTCAGCAGGGTCTCCTGCTGCAGACCGCGCAGTGGAACTCGGGAGAATTAATTTTTTCTGAGAAATCCGGAAGAATCTCCACCCAACCTGCCCTGAAAACTCTCTCTAGCACCTCCTCTGGTGTCTGGTGCCCATTAGCACCAAGGGCCTCCCCGGGGGGACAGGAGAGTGGGGCAGGTCCACGAGACGGGTTCAGGCAGCTCAGGCAAGACCGCCGCTCCACAGCCTGACCTGCAGCCCTGCCTCCTGCTGGGGCGGGCCGTGGGCTTGCTGCACAAGTGAAGGTCTGCAGGGGGTGTCTTTAGAGCGCACTGTGACAGCCCAGCAGAAGAGGTCCCAGTGGAGTGGCAGGCGTCACGGCCCTGTGGCCCAGAGCCCCCCATATGTGTGAGACTCCACCTCCATGGGGACCCTTCCATGCGGGTCCCTGTTATTAGCCCATTGTACACAGTAGGATATTGAGACTGCAGCAACTTTCGTGACTTCTGAGGTCACAGAGCCATGAAATGGCTAAGCTGGGCTTCAAACTCAGGCAGAAGATTCCAGAACCAGCACACAGCCACCAGGCAGCCAGCCTCCACCTGACAGTCGGAGAGGCTGGACATGGGCCTCTAAGTGCCCTCCCAGCCCAGACCTCTGACCCCCCAGCTCTGCTCTGTTCCCTTCCTTCCTCTTCCTGTTGCTGACTCTGCTTCCCTCTGTCTACGTTTCCCTGTCTCTGTCTCTCCCTGTCTCTGTCTCCTTCTGTCTCCCTGTCTCTGTCTCCCTGTGCCTCTGTCCCTGTCTCTCTGTCTCTGTCTCTCTCTCCCTCTGTCTCTGTCTCTCTGTCTCTGTCTGTCTCTGTCTCCCTCTCCTTCTGTTTCTGTCTGTCTCTGTCTCCCTCTCCATCTGTCTCTCTGTCCCTCTGTCTTTCTCTGTCCCTGTCCCTGTCTCTGTCTCTCTCTGTCTCTCTGTCTGTCTCTGTCTCTCTGTCTCTGTCTCTGTCTCCCTCTGTCTCTGTCTCCCTCTGTCTCTGTCTCTCCCTCTGTCTCTGTCTCCCTCTGTCTCTGTCCCTGTCTCATTCTGTCTCTGTCTCTCTGTCTCCCTCTGTCTCTGTCTCCGTCTCAGTGGCTCCCGGGTGTTTATTGGGAGGCCCCTGAGCACATGGCCTCAGTTTCTCTCCAGGACATCTGCAGGGCCCTGTCCCCCCTGCACACACGCTGGGACACCCTCGGAGCCCCTGCTTACTGCACACCCTTGTGTCCTCGACCTTCAGGGGCTCCCCTGGGTGGTGTGACTTGGCCCCGAGCTGAGTTGGAGAACAAAAGTCTTTGGAGCTGCTTTTATTCCATTTTGGCAGCTTCCAGGAACTGGGCTTCTCGCCCCTGAGCGCGTCTGCCAGCCATCTCGGCAAGACCCTGCGGTGGTGTGGGCCCTGCCAGCCTTTGTCCCATGACTGAGGTTTGCTGGGGAAAGGAGGGACCATGGAGGACTTGGGCTCATTTAGAGAGTAGAGGCTTCTCCCTAGAGGACACTTTTAACCTCAGTGCTTGGCAGAGATTTCCACGAAATTAAGCCTCAGGCTATTGCTGTCAACATGGGGAGGGGGCTGCTTCTGCCAAGCCCACCCCCGTAGGGGGCTTCTGCACAGATCCGGGTCCATGCCAGTCCTGCCACAGCGGGAGGGCCCTTGGGGCAGCGTAAGCTCATCCCAGTGCCAGTGGAGCCCCTGCCCAGCAACCCTGTGCCTCACTCATGCTGTGTGGGCACCATGGGGCGGTGGGCGGCATGGCTCTGCGCCCCTGAGGCAGCACCTGCCCTTGAGGTTCCACACCTTGTGGGGGTGGGAACATAACAGGCAGGTTTGCTGTGGAGCAGGGAGGTGGGAGGGCTCAGGATGAAGAGAGCCATCTGCGGACCCCAGTGACGGGTGGGATCTGGGATTGGGAAGGCCCTCCAGGAATGGGCAAGGCATGGTAGCAGGGGTGAGAGCAGGGGTGGTACCACCAGGGTTGAGGGTGGCACCCCTGCAGCCTGGCTGGGCCCTGGCACCCCTGCTGTGCAGGTGACCTCTAGAGCATGGGCGGGAAAGGCGCCCTCGCGGGCTGTCCACAGAGGAGGGAGGATGGCGCTCAGCTTCCTGCAGGAGGGAGAGATGGGCCAGTCAACCTTGGGAGCTCTGCACGGGGCTGGCAGGGAAGCCTAGTCCCTCCTCAACCCCTGACCCTGAGGCCTGTGGATGCCCAGGCCTAGCTGCCTCCTCCTCGTGGGCATGCCCTCCCTGCCTGGATGCACCCCTAGGAGGGAGCTCCTGGGCTGAGGAGGCTCCCCCAGCTGGTGTCTGCAATGACAGTGGGGACCCAGTGAGTAAATCTTGGCACAGCCACACCAGGGACAGCAGTAGCTGCAGCGCTTGCGGAGGGTCTGCGTGCAACCCCCCCCGGGGTTGCGTGCCCCCCACCCCACACTGGGACTGCATGTACCTCCCCAGCCTGCGTGCATCCCCCGGGCTTGCATGCTCCCCACCCCACGCCCCCTAAGTCTGCATGCACCCCCCCGGGCTTGCGTGCCCTCCCCACCCCACACCAGGTCCCCCCACCTCACACCGGGCCTGCGTGCACCCCCTGGGCTTGCATGCCCCCCACCCCATGCCCGGCCTGCGTGTGTTCCCTGGGCGTGCATGCACCCAGAGGCTGTGTGGTACGTGCTGTGGGTGATTCCCTTTAAAGCATCACAATTACATGCAAGTTTGAATGAAAACTGCTCTGAAGGCTTCGGAGAAACTGCTGAATGAGGCTGTTTGGGGGTGGGGGCAGGAGGAGGCAGTAGGTTTGGTTTTATTCCACACTTTTCTTGATGGTGGGAATGTGAAACTAGCTATGAGGGCTGCTCTTATTTAGAAATTTTGGAAAGCAAGTCTCAGGCGAGGAGGTACAGATCCCAGGTCGGGAGAAATCGGGCCGCCCCTCCACGCCCCTGCCAGGTCACCCCGGGTTTGCCAGAGCTTCCCCAGGCGGGCTGGCAGGTGGGCAGGCGTGGCCAGGAACCCATTGCGCACGGGTGGTGAATGCCCTTTCTCCGGGAGGACGTCGTCACAAGGGCACTGCGGATCCCTCACTCAGCTCTTATTTGCTGCACACGTCAAAGCTTTTTAAAAAGAAAGCGCTCAGGACATTCCCCTGAGCCTGCAGTCAGCGCTGGCCTCCAGCCTAGGTGCCATCTGAAGTTCTGTGATTCAGACCCGCAAACCCAGGCTGCCCAGAACGCATTCACCCAGGAACTTGGGCGTGGAGTGAGAGGCAAGCCCCCTGCCCCCGCACTCGGGGGCACACACCAGTCACTGCCCAGCCCCCAGGCCTCTTAGAGGAGCTCAGCACACACAGTCACATGGAGCCTAACAAATTGTAGCCCCTGCCCCGCCCCCGCGCCCCACCCTCACCTGCACCTTTTGCGGCTGCCAGGCTGGAAGGATCCATCCCATCTCCCGCTGAAGGGCAGCGGCCCCTTGGAGGGACAGAGAGGAAGGAGCCCTGATGGGAGAGACTGTGGGGTGAAAGGCGGTGGAAAGGCGGAGAAATCCAGCAGTCTGAAGGGCAGCTGGGGAGCCTGGAGAAGGACATATGTGAATTTTGGAACTGCTCATTGTTCCAAGCCATGACCTTGAAGAAGGCAGGGGCCTCTCTGGCCTCTGTCCCCATCGCTGAGGACAGGGTGGAACATGAGAGGCCGGGGGGTGGCCTCTGCCTCTGAGCCAGTTCTCAGCTCTTTTCTTCCCTCTGAATTCATGTTGTGTTTCTCAGCCATGAGGGACCCCTGGAAACTGGGGCTTGGGAAGCCAGAGATGGCCTTGAGTTTGAGAGAAGCAACTTGCCTGGGTCACATACTGGAAACGGTGCCAGGGCCAGCCCCACCCCCCTGTGCATGTCTGGCTGAGCTTCCTAAGGAGCAGTGGCCACATCCACATTGAACCAGACCCTGCCACATCCAATCCTGACCGAACAGTCAGTCTGCTTGTCAATGTAGGGGACCAGCCAGGTCAGTCACGGCTCCCCAGAGAAACAGAACCAGTAGGATCCATGTCCACCTCTCTTGTCTTTATGAATCAATCTAATGATTCTGTCTATCCATCCATCCATCTATGTATCCATCCATCTATATATCTATCCATCTCACTATCCATCTATTCATCTACCTAACTATCCATCCATCCATCCAGCTAACTAGCAATCCATCTTCTTTCTTTCTCTCTCTTTCTTTCTTTCTTTTTCTTTTCTTTCTTTCTTTCTTCTTTCTTTCTTTCTTTCTTTCTTTCTTTCCTTTCTTTCTTTCTTTCTTTCTTTCTTTCTTTCCTTCTTTCTTTCTTTTTCTCTTTCTCCTTCCTTCCTTCCTTCCTTCTTTCGTTTTCTTTCTTCTTTCTCTCCCTCTCTCTCTCTTTCTTTCTATCTATCTATCTATCAAGAATAAGAGAGATTGGTTTTAATGAATTGGCTCGCATGATTGTGGGGACTGGCAATTGCAGGACAGCTGGCTGGAAGTCTAGGGAAGCTGATGCCGCCATCTGAGTCTGAATTCCGCAGGGCGGCAGGCTGGGAACTCAGCACAGCTTCCACGTTGCCATCTTGAGGAAAATCCTTTTTCTTCCAGAAACCTCAGTCTTTGCTCTCAAGGCCTCAGCTGCTGGGACAAGGCCCACCCCCATGGTGGAGCGTCACTTGCCTACCTCAAAACCTGCTGAGCTAAGTGTTCATCCTGCCAGAAAACACCTGCACAGCCGCACAGAGGCAGGTGTGTGGCCAACAGCTGGGCACCGTGGTGCAGCCGAGTGGACACATAAAGTGACCATCACCCTTGTGGCAATGGGCGGGAGGGGATCTTTCAAGTTCCACAGCAAAGAGATTCCAAGGGCCTTATTAATTCCAAGAACTAGGACAGATGTTCTGGCCAATTTGGCAAGGAGGCCCAAGACCCAGCATCGTGAGCTTCAGACAGGGCAGGAACCCAAGGCTTCGGCAGACCCAGCACCTGCCCGGGCGCGCGCAGCTCAGACTCAGCACCTGTCCCGGCGCGCACAGCTCAGACTCAGCACCTGCCCTGGTGCGCACAGTTCAGCAGAGGTCAGCTCAACCCTGGACTGACCACACGAGTGTTGGGGCACAATGGGGCACATCTCATGTTGTGCTTCTTGGCCATGAGAGACCCAAGGAAACTGGGGCTTGGAAAGCTGGAGACGCCTTTGAGTTTGAGGAGAGAAGCAACTTGCTGCTTACCTGGTTTGGTGGGTGGTCAGGGAGGACTTCCTGGAGGAAGGAACATGTAAAATGAGGCCCAAATGATGGAAAGGAGCTTTGAGCAGGGGAATTCCTTCCAGGCTGTCCCCAGAACTGCTGGCTGCCTGGGACTTGGGTGCCCTCTGGGGTACAGTGTGTTCTCTCGAACACCAGTGGCTTTTGTGTTCAGGGCAAGCGAGAGGTGGAGCTGATCCTGGGGGGTGATCATGGCTTTGCCCTGAGCTAACCCAACAGGGATGTGACCCGGAGCCCCACACTCAAAACCCAACTCACAAGGCGGACATTTAAATTTCACTCATTCAGAGACCCGGGTCAGTCCATTCTTACCAAGACCCCACTGCGTGCTGGGTGCAGCGTGAGACAGCTCCCGGGGTACGTGAGCCCCTCCTGGGTCACCCCAGATGTCAAAGCACAGAAACACAGGGTTAATGCAGAGGTAATTAGACAGTATTTTAAATTCAATGGAAATTAAAACAACATATCAACATTCGTGGGATGCAGATTGACCAATGCTTAGGATACATTTTACAGCAGTAATTGCTGAAATGATAAAAAAGGAAGAGATCACAAATCACTCTATGCCAAGAGCCAGCAAGCTACAGCCCATCGGCCGTGTCTGCTGTTGAAAAGAAAGTTATGCTAGAGAACAAGTTGGTATTTATGTGTTTTCTGTCGCTGCTTTCACGCTACAACAGCTGTTGAGTGGTTGCAACAGACACCACGTGGTTCACAAAACGAAACATATTTACTCTCTAGCCCTTTACAGCAAACGCTTGCCAACTATGATAGGAGCTTTCACCTGGAGAAACTAGTAAGGGAAAAATAAATTACACAACGCATGCAGAAAGTAGAAGGTAATAAAGATCAGGGAGGAAATCAACTGAATAAAAAACAAAAACAGAAAATAGAGAAAATAAATGAAACCAAAGCTGATTCCTTGAAAAGATCAATACAACTGATAAGCTTCTGGCCAGACTGACCCCAAAACAAAGAGGAGACACTCATTACAAACATGGAAGCTAAAAAGAACATCACCACAGACCCTACAGACGGGAAAAAAGAGTCAGGGGGGATTGTGTCCAATCTTCTGCCCATATATTCCACAACTTGGAAGAAATGAACAAACACCTCGCGAGGAGAAACCTTTCCTTTCATGCATTAAAGACATTGTTCTGCTGTCTCCTGGCTGCCGTGGTTTCTGGCAAGTATTTTGTAGTCACTTGAGTCGCTGCTTTTGTGTACAAAATGTGTTGTTTTTCTCTAGCTGCTTTCCAGATTTTTCTTCAGTTTTCAGCAATTTGATGATGCTATGTCTGAGTCTAGTTTCTTTTCCGTTTATCTTCTTTGGGGTTCACTGAGCTTCTTGAATGCTTACATTTATGTATTTCACCAAATTTGGGATGTTTCCACCAATATTCCTTCAAATAACTTTCTGCCCCAACCTCCTCCTTGCTTTCTGGAACCAGGTATGTGCTGGGCCTTTCGATACGACCCCAACTGGCCCCTGATGCTTTGTTCTTGTTTTTTCTCTTTATCTTCATTCTTCAGAGTGGATATTTTCTATTTATCTGTCTTCATGTTCGCTGGCTTTCCTTTGTCTCCATTCTGCTATTGAGTCCATCAGTATAATTTTAATTGCAGATACTCTGTTCTTTTAGTTCAAAAATACTCATTTGTTTATTTTTTTTTCCTACTTCTCTGTGAGGTTTATTATTCATTTCATCTAATGTGCCTTTCTGAGGTGTGTGTGCGTGTGCTGCGTGTGTATGCATGCATCTCACCAAGCAGTTACCACGGCTGCTGTAGGCATCTGTGTCAGTCGGGGCTGGCATCTGAGCATTGTCTGTTCTCTTGAGGATGATCACACCTTCCTAGTTTTGTGTCTGTTGAGTAATTTTGTTTTACGTCTGAGCACACCTTGTGGACTCTGGGTGCTGTCCTAGCCTTCAGGGAACATTGCTCTTTCCACTTCAGCAGCCAGGTTCGTCCTAAACCCCACCTCTCTCAGTGTGGTTCTCAAGACCTTTGCTGGGTTGGCACTGCTGGGTGGCCCTGTGAGACTTATGCGGATTCATGCACAGAATTAGGCAATTGCCGTGTCCAGCCTTCCCCCTTCCGGGGTTCTGCCCCCTCCCTTCCCCCACTCTCCCCCTTCTGGGGTTCCATCCCCTCTCTTCCCCTGCTCTCCCCCTTCTGGGTTCTGCCCCCTCTCTTCCCCAGCTCTCCCCTTCTGGAGTTCCGCCCCTCTCTTCCCCAGCTCTCCCCCTTCTGGGGTTCCATCCCCTCTCTTCCCCAGCTCTCCCCATTCTGGGGTTCCGCCCCCTCTCTTCCCCTGCTCTCCCCATTCTGGGGTTCCGCCCCCTCTCTTCCCCAGCTCTCCCCTTCTGGGGTTCTCTGCCCCCTCTCTTCCCCTGCTCTCCCCCTTCAAGGGTTCCCCCCTCCCTTCCCTGGCTCTCCCCATTCTGGGTTCCACCCCCTCTGTTTCCTGGTCTCCCCCTTCCGGGGTTCCACCCCCTCTCTTTCCTGGTCTCCCCCTTCGGGGTTCCGCCCCCTCTCTTCCTCGGCTCTTCCCTTTCCGGGGTTCCACCCCTCTCTTCCCCGGCTCTTCCCATTCCAGGGTTCCGCCCCTCTCTTCTTCCCTGGCTCTCCCCCTCTGGGGTTCCACCTCCTCTCTTCCCCTTCCGGGGTTCCCCCTCCTCTCTTCCCCAGCCCTTCCCCTTATGGGGTTCTGCCCCCTCTCTTCCCTGGCTCTCCCCATTCTGGGGTTCCACCCCTTTCTTACCTGTAAGACTCCTTTTCCCAGGTTGGGGTTTCTATCTGCCTTTTAGCTGCTTGTGTTGCCATGTGGATCTGAGAGTGGGGCTTGCCCTCCAGACAAAGCCAGAAGGAGGAAACCAGAAACTCCACGGCAGGTCACTCCTCCAAGTTCCGCCTCCACCCTGCAGTCTCCTTACTTTGCAGGTCCTCAGTAGTTGTCTGCATCTTGTCCAGAGCTTGGTCACAGTTAGGGGAGGGCTAGGTTAAGCCATAGCAGGCTCGTGGATAAAACATCACCTCCCTGGCTCTTTCCCAGGATTTCCTGGCAGAGACCACATTTATAAGCCATGCAGTGTAGTCACCTGCTGTGTGCCAGGCAGCAAGTGCCATTAGCCCAGGAGGTGGTGAACAGCTCCTGGGGGCACCAGCCAGCACCGTCACCGTTTGGCAGGGGAGGCTGCGGCCAGCTCCTCGTCAGCTGAATGTGCTGCACGTTGATGCAACACCTTCATCTTCTTGCCAACCCTGGGCTGATGTCCTCAGACACAGGCAGCAATGGGAGTGGCCACCCACCCGCCATGGCCTGGGGAGAAGGGGGAAGGGTCTGACTGGGGGAGCCTCAAGACTGTGTCACTTGCCCCAGTCCCACGAGAGGCACCTGCTATGGCACCTCGGGCCGGGGCAGAAGGCCTGGAGCCCGTGGCTGGACCCTGCCCAGGACTCTCAAGCTAGTCCAGCGGCCTTGGCCGCAAAGTCCTGCTCAGGCCCACGTTTCCCCAGTGCCTTGCCCAGCTCCAGAGGGAAGTGATTGACGGCAGAGCCCACGAGCTCAGAGCCGGTAGTGGGCAGTCTGGCCGGATGGCGGTGACTCAGGGAAGTGGAGGGCTCCCCCCACCCCGCTGCTGCTGCCCCCCGCGTCCTCCCCGCCTGCACTAAGTGGCAGGAAGGGGCAGGAGGCGGATGGGCCATGACAGCTTAATGGCTTTGGTTAAAGCATCCTCTGATCGTGCTGGCGCTGGGAGAGGCTCTGAGCTGGGGCGGCACTGCAGGCACTTTGGACACTGTCTCCCGCTGCCGCTGAGGTGGGAGGGAGGTGCGTGGGCTCCTTTCCAGCAGGCCACGCGGTCAGAGGCACCTCCTGCCGCAGCACCTGCCCAGCCCTCTGGGGACCAGAGTGAGCAAAGTGCTGGTGCTGGACCCGGCCACTGCCAGAAGCAAACACAGTTGGCCAGACCCAGGGCCCACCTGTTCATGAGATGCCCTGTCCCTTGGAGCCCCCAGGAGCCAGGGCAAGTGTGGAGGCAGGTGAGACCCAGGGCCAGCGTTTGCTTCAACCAAAGAACCGCAGCAGAGCCACTGGGGAGAGCTCGTTCAGCTGGTGCATAATCAGTACTCGGGATTGTGGCTGGTGCCCCTGGCAGACTCAGCCCCGTGGGGATCGGCCCCCAGACGTGCCAGAGCTTGACTACCCTGCCCTGAGGAGCTGTCTGTGCCCAGCACACGTTCCAGCTTCTGGGATGCACAATAAGCGCCCAGGCCTAGGCTGTGGGACGACCGTGCTTGCTGCTCACAGCGCCTGTGGGTCAGAGACTCCGACAGGCCACTTGGGATGGCCCAGGCTTGCTCCCCAAGGTCTGCGGCCTCCTCGGGGAAGCCTCCGGGCCGGAGCCCAGATCCACTGGAGTCTCCTACAGACGATGCCGCCATCAGTGGGACCTGCAGCCGGGATCTCAGGCTGGGCCTCTCCGGCAGCCCCACATGTGACATGGGTGGGCTTCCTGAGGCCAACACTTGAGAGAGAGGGTGGAAGCCGAGACGCGGAGCCACCTGGCATCCTTTCCGACAGTCACGAGGCCCTCAGATTCCAGAAGAGGGGACAGAGACCCCTCCATGGGAGCAGCCTTGGTCATGCTGGAGAAGAGCCTGGGGCTGGGAGACTCATGGGGCATCTTTCAAAAATGCCTCCAGTACTCGTGTGGCCACCCAGCAAGGCCCAGAGTCATGCACAGCCCACCCGTGCATGCCACCTGCCAGGACCTGCCCCATCACCTGCCAGGACCTGCCCCATAGCTTTGGAGCCCTCTCAGCTGCAGGGGAGGGAGCCAAGCCCCAGAACAGCCCCGTGTTCTGCTGCAGTCCGGTCAGCAAGGGGCTCCCTGCCCCATTCAGTGTCCCAAGTCTGCATTCAGCAAGGGTTGGATGCTCCACCAACCCTGACCCCCGGGAGCATACACCTGTGGGAGCAGGTGCACCCTGCCTCCACGCACACACAGACACCTCCAAGGTTTGCCTGAGAGACAAGATTTGGCTTAGGACTCGCTGCTCAGAACCTGAAGGCATAGAAAGTGCACACACTCCTAGCAGAGTCGACCTAGTGCTATGCCCTCCCAACCGGTGCTCCAGGTCAGAGCCTGCCCCTTCCCCCAACCCTCCTGCCTCACCCACACCCCTATAGCCTTGGGGACCCACAGAAACCACTCCAACGACCCAGCAGGCAGGCCTGTGATGTGCCTGCTGAGCTCAACACTCCGTGAACTTGGCTGGCCCTTGCCAGGCGCAGCTCAGCCCTGTATCCGCCGGCCCTGCCCACCAGACTTGCCCACCTGACCGGGACCGGGAATCTTCCTGTAGCCTCTCTAGGGAAGGTGCACTTTTCTCTAGCACCCTCTCTCTGGCTGATGGAAAGGGAGCTGGGTGAAAGGCAGGGCCTTGGCCAGAGCGGGCCTGATGGGTGGCATGGGGCTGGGGGTGGAGGAAGTTGGGGGAGGAAGTGTCTCTGGAGGTCCAAGGCCTCAGCTGGCCCTGCCCCCTGTAAACAGCCCTATTTTTTAAAAGGCCTTCTTACCCAGCTTCAGGGCTTGAAAGGACACCCCCTTCCCTTGGCCATTCCTGGGGATTCCCCCGACCATCCACAATATTGTACTAGTATCTAAAGCAGCCAGCGAGTCCTGTCTGTCTGGAGAAGGTGACAGTTTTCAGGGGCCCAGGACGTGCCAAGCTGGGGGGAGCAGGGGGCATGGCGTGAGACCTCACAGCAGCTTCCTGAAGCTCAGTGGTGCATGAGGCAGAGCCCACAGGGGAGCCCTCGTAACTCAAGGCCTCCAGGCCGTGCTAAATCCCCAGGATCCACTGGTGGAAACCACTGGGGCCATGCGAGCAACGCATTTATCGTGCGCAGCTGTTCCCGGTGTTACTCTAAGACCACATGAACAGCTGGGCCGGGCAACCCAGAGAAATGCAAACTCTTCCTCATTCAGAAATTGCAAAGAAAGTTCTCCTTCCAGAAGGGCCCTCCTCACACCTTGTAAAAGCAATTTTAAAAAATACAAATAGAGGCTCCTTCTTCATGCCAAGGTTCATTACTAATGAAGAGAGCAGTTCCAGGCAACGCCTTTATTTAAATATGATGATTAACCTGTTTGGTTTTAATGCAAATGGAAGACACCGTCTGAGATTCTGAAAGGAGCAAAAGGCGCTGCTGGAGGAAGGGAGAGGGAGGCAGGAAGGGAGGAGAGGAAGGGGCCGAAGCTGGTGAGATTCCTGGCATCAAGAAACCCCCTGGATGGAGAAAGAGCATGAAAACAGCAAACGGCCGCGAGGCCGAATGGACCACATTCCAGGCGAGGCGGAGGCAGTGTTCAGCTCTAGCTGCTCCCTGGGGACCCACACCCTGACCCCGTGCTGGGGGGCACTGGGCTGGGGGCCAGCGAAGCACTCTGGTGTGGACGGCAGGCCCATTTGTAACGGTGCTATTTCATTAGCAGTTTTACTCAGCTGCTGGCAGGGCCCCAGCATGGCTGCCTCTGTGGCTAGAAAGGTGCAGGGGGTGCTGGGCTCCAGGCCAGGCAGTGCCCATTTCCACAGAGCCAGTGCCCCCACACAGCCACATGCAGCAGCTTCCTTGCTACACCACGGGGCCTCCCTGGGGACTCTGCATCTGCAGCGCACACACTATCCCCAGCCTGGCCCTGCCCACGGGGGCTGCTGCAGAGGCTGGCTGCCAGCTCTCGCTCCCTGAGGAATTTGGAATCCCAAACTGGGAGACAGGGCGGGGGCGGGGCGATAATATCTGCACCAGCTGCGAAGATCAAAGCCCCTGTGCACGAATGGCTGACCCAGAGTCTGGCCCCCACATATGTGACCCACGCCCCGTGAAGGCTGTGCCCGGAAACCTCTTTGCCACGTCGCCATCGTGGGCGAGTCTCGAGCTGCGCCCCAGCCAGAATCCTATGTATTTGCAAACTGAGGACAGAGAGGGTCAGCTGTGTGTCCACCACTGTCCACACCAATTTTAGATAATTTGGTTTCCTCTTTAAATAGCGTTAAAGGGAACGAGCAAACTGTCACCTCCTGAAACAAGTTTCCAATAGATTAAAGTGGGTCTTGTCTATATAGCACGCTCCGAAATGGTCCTTGCCCATGTTGCCGATTAAATGCTTATGTGCTCTCTGTCTCTTGGCCCCCAAATATAGGGCCTGCCTTCCAACCTTCAAACCAAGGCGGCAGCGCCTTCGTGTTAGAGTCCACTTCATTTTATTGCCTCTTGCCTAGAAAATTATCGCAGGGGTGCACACACCGCGTCTCACACGAACAGTTATCTGAGGCTGGGCTAATAGAATGTCTCATAAACCTCGAAAAGATGTTTCAGGAACACCTCCTCCTCTTGTGGCCATTCACAGCCGAGTTCCAGAATCCTTAGGCCAGCAGGGAGACGGTGTCTGTTGGGACACTGTGGAGGGACCCCTTGTTGAGGTGGTGGCCCCAGTCCTGCCTTGGGGACCCAGCCCTTCCCTGTTCCATCCCTCTGTGTTCCAGATGAGGCTGGCCAGCCGCAGTGAACGGTCCGGGTTCGGGCACGTGACCCGGTGAGGCGGGCGAGTCCATGCCTGGAAGTGAGGAGCAGGCTCCGTTCTTTCCAGGGGGCTTGCAGTCCTGCTGCTGCTGTCCTGGTACTGGGAGAGGCCAGCCTGCAAGGACAAGGCAACCTAGATGGGACCCTTGGGAGAAATCGGGCCATGGCAACACCTTTCTAATCTTAAGTCCTTGGCCAGCTACCGTGCCCTGGAGACCTGCCGGTGCTCAGGTTCCATGGGGGGCAGCGTGGCCACACAGGGGCCCTCAGGAGGCTCCCACCAGGCAGCTGAAAAGGCACAACACTGGGAAGACCCAGGGCCATTCCACCAGGGTCCTGACCAGTCTTCAAAAGCGCCAAGGTCCTGAAAAACAAGGCGAGTCTGAGAAACCCACAGCCTAGAGGAGCCCACGGAGACGTGAGGAGCAAATGTTTCCTGGGGTCCTGGATGAGGCCCTGGGACAGGAGGGTGTCAGGGAAGCACAGCATCCGGCTCTTTGCCGTGGACAGTGCTGGCACTCTGGCCGTGACAAATGTCGCCTGTGACGTGAGATGTTAGCATCCCAGGGGGCTGGGCGTGGGTGTGTGGCGCTCTCTGAACTATCTTTGCAACTGTCTCATAAATCTAAAACAGTTCTTTTATTTATTTATTTATTTATTTCGAGATGGAGTTTCGCTCTTGTAGCCCAGGCTGGAGTGCAATGGCACGATCTCAGCTCACTGCAACCTCCGCCTCCCGGGTTCAAGTGATTCTCCTGCCTCAGCCTCCCAAGTAGCTGGGATTACAGGCACACGCCACCATGCCCAGCTAATTCTTGTATTTTTAGTAGAGACGGGGTTTCACCCTGTTTGCCAGTGTGGTCTCAAACTCTTGACCTCAGGTGATCCACCCGCCTCAGACTCCCAAAGTGCTGGGATTACAGGCGTGAGCCACTGCACCCGGCTTTTTTTTTTTTCTTTTTATTTTCTTTTTTTTTTGAGACAGAGTCTCGCTCTGTCACCCAGGCTGGAGTGCAGTGGTGTGATCTCGGCTCACTGCAACCTCTGCCTCCCGGGTTCAAGCGATTCTCTTGCCTCAGCCTCCCGAGTAGCTGGGATTACAGGTGCCTGCCACCACACTGGCTAATTTTTGTATTTTTAGTAGAGACAGGGTTTCACCATGTTGGTCAGGTGGTCTCAAACTCCTGACCTCAAGTGATCCGTCCGCCTCAGCCTCCCAAAGTGCTAGGATTACAGGCATGAGCCACCATGCCCGGCCTAAAACAATTATTTAAAAAAAGCATTTTAAAAAGAGGAAAATAAAACACAATTTGAATATTCATTGAGGAAAATAATGTTTTTTCAGAAACGAACTGCACTTTAATTTAATTTACTTGTTCACACTTTGGTCAGAACCCTGGAAGGAGATGAGGAAGCAGGTTTGACAGGCACGTGGCCACCGCACCCAGGTTCCACGGTTTTATTAGAGAGCCACAGAACAGTTGAGGGCAACGATGAAGTCCCAGAGTGGAAAATGCCCTGCCCAGCCCTGGGGTTTAACTGGCCTGCTGGCTGAGTGGACGCTGGTGTTTTTGAGTGGGCAGCAAGGCCTCAGAATCCCCATGTAAGACCCCGCAGCCATGATGAAGATGAGCTTTTTAAAAGTCAGAGGCTCCTGGCAGCTGCTGTGCGGGAGTGGCCTGGGGGAGGACGTGTGTGACATCAAGGACAACCCCAACCCTGGCTTTGAGCAATAATGCTGGCGAGCCTGGGCGCAGAGACGGGATTGGGAGAAACCAAGGCCTTAAACCGCTGACAGACTTGGTGGGGGAGACGCTGAGGAACAAGGAGCTGCCCACCGTGGAGGCGACATTCCCATCCCGCAGGGGACAACTGTCCCTCTTCTGCCCCACCAGGTGCAGAAGAGCCACAGGGGACAGGCAGAGAGGAAATGCAGAGGCTGGGGACTTGGGGGGTGGCATTCCCCACCCGGGGACATTAAGAGGACTCTCCGGGTAAACAGAAGCTGCAAAGAGCATGAACTCCCGGCGGGGACAGGCCTGCTGGCATGAGGGGCCACGGACCAGCGAGGGGCCTGGGATGCCGGTGCAGCCCCAGTGCCAGGAGGTCCTGTCGTAGGTCCCAGGCCAGCTCCTTCTTCTGTGTGAAGGGAGCCTGGAAATCCCGGAAAGATCTAACAGGATCAGCAGAAAACCAGGATGGAAATGCTGTAGAGAGAGACTGCCTGCTGTCCACCATGCTGGAAGAATGTCCTGGGCCGTGGCTGGCCAGCAACACCGCCCACGGGCCCTGGCAGAGGAGGGAGGCGCGGAGCACCCTGCACCCTCCAAGGCTAAATTCAGAGGCGGCCGCTGAGATTTCTCGAGCTCATTTCCCAAGCACGGCCCTCAGAGTCAGATGGCGGGGGCTCAGGGTCAGATGGCAGGTGCTCAGGGTCAGCATCCTACAGACCCCCAGAATCATCAGGACCCCAGTTGGAGCAGATGGAACAGATTGGGGCAGAGGGGGCGTCAGTCTGAGCTGCCCCCTGGCTTCCAGCAGCATCCCTCTATTGTGCTGGATGTGCCTCCGCCAGGCTTCTAGCAATTTCCAGGACCTAATGGGAGAGGCTACTGGCTGAGCTCCACCCAGGACTCCTTGCCATGCCCCTTGCAAGCAGAGAGCCACAGGGCTGCCCCGCTGTCCCTCACTGGCCATCTGGACTGTCTGTCCATTTGTCAGCTCTCCATAGGGTGCCGGTGCTAGGCCAGGTCCTGTCTGGGTGTGGGGACATGATGATGAGCAAGAAGGCAGGGTCCCCATTCATGGGCCACTGTCCAGCGGGAGAGGCCAGCTTGAATCAGACGATCACCCACTAACAGAACATGCAACATGATAAGTGCTTAGAATATGACAGAGGGCTTCCTGGAAGAGGTGACATTTTAGCTGAGACTGGAGGATGACTGGAGATTGTCTGAGAGGGAAGAGCATGGCGTGGATGTTGCTGTGGTTAAAATGTACATGGTACGGGGGTGGGAGGGGCAGGAGGCTGGAGACCTGGAGAGGGGTCTGGTCGGTTTCTAAGAGCAGGAGAGAGCTATCAAGGGGCTCCAGGCTAGAGAGGACTGGATTGGAGGGGCTGGCTGGGAAGGAAGCAGGGATGCTCCAGGGTGCAGGGACTATTGTGCTGTTACTGTTGTATAAGGTGATGGCTTGAACCTGGGAAGGGTGACGGAGATGGGGAATGAAGAACACCAAAGATATTTGGGAGATCAACCAATAAGATCAGCACCAGACACTTGTCACCTGAGTTCCTTATTGTATCAGTCAGCTACAGCTGTGTAACAAACAGCCATAGTCAGCTGCAGACAGTAGACAACATTTCTTTCTGAGTCCCATGTCCACGGGCTGATCCATCTGGTTCTGGCTGTGGGCAAGGGTCTGCTCTGCTTGCTGTTTCTTGTCCTCCTGGGACCAGCAGGCCACCCAGGGCCAGTTCCTGTCATGGTGAGGACAGAAGTGCCAGAACATAGCCTGATTGCCCATGTGTAATTCAGGCTTTCACTTGTGCCATGTTCACCAAGATCCCATTGGCCAATGGAAGTTACGTGGTGGAGTTCAAATCCAGGAGGTCGAAGAAGACTCTTCCTGCCTTGAGGTGCCACGCGAGGGTGTGGGAACATGTTACTGCTGTGGGGAGGGGAGAACCGTGGCTGAGAGTCCACCCGGGAGTGTGTGCTCATTTCCCAGTGACTCTGCGGAGAGAAACCTGCCAACAAAACTTATACTGCAGGTAAAAGGAAGGAGAATTTGACAAAGGTGGAGCCCTTGACAGGGAATCATTCGGGGGAAATGTCCATTAAGGAGGAAATATCCTTTTCAAAGGCCCCCTTTCCCTGGGCATGTCAAATGCCAGTGCAAACCCAGGCCAAACGCATGGAGAAATACTGGCGAGATCAACAGTTCAGGTGGGAAAATGGGCAGGCTGAGCGGCCGTCCAACTAAGAGGCCCTGGAAGGACCACCGCCTCCCTGAAGGGGCGCAGGAGGGAGAACCAACTCCCGAATTCCCAGCCCGAGTCGCAAAGTGCAGGCAGAGCAGCCTGCACACGCCCTCCTTCCAGCTCCTGCCCCACCAGGCCGGCAGCCGCCCACAGACCAGCCAGACAGCTGCCGTCATTACAGTAATCCGCTGCGGCAATGCTACACATAAAGAGATTGCTTTCCCGGAAAACTGCTGACACGTGGGTCTGGGAGGGAGCGAGCCCGCGAGAGACAAGAGATGGGCCTCCTGGATCCATACGATGCATGATGGCTCCAGCTTTAATCAATTTTCAACCCTTGAAACTAAAATAGTTGTGATTTATGAAATTCCACAAGTCAGATCTCCTCTCTGTTGCCCATGTGCTGTGAGCAGTGAAGAGGCACGCTCCCCTCAACAGCACCTCCAGGCACAGGGGGCCTTGGGCAGCCTCGTCAGAGATCCTCCCTGGGACACCCACCCTACCCCAGGCCCCTCGCATGCTGACCTCCAAACGCCACATGAGCAAACACAAGCACATGGTGTCTCCCAAAGGAATCATCACACCTGCGCTCCCCATATCTAGGGGACACTGTCTCTGTGTTTTTTAAATTTTTTAATTAAAAATCTTTGATACATAATAGATGTACACATTTTCAGGGTGTGTGTGATAATTTAATACAGTCATGTAATTTGTAAAGCTTACATCAGTGTAATTGGGATATAGCCATCACCTTAAATATTTGTCCAATTTAGAATGATTTTCTCCTAGTTATTTTGAAACAGACAATAGCTGATTGTAATTATAGTCACCCTAGTGATCTGTCAAACATTGCGTCCTCTCTCTTCTATCGAACTGGGTGTTTGCCCTCATGAACCAGCCTCTCTTCATCTCCCCTCCCCCTCCCCTTCCCAGCCTCTGCTAAGCATCAGTCTGCTCTCTGCCGCAGTGACACCCGCTTTTTTTCACTCCCATGTGTGAGTAAGAGGGTGCGATATTTGTCCTTGTGTGCCTGGGTTATTTCACTTAACATAATGGCCTCCAGTTCCATCTGTGTTGCTGCAAATGACAGGATTTTATTCTTTTTTTGTGGCTGAGTAATATTCCCTGGGTATCACTTTTGCTTGTTCAGCAGATCCTCAGCAAGACCAGGAGTCTGTCCTCTGGGGTCAGCAGTGGTTGAAACTGGCCCCAGGCCTCAGGAAGTCATGTCCCAGTGGACGGAGAGGTGACTGATGGAGGAAAAACAGTCCTCTCCACTGACAGGAGACTCACAAGTTTGTATGAGGGGAGTTCCTTGGAAATGTACAGGAAATATCCACTTCTATCCATTTTCAAACCATAAAATTATATTCCATCTGTGGTCTCTACTCACTCGACCAATCATTGAAATGAGCTATTTGAAGTGCAGGTGAGAAGTCTTATGTCACCACATACCTAAATCTACTGACAGTTTAATAACTGGAATGGGTATAGATCATTTTATGGTCCTGAAATGAGTGAGGCCTTTCCAAGCATCACAAAGGAAAAGATTGATATATTTGACTACATGAAAATTAAAAGCATCTGTATAGTCAGAGATACCATAAACCAAAATTAAAAGCAAATGGCAAACTAAGAGAACGTATTTTCAATAGACATTACAGACAAAGAGTTAATTGTATTCTCATAAAGCAACACAGTTTTTAAAAGACAAGCCCACCCCTAGAAAAATGGGCAAAAGATGTGAACAGGCATATTCGCCAATTACACTCTAACCAATAAGCTTATGACAAATGCCTGACTACTCTTGAATCAAAGAAATGCAATGAAAGCATCTGCGATATTCAATTTATCTTCTGTCAAACTGGCAAATACCGTTTTAAATTGTAAAACCAATTCTGGCCTAAGAATTGGGAAAAAAAACCTGCTAGCAGAAATAAATGGGCACATCTTCTTGGGGATGGGAGTGGGGGCAATGGTGCATTCTGGAACAATGTACCCAATCCCAATAAAACTCATTAAAATGTGTACTAGGAGGATGAGTCTCTGCACAAAGATTTGCATGGAAGAACAGTCATTCTATATAATACCAAAGGCCGGAAATGATCTCAGAAGTTAAATAAATCATGGTAGAAAGGCATGCAGCCACTGAAAGCATTGTAGAATATTCGTTGACATGTTATTCATTGACATGGAACGGTGTCCAGGCTAGGCCGACACGTAGAATAAAAGAGAGTTGCAGAAATGGTGAACAGCACGTATGTACTATTCTATAAGAAAGAAGGTGAAGAATTAAAGAAGTAGGTGATGAAGGGCATGTGAGTCCTGCTTCTCCCCAAAAACACTCTCTGGGGAGCTGAGGGACTGTGTGAACTTTCTTGCTGCCAATCAGAAGAGATGACTAGAGACGCGGGTCGGTTTCTTATCTACACGCTGACTTGCCACCTTCCATCCCCACTGATTTTGTCCCGTGGATCGTTCTCTATGGTGATTTCAAAGCATCCTTCGGGAGGGGTATCCCGGGAGTCACAGGCAAGGGCAGAGCCTTGGGAAGGCTGCACGCTCTCCCAGTGGCCACCAGACCCAGCGAGCCCTGGGTGCAGCGGAGGCAGAAGCAGCAGTGTGGCAGGGGCGGCTGCCATCACCATTTTTTTTTTTTCAGCTAAAACTGATTTATTAGAAAGGTCGTGCGAGTGACGGAGAGGTTCAGGAGCATGGCTGGCCTTGCTCAGCCACCTTTCAGACGTGGATGAAGACAGTGCGTGCAGCAGTTGCTGGCGTCGGCCTGCATTTGAGTGCGAGCTCTATGCTCACTGGCAATGGGACCTGGGCAGCCACGGCCCCTCACTGTTTTATCCTAATCTCGAATGTGGGACATGGTAGTGTCTGGTGTGAGTTATCATAGGGTCACCACTCACGAAGGAAGCGTCCGATAAATGTGCGTGGCCATTGCTAACCTTGTTATTGTTACTGCATACAACCAAGCAGACAACGCCTCTTTCCAAGAGCATTTGGCTTGGATGGAGATTATGAACATCCAGCTGAGGCACATGCACGCCCTGGACCACGGAGTCCATCAGAAGCACATACGTCGTTCCCAAAATGTGTGTGCTAGAAAGTTGACAGTGCCTGGTCATAATTATCTCAAGCTGAAAGCAGCCCAGATGCCTGCCAACCGTTTCATGTGAGTAAATACGCTGTGAGATCTGCCATGCACCACGGCCCCATGAAGGAGCAGCCTCAGCTGCGCTCAACAACCTGGATGCATCTCGCAACCTAATGTCTCGTGAGACAGCTCGGCATGCACGACGCGAGCTGAGTGACTCTGCCCAGCGGAAGCACAGAACAAGGCCAAACTGGCAAATGGCGTGGCGCGTCCTCAAAAATCAAAAGTAGAATCACCTTGGGATCCAGCAGTGCCGCTTCTGGAAACCGGGTATGTGCCCAAAGAACTGAAAACTGGCTCTGCCCTTGTACACCTGTGTGCCTAGTAGCCTTAGTCACAGTAGCCCAAAGGTAGAAGCCACCAAGTGCCCCTCGGTGGGTGAACAAAATGTGGTCTATTCACACAACGGAATATTACTCAGCCTTAATAAAAGAAGGGACTGCGAACACCGGCTACGAACCGCACGGACCCAGAGGACGCTGTGCTGAGTGAAATAAGCAGACACAGAAAGACGGGTCCTGCATGCCTCCGCTCGTATGAGGTTCCTAGAGTGGCCACACGCATAGAGACAGAAAGTAGAGTGCGGGTAGGAGTGGCACAGAGTTGCTGTTTCATGGGGATGGAGGCTCCGTTTGGGATGATGAAAGTTCAGGTGCTGGGTGGTGGTGGCGGTTGCATGTACATGTTTCTGTGTGTTGTTATTCGTGTACATGTTTCTGCGTGTTGTTGCCTGTGTACATGTTTCTGCGTGTTGTTGCCTGTTAGGCCATGAATCCGCATCACGCCAGTGTTTTTATAATGTTCATGCTGCACATGTCTGTCAAATGAGCCAACGTGGTGTGTGTTTTATGATCTTTCACTGGATCACATGTTGAGCAGTGTGCGGGCTCAGGCCGCTGTCACATCGTGGAAGCTGCAGAGTAGAGACCGACCAGCCGACCTGGCACGTTGCCTGGGGCTGGGCTTGGCTCTCTTGGGGATCGTGGTGGGCAAGAGTGAGGAGCGGTCCTCATTCTGAAGGGCATGAACGATGCTTTCATTTGCCCCTTACCCCTAAGATTCCAGCTGGTCCGGGAGTCTCCCTTCTCCTGCCCTCCTGGGTTAAGGATCCTGGCCTTTAGGGGGTAGGGGCAAAGTGATGAGTAGAATCTAAACATGCTGGTCATGGTTTCAAATGGTGATAAGGCGGTTCATTCACCTCGGGTAACCAGTGCCCCCATCCTTCACGGGCTGTGGGATTAGAAGCAACTTTTATTCCAGCCTCTTGACTTATCCTTATTTTCTAAACTTCTATAATGAACTTGTGTTGGTTTTTTGAAAAGAAAGAAAATGTATTTCCGGCCAGGCGCGGTGGCTCAAGCCTGTAATCCCAGCACTTTGGGAGGCTGAGGCAGGCGGATCACCTGAGGTCAGGAGTTCGAGACCAGCTTGGCCAACATGGCGAAACTCTGTCTCTACTAAAAATACAAAAATTAGCAGGGCGTGGTGGCACACGTCTGTAATCCCCATGCATTTGGTGGCGATGTGAGGCCCAGTTGGACTTCCTGCATGCAGAACTGATTAGAGTTACGAGAAAGACTTTTTTAAAAAAGACCCTGAGATGTCAGCTTCGGCTGCTGTACCTACCGGTGGAAGAACAGGTTCCTTCCCTCAAGCATGACTGAAAACTTTAAAAAGAAGTGCTCTGACTCAATGGTTCCCAGTTACACCGAGTTATGGAGACACTGTCCCTGGAGCAGGGCCCGCAAGAGTCTTTCCCTCCCATGGGGCAACGCAGTGGCTGAGGACCCCAGCCAGTCCCGAGGGACACAAGTGTGGCTGTGGTCAGCTGCGGCTTTGCTGGAGGCCCTCCCTGCTCTCATGAGACCCTGGGGGTGTTGGCTCTCTGCCCCGGAGACTGACAAATGGCCAGGTGGGCCTGCAGGTGACCTCCTTCCCTCATGGGCAGCAGGAACCAGGTGGGCCCCCCAGTGCCTGGGGCAGCTTATGCAGCAGTTACAGAGATCTGGATCCGGATGAGTGTTCTCTTTTATTCCTTCTTATATTGTCAAAAATATGATATGTCTATGCATAGAAAAATGCCTTCAGCATAGGCGGAAGTCACCAGCACTTACTGGGATGATCCCAGGATGCAGTGGTCAGTGAGGTCAGTGAGGTCCCCCGCCCCAAGGCCACTTAGGGGCCCAGCCTTGCCCCGGGCCAAGACATTACTGAGTGATGAAGATGTGAGCCTGGGGCACCTGTGACTCTGTGTGTCCCTCCGGAGCCCAGCTGAGGCGCTGGAAGGGGCTCCAGGAAAAGCCAATTTGGGCACCCGGAGGGGTGACACCCACAGTGGCCCAGACCTTCTGCTTTCTTGAAATCCACGTGATTGTGATGAAATAAAAGCCATTGGCACCGCCTCGGGGTCTCACAGTCTCATGTGACAACTGGGAGAGAAGCCGGAGGTGGGTGGGTCAGGCCATTCCGGGCACACGGCCGGACAGCAGACCCTGAGGACACTTGTCCCCGCCTGGGAGTCCTCCACCCTCCTGTTCTCGGACGTGACTCAGCAATGCTGGGGCTCTGCAGCTCTGGGAAGGCCCCAGATCGGCCTGCCAGGCCCATTGTGAGACATGAGGAGGAAGGGGCGGCGGCTCCTCAGCCGACACCACCCCCAGGTAGGCTTCCTGTTTGTGCCCCACTGGGCCCTCTCTCCTGCACGGCCAGCCCTGAGAGCCCCACGGGGTTCATCTGTTTCTCCCCCAGAGACTAGGACACTGGAGGGATCCGTGGGCCCATTTTACAGATGGCACAGGGCAGAGACTCGAGGCCAGGCCTAGGTCTGGCCTCACGCCTGACCCCCACCTGCCCCCAGCCAGAGGTCACAACCCCAACCCCCTCCACATCCGTAGGTCATGCCTTGGAAAACTGCCCCACCCATGCAGAAGATGGGAGATTTTGTCTAAGGAAAGAATGATGGCTTTGCAAATATTTCCACTCTGGCTCCCCATGACAGTTCACTGTGAAACCCCGGTGACCTCACATGACCTGCCATTTCCTGAACAAGGAGGTCCCAGGATGTGGCATTTGACACAGGCAGCTAAGGCCAGGAGCAGCCAGCAACCCCAGAGCCCAGCCCCTCCCTGGGGCTCTGAGGGGAGGAATTCTTTCCCCCAGGTAAATGCACCCAGGTGGAGGCGTCAGGTCAGCCACACAGACCGACCTTCCCGCCCAAGGCCCCTGACTCACCGGGCCTGGAGGACCACCAGGGACCTCCCTGCAGGCTCCATCCTGTGTGGGCTGACTGTGGGGCCAGAGAAAGAGGAAGCTTCCAGGTTGGGCCCCACTACCCAAGAACCTAAAGCAGCCCCTGGTTCTGCAGGGGGAGCAGCGTCTCCTCTTGCCCCTTGGCTGGTGAGCAGAGCTTCCTTCCACAAAGGAGGGGGTCAGTGGAGACAGCCCACTCTATCCCCAAAATGCTGGGCCAGTTGGGGGATGGGCCACTCTGTCTCTGAAATGCCAGACCAGGTTGTTTATCTGGAGGGTGTCTTCAGCGCGAGATGAGAGGCCTCCGGTCCCATCCTAGGAACCACGGCCCAGACTGTCCCTGCCTCAGAAGAGTGACATGGACACCCAGACACATAGCCCCCCTCCCATAGAGACACACACGCCAACAAACCCATGCACACTCATGCCCACTCACACGCCACACCCCCTCCCCTGCTGGGCACCAGATAATGGAGCTGCAGAGCTGTGTGGCTGCAAGCTGCCCTTTCCGAGCTTCTGCTAGGTGGTGTGTTTAAACCTGCAGGCTTCGAAGAGTTCTGAGCGTCTAGAATAGCACAGTCCAATAAAAATGTAGCAGAGCCACACATGTAACCTTACCTATTCTGGTAGCCACACTGACAAAAGGAAAAATAAACAGATGAGATTAACTTAAATATTTATTTATTTATTTATTGAGACGGAGTTTCACTCTTGTTGCCCCAGCTGGAGTGTAATGGCACCATCTCGGTTCACTGCAACCTTCGCCTCCCAGGTTCAAGCGATTCTCCTGCCTCAGCCTCCCAAGTAGCTGGGATTACAGGTATACGCCACCACGCCCAGCTAACTTTGTATTTTTAGTAGAGATGGGGTTTCTCCATGCTGGTCAGGCTGGTCTCAAATTCCCAACCTCAGGTGATCCGCCTGCCTCAGCCTCCCAAAGTGCTGGGATTACAGGCGTGAGCCACAGCACCCAGCCAATACTATTTTTATTTAAATCCAATAGAGCCAAAATATTATCACTTGAATAATCAATACAAATAATTATTATTTTGGGGGATGCAGTCTCGCTCTGTCACCCAGGCTGGGGCACAGTGGCGCAATCTCGGCTCACTGCAACCTCCGCCTCCCGGGTTCAAGTGATTCTCCTGCCTCAGCCTCCTGAGTAGCTGGGATTGCAGGCGTGTGCCACCCCATGCCAGCTAATTTTTGTATTTTTAGTAGAGATGGGGTTTCGCCATGTTGGCCAGGCTGGTTTCGAACTCCTGACCTCAGGTGATCCACCTGCCTCGGTCTCCCAGAGTGCTGGGATCACAGGCATGACCCACCATGCCCGGCCTAAAGAATTATTAAAGAGCGATTTTACTCTCCTTTTTTTCTACTAAGTCTTTAAAATCTGGTGTTTGATTTACACTTATAGACCATCTCAGTCAGACACTAAATTTTGATCAGAAATCCTTGATTGTATTTAGATTTAATAAAATGTAGAGTAAAAAAGTATATTGTCACCAAATTGTTTCAAACAAGCTTGAAAGTTTTTAATAATGGAAATGGGTATTGGTTTTAAATTTTTAACTTTAAGACAATAGAATAAGACCCTCTGTGCCAAATTCCCCACAGAGTCATGGCATTGGGGTTTCGAAGGCCTCATTGCTGGCCCCCACCTGCAGGCAGCCCTCCTGGGTTGATAGCCATGAGATGAGTGTTATCAGTGTCTGTGGGAGAAGCAGGGGCTCCGAGGTTGGGCGAGCGAAGGACCAGGTGGGCACTGCACACTGAGGGCACAAGAGCCTGGGAAGCCCCACCACGAGGGGTGGACCTGACTGAGCCCAGGCGTCCAGGCCCTTGTGGGCACAGAGTCTCCTCCCCAGGAGGCTGTCAGCACTCGGGGGGCAGGGGGCTCTGCTCGCCCTAGACCCCTCTTCTGGACAGATGGCAGCACCATGCCCCTCCAGAGCCCCACACCCCTGTGCAAGCCCTGCCTGCTGCCCGGAGGACCCGTGCAAAAGCCGTCACTGCCCACTTCCAGGCCTGGGGGTGGGGGTAAGAGCACTCAAGTGCAAGAGGCAGACCATGTGCCCCCACCCGTCCCGTGCCTCCCCCACCCCTCCCATGCCTCCCCCCCACCCCTCCCATGCCTCCCTCACCCCTCCCATGCGTCCCTCACCCCTCCCATGCCTCTGCTGCCCTGGGGTCGTGGCCTGGCAGGTCCTGCGCACCCCAATCCCTGCCAGCCAGCCTGGCATCACCCACACGGTCCGCCTCCCCACCCCGATGCCTTCCTACTACCCTCTGGCATTTTTCTGTGCGTGTCCAGCTCCTTCCTGCCACGGGGCCCTTGCTCGGCCACTCACTGTGCCCTGCCCTCCCTCGACTGGGCAGGGCCTGCTGATCCTCAGATCCCGGCTCAGAGTCATGTTCCCAGGAAGCCCCTGGCCCTGCCGAGGTCAGAGCCTGTGACAGCCAAATGCTCCCAAACACACACCATGATGGCTTGCGACCACACCTGTGCGGCTGTGCCTCCGTGGCTGTCTTACCCGTGGTATCTGTGGCGTCGGGAAGGACCCTGTCTGGCTCCACCGCGTCCCAGTGCTAGCATGAAGTCAGAGCCCGAGAAACCAGATGAAGAAATGAATCCACAGACAGAAAACTGTGACAAAAGCTCTGAGTGCCCTGCTCCCAAGCACGGCTGAGACGCGAAGCTCACCGCAGCCTGGAGAACTCAGGGCAGCCGTGACCCAGGGGCAGGAAGAGGAGCCAGTCCGGCTCTGGGCAGGTCTGGGGTCCTCGGCACATGTGCCCCAACCCTGGGACTCCTTGGGGATGAGGGGGCTGTCCTGCCTGGGTGCCGCTTCAGTCTATGGGGAAAGGGTGGATTGCAGGTCAGCAGACACTGCAGTGACCAGGAGCTCATGGGAGCAGTCCTGGCAGCCAGGCTGGCCTCTGGGGAAAGGACCTGGGGCTGGGACCCCGAGAGTGGGGAGGACAGCCAGGGCTGAGGCAGAGGGAAAGCTCTGGGGAGCACACCACAGGGGCAAAAGCCAGCATCAGGGGAGACCACCCACGGGAGGGGGTCCTCCGAGTGGGAATGTCCCCCAGGCAGGTTGGATGGCGGCCCCCATGACAACCACGTCCTAGTCCCCCAAGCCTGTGACTGTCACCTTACTTGGCAAAGGAGTTCAGAACCTTAGAATGGGAGAGGAGCCTGAATTATCCGGGTGAGCCCAGTATAATCACCAGGGCCACCTAGGAAGGAGGCAGGAGGGTCGGAGGCAGAGGAGGGGAGTAGAGGTCCGAGGGCTGCAAGGAAGGGCTTGAGCCAAGGAAATGCAGGTGAGAAAGACAGGGACATAGATTTTCCCTCAAAGCCTCCAGAAGGAGCTCATTCCTGTTGGCTCCTGGTGCCCCAGTTCAGTCCTCTGCCTCCAGAACTGTAAGGTGACCTGTGAGCTGTGTCGGCCCTTCGCTGGGGCTGTTACTGCAGTCCCCGAAACTCACCTGGCCTTCAAGAAAAGGAGTGCAGGTCTCACTCTGAGGCCCCAGGAGCCTCGGGAGTTCCCAGCAGGAAAGGACGTGGCCTCCTGCATGTTTCTAACTTAGGAGCCACGGTGGGAGTCTGGCCCCGAGCCAGCCCTGGCCCACGGCTCACGCTGCTCTGGGCTCTCTATAGCGTCGTCTCCCTGCCCCTCACGGTCCTGGTGTCCCCCGCTTTACAGGTGAACAAGCCGAGGCCCAGTGCTGCCTGGGTGCTGGCCCTTGCGACGGCCCAGCTGGTTGGGTTGGGGCCATGTAGGTGCCAGGCAGGCTGGTGCTGCCTCCTGTGCAGTCACCTCCCGGGGACGCCGCTCAGTCACCAGGGGAGGCGGCCTCAACGGTGCCTGCCGTGTGACGCTCCCAAGCCTCGGAGGTGGCCGTGGCTCCAGGGCCTATGGCAGGCCCATCAGCCCCAACAGGCGGGCAGAGCAGCCTGACCTGGTTGAGCTGGGACCTCCAAGGCCGCGGATGTACACACCGTCCTCCACAGCCATCAGGCTGCCCGGGGTGGTTTTGGTTCCATCAGTGAAGTTTTCTGTGGTTCACTCAGAGCGGAGCTGGGCATGGCTTCCAAACTGTGTCTCCTTTGGAGCACTTCAGAACCCTCCCGGGGCCTGTGGAGCCTGAGGTGTGTGCTGGCACGCGTGGCACAGGCCTGGGACTCCCAGCAGCGGCAGAGAAACCCGGAGGGGGTCAGGTGCCCTCCGCCCACAGAGAGGAGGTGTGCGTGAAGAGGAGGGGTGGGACGAAGGAGGAGATGTGTTTTCTGCTTTAATGATTTAATGGGTATTTAACCCTCCCTTGGTATTTGCCTGGCTTCCGGGTGCTCTGAAAAGTTTCCCTAAAGGGGCTGGGGGAGGGGAGCTGGCGCCATGAAGGCATGAGTCAGGTGGGTGAGGCTACGCTTGCTGGAAGGAGTCCACGTGCCTTCTGAACACACAGCTTACAGCCTGCACCTGTCCCAAAGGCCATGCTTCCCTGTGACAATGACTGGTTTCTGCCCACGTTGGGAAAGCCTTGGACAGCCTTCTTGGCTTCCAGAGAACCAGGGGAGTCAGGCTTGTCAAAGTTCCCGGGAGCCAGTGCTTCTCCTGCAGGCCGAGACCAGCCCAGGAAACTTCACTCTCAAACCACCGCCCCAGGGTAGAAACTTCCCTGGCTGCCTGCCCTGGTAATTTTCCAGGGTTGAAATTTTCCTCTCCAGGGGCAGGAAGGAACTTCAGCCACTGACAGCTCAACCAGAAATGTTTCTACCCGACCACAAGTCACAACCGCCCAGAGTATGACTTCACTCAACCTCAGGGGCGGGGCTATGGGGAGCAGTGGTCGGGGCCCCTCCCACCTGCAGATCAGGGGTGTGTCTGGCCACGCCCCACCAGCATCCGTGAGGGACAGGACGTTCCAGGGCAGGCGGCACAACAGGCCGAGGACTCAGGACCCCGGCCAGAGGGGTAGGGTCTGCAGGAGGCCACCTGCTCCCCGCTGACCTTGGCAGGAGCCCCTGGGAAGCTGTAATGAGCCCACCTGGGTCTCCTCTCGGCCCTGAGGTCACAGGACTCCAGCCACTGTGGAGACGAGCGGGAGTGTGGCTTCCCCTGAAATGAAACCAGACCCAAACCAAGACAAAAACCTCCCATGCTGATCCTATATTCCTGCTCTTCCTTGAGAGAAAGGGGCAGGATTTGACTTCCCCCAGGGGTGGGGGGCACACGTGGCCGCTGGGCCCATGGGAAGTGGCTGGAAGGGCCGCGTGTCACCTCTAGTGGAGACCGTGGGACCCAGTGTGCAGTGCACCCCGGCCCTGGCAGCGACACCTGCAGCCTCCAGGTGGTGCCCCTGGGGGCCCATGCCGGGATGAGGGACCAGGGCCCTGGCTGCTGTGGGGCCTGATCTGTCTGTGTTGACGGACACACCTCAGAGCCAGGAGAAGGCCCAGAAGGACCAGGAGCCCAGCCTGCCTCCTAAGCAGCTTCCAGGTACTTCTGTATTTGGATATTTTTAGGGGAAGCTCTTTATTATCCAAAGATGTCATCATCAAAAAAGGGAAACGATCATCCACCCACACCTCTGCCAGTTTTACCGAAAGAGCAGACTGTGCCGGAACTCAGTGCTTAAAAGGACAGAGCAAACCCCTAGTTTAGTCAGAGAGGAAGGGCACGTCCGCCCCACCTGAGGGAGGAACAAGGACTGTCCGCTCAGTAAGTCTTTGCAAGGAGTGCCAGGGTCCTGGGAACAACAGCAGCCTGTGCTCCTGAGAGTCACCCGAGTCGGGCTGGACAGAGCCTGCAGTGACCAGACCAGGCAGGTGAGCGTGTGCCCAGGCACGGGCTCCGGGTTCAGGCACACAGAGACCCCAGCCTTTGCTTTCCTCCCCACAAATGACGGCAAAAAACACGTAAATCCAAGGCCCAGGGATGAGCTCGGTTTTTCCGTTCACAGTGATGCCCTGGGATGTGGAGGAAGAACCCACACGAGGCTGTAGCGACCCTGCCCGGGCCTCCGAATGCTGAGTCAAGCAGGGCATTGCATGGGCCCTGGGCGCGTGGGCGCAGGCCAGAGGTGGCTCTCCCCTGTCCTCCGTGCAGCCAAGGAGTGTGTTCCTTCATCATCACAGTCACATCACACCACCCAGCCCCACGAAATTCCAACCCTTTCATTCCTTAGCTTGTAAGATAATGCTGCGTAAACCAAGACAAAACACAGCCAAGGGGGCCAGGAGGGTGGCGGACACCGTGCTGCAGGCTGAGTGAGCTGCTGTGCCAGGCGACCGCTGGGCCCGGCCCTGCCGAGGGTGTGGTCAGCCCGGGAGAGCCATGCCAAGCAGCGGAGAGAGGAGTGGCCCCCAGCCTCAGCAGGGCGTGTGCGCGCACTGCCAGGGGCATCTGGGCCCAGACACGGGTTGTGATGTGGGACGTCGGAAGAGACAAGAAAGACATGGCTCCATGAAATGGGAGCAGCCTCCAGCTCTCCAGGAAGTCTCACCCTCCAGAGGCAGGTGGAGCATTGACTTGGCCGGACCCCATGTCCCGCAGGCCCGGCGGCCCCTCGTGGGCATCTCAGCTGGAACGAGGCATGAGCAAGGGCACAGTGGAGCCGCGCTAGGGTCCCACAGGGGCTGCTCGGTTCAGAGCGAGAAGCTGACGGACGATAGAGTGGGTGGCACTGTGAACTGCAGGGCGGCCCATTCTTTCCCTGGAGCCCCCTCTGGGTGCCTTTCCCTTCACAGCACCTTCCCTCCAGCTCCAGACACCTCAGAGCCCACCAAGGCCTCATACTGGACGTGTAGGTCCTTAGGGATTCCAGACTGGCCCTGCAGTGCCTGGGGTGGGCCTGTGGGCCTGCGGAAGGGGCCGGCAGGGGTGTGTACCACAGTGCTTCTGCTCATATGTGTCTTATTTACTGGGGTTCTGGGTCACAGTTCAGTCCCGCTGCCTTCAGAGCTAGGAAGCTGAGGCTCTGAGGAGGGAAACCAGAGGAAGGGCAGGGACGGGTGCCCTCGAGGTGCGACCTGGCAGGCGTCTTCCTGAACAGTCCTGCTCTGCGGTGCCGCTGCTCCCGCCTGCTGTGCCTGCTCCCAGACCCAGCTGGCCTTCCCCACCTCAGTCCCAACACAGGTCAGGAGGTGCCCCCACACTCTTGCCTCACCCACTGGACCACCTGGGGTGCAGCCTCCCAGGCTGCCTGTGGGGTTGGCAGGACCCAGGGGCGTCCTCCTGATGTTGAGCATGTGTTGGCCTCTAGACTGACCCCCCAGGCAGAGGGGCACCAGGGAGAGGTTAGTAGCCTCTCCTCAAGCTCCCTGGGCACTGCTGGCAGACCCAGGGCACAAGCAATGTGCCAACACCCCCTCCCCCTCCTGCTCTTCCAGCCCACACTCACTTTCACCGGCAGCCTCACCCAGAGAGCACCAGCCTTGGCCTAGGTAAATGCCACCTCACCTCCACAGGTGACCCTGGATTTCTCACCTCTAAGCCTAACTGCCCCCAAAACCCAGAGTTCCATGTCCAGCTGCTGACCCACTATCGCCTCTGGCACCCAGCAGGTGTCTCAGAGTTTTCCTGCCTAACTCAGAAATTCTTCAGCTTTTCCCCAGTTGGCTCTCCCTGCCCCACCTGTCCTCCTCACCTTGAGAATGGCCTCTTTCCCTCATCTGCCACCTCTGGCCTACTAGTGAGTCCTGAGCCCTATCTCCAAAACTTTTCTCAAGTCTGTGGCCTCCTTGCTACCCCTCCTGCCCATCACCTCTTACCTGGTCTCCTGTCTCCATCAGTCTCTTTCCATGCCACAAGATCTCCTAAGAACACACATCAAATTATGTCACATGCAGTTAAAATTTCTGTGGTTCTCTGTTGCTCTTTAGATAAAGTTCAAGCTCTTTACCATGTGTTGGGAGGAGGCCTGGCATGAGGAAGACCTTCATACATCATTGTCATTGTCATCATCACCATAACTCTTATCACCGTCACTACCACCATCATCACTACCACCACCAACCTCATTATTTCAACTGTTACCATCACCATGATCATCATCACCACCACCATCCCCAGGACAACCATCACCACCACCACAACCATCATCATCTCAACCATCATCATCTCAACCATCATCACCATCACCAATCCCATCATCATCCTCATCACAACCATCATCACCACCACCATCATCTCAACCATCACCACCACCATAACTAACATCATCTCAACCATCATCACCATCACCAATCCCATCATCATCCTCATCGCAACCATCACCACCACCACTACCCTCATTACAACCATCACCATCACCAACATCATTACCACCACCATCCTCAATACAATCAACATCATCACCACCACTACCACCATTCTCATGATAGCCATCATCATCACAACCATCACCACCACCAATACCATCACCATCATTGCCAGCATCATCACTATCATCATCGTAGTTTGCCTACAAAGCAAGAGCATCTTGGCTCAGTGTAAACAGGCTTTGATACTCCAAGCTCACCCCTAGAAGTGGCAAGCCAAGACCCAGGAGGCAGGAACACCCCCAGAGAGTGCCTCTATCACTGGGAATGAGGCCTGTTCAGAAGGAATTGCCCACATTTGTTTTGTGCTGCTATAACAGAATACCACAGACTGGATAATTTATAAAGAACAGAAGTGCATTGACTCACACTTCTGAAGGCTGGAAAATCTAGGATTGAGGGCTGGCGTCTGGTAAGGGCCCTCTTGCTGCATCCCCCCATGGGGGAAGTCAGAAGAGAGGGCAGGAGAGAGAAAACAGGAGGAGGCTGAACTCGTCCTTTTATAAGGAACCCACTCCCAAGATAATGGCATTAATCCATTCACTCTGCCCTCATGGCCTAAGTTTCCAGCACAAGCATATGGGGGGACATACCCAAACCACTGCACAAGTTAACACCTCTCAGGCCATTTAGAGATATAAATAATGAGGGTTACGATGACAATGTTTATTAGCACTCTTGGGGTTTTTCCACTTCCCTGATCTGATGCAGCCATGAATAATTTGCCACTAGGAGCTGTGTCAGCCAGGCCCAGGAAGTGGCCCCTGCCTCACTCAGCCAAGCATAAAACCTGCCATCCGGCCAGGGCCAAGATCCAGGCACAGACAACCTCTCGGCCACTTGACGCCCCTAGCGAAATCTGCAGTAGCCCCTGAGATCAGGAACTCCCCCAGGGCCCCACCCAGCCCTTCCTTGCTCTGTTCTGGCCACTCCAGTGGCCTCTGTGCCTGCCTCCAGGGCCTGTGCTCTTGCTGCCCCCTCCTAGGGCATACTTTGGCCAGTCATCCACTGATGACTGGCGTCTTTGCCTAAATGCCATCCCCTGGGAGAGGCCTGTGCTACCCACCCCACCCCAGCCAGGTAGGTCTGTGAGATTTCCCTGTATGTCTCATCACTACTTAAAGTTAGCTTGTTTATTTGCGTGTTTATCTTTCTGATCCATCTTCCCCGAGTGCCCTGGGAGAGCCACATTCCTGGAGCCCAGACCCAGCCCCCTGCAGGGCTTGATGCACTTTGTGGAGTGAGTGGATCACCATGGTTACCTGGCCCTGAACCTGCCGGGCAGAACCCTTTCTATGTGCCGTGGCATCGGTGCTCCCAACAGCCCTATGAGCTTGATGTTCTTATTAACTTCATTTTAAAGATGAAAATCCTGAGGCTCAGAGAAATTAATATGCTTGCCCAAGGTCACACAGCAGGTATCTCTCAAAGTCAGTAATCCCATCCAGGTCTGCTAATCCCAGGCCTGTGCTCTCAGCAGCTGCACACACTGCCCCAGCCTGTGCCACACAAAGCAAGTGCCCATTGCAGGTGGTTTTTAAAAATCATTTTTAAAGTAAGGTATACACACACGCACAAATATAATTATGTGTGCATGTATATATGTAAATAGGATATTATTTATATATAGAAAAACACGGTATTATATAAAGTAAGCTATATATATATACGGGGTATTTAAATTAAGGTGTAAGGCCAGGTATGGTGGCTCACACCTGTAATCCCAGCACTTTGGGAGGCTGAGGCAGGTGGATTACCTGAGGTCAGGAGTTCGAGAACACCCTGACCAATATGGTGAAACTCCATCTCTACTAAATATACAAAAATTAGCCAGGCGTGATGGCGCACGCCTGTAGTCCCAGCTACTTGGGAGGCTGAGGCAGGAGAATCACTTGAACCCGAGAGGCAGAGGTTGCAGAGAGCGGAGATCACACCACTGCACTCCAGCCTGGGCGACAGAGTGAGACTCCATCTCTAAATAAACAAACGTGTAAGTAAAGTGAGTGACAGAGCAACAGGGTCTTGCTGTGTTGAGTGGATGCTCCTGTTTCTCCATCCATCCCTGGGGAAAGGGTGTGTGGTTGTTTCCAGTTTGGGGCAGTTCCGTATAACCCCTCTGTACACATTTGTGTTCGGGCTTTGTGTGGACGCGAGGTCTCGCTTTTCTTGGAGCAGGTTTGCTGGATCCTACAGCAGGTGCGTGTTCCACTTGGGAGGAAGCTGCCACATTTCCACACACAGCACCTTCTGCATCCCACCAGCAGTGTGGAGGAGCCCTGTCTTTAGGCGTATTTTTTAAAACTATAAAATGTTGTTTAAAAACACATCACGTAAAAGTTCCTACTGTTACGGGATCCTGGGGTGTCGCTTTGCCGGCTAGAAGCCTCTGTGGCTGCTGGCGACTTTGCCTGAGTTTTGCTGGGGCCTGCTAGGCTTGTCCCACCCACTTGGCCGGGCAGGCTGCACTCAGCTCATGCTGCCAGCCTGGATCCCACACCTGCTGAGGGCGAGCCAGGCATAGAGTGGCAAGGGGTGTGTGAGTGAGCGTGGGATCCGGCCACTGCTCACAGCCAGCCATGCCAGCTGCGGCAGGGCGGGCAGCTCCAGACACCAGCATGGGCACCGGCTCCCTGTGAGGCTGCAGCTGGACCAGGCAGACCATAAGCAGCTTCCATGGCTGACATTGGGGAACGCAGTGGTGCCTGGAAGCTTGGAGCTACCAGGAACTGCAGAGCCCTAAAGAGGGTATCACAGCCCTGGCTCCGGGAGCTCCTAGGTCTGGGCTCCCCAAAAGGCCACAGCTCTTCTCTCCTTCTCTCTTCTCTCCTTCTTGTCACCCTCAATGTGGTGGGCAGGGGCGTTTTGTGTTACGGCTCTTTCAGCCCCGCCATTTGGTGGGTCTCAAGTTCTTGTCCTGTGACCGGGAAGAATGAGGTACGCAGAGAAGTGGAAGGTGAGCAAGAAGAGGACGAGCGTGACTGAGTGTTAGAACAGCTCAGAGGAGAACCGCCGTGGGCAGCTCCTCTCTGCAGCTGCTTGTCCCATCATCTTTTCTGGTCTGGCTGAGTCCGGGACTTTTTATGGGCCTCAGAGAGGAGGAAGTGCATGCTGATTGGTCCATGGGCAGCCATGGACAGGCCTGGAAAAAGCACCACAAGTTCCCACTCTGGTCCATGGAACCAGCAGCCCAGCCCCCAGGTTTCAGGCCCTCCCTGGCTTAAAGGTGGGTCTTCACCAGGGACTCACCCCTTTCCACCAGGGAGCCTGTCTGCTGCTGTTCACGGCACCCAGGCTGTTTGTGCCAAGGGGCACCTGCAGCTCAGCACCAAGCTGCCCTCAGCACCTCCCTCGACCACCCTCACATGCTCATTGGCGCCCAAAGTCTGGAGGGGGCTGAGGTGGCAGGGGGCTGGCGTGTGAGCGCTGCGCCAAATGTGTGCACAACTGGCCAGGTTGCAACAGTGCCCAGGCTCAGCTCAGCTTTCCCCCATGATCAGGGCGGGTGCCAACAGTGGGAAGTCAGTCAGTGGGAAGCACTTCTGGGCCTGTGGGGACAGGGGGGCCTTCCCGGGCTCCCAAGAGTGCAGGGATGCCTGGGTCCAGTCATGGCTTGGACGGCTGTAGCTGTGCCCGGGAGGGCGGGGCTCTTGCCTGCTCCCACCTCCCAGAGCACAGGGGTGACCGGGTTGCAGCGGCTGTCTGTGTGGCTGCAGTTGTGCCTGGGGAGCTCTGGCCAGCTCTGTGGAGTGTGGCACCACCCTGGGGGCCAGCTCTGCCTCAAGACCCCTCTCTCCCCACCCCTCCATGTCCAACCATGCTGCTTTCCTGCCAGTGGGTGACTTGGCCCAGCTCCACTGCGGTGGCTCCCAGGGGCAGCCAGCTTGGTGGGGTGGGGGGGTCCCAGGGGTGGGGACTGCCTGCCTCCTCTCCGTGTCTTCCCTGCAGTGGCAGTGGGCGAAATGCAGGTGGCGAGGTGGTCTCAACCACCTTTGCACAAATGAACCTGACACACTCGGGGCCGGCCCCACAAGTCCCACTGTGCCTTCCGCCAAGTGCTCAGGGGTTCCCGAGACACAGTGGGGAGTGAGGTTGAGGCCGTGGTGGAGGCCCTGGGCCTGGGAGTGGGTCCTGCCCGGCCGTGTGAGGGTGGGGGTGGTGCAGTCGGCTGCCTCGGGGACGTGGGGCATGGGGGTCCCATCACCGCCATTGCTGCTCCTGCAGCCACTCCTGCCACCACTGCCAGCACCTTCCTGCTGCAGCTGGCGTGATGGCAGCGGCCGCTCCAGACGCTCCACACGCTGCAGCCATCACTGCCTTTGCCATGTTGAAGGGTACGGTTCAGTGGCACTGACCGAGCACATTCACAATGTGAATTCATCACCACCATTCATTTCCAGAACACTTTCCATCTTGCACACCCAAAACTCTATACTCAGTAAACAATAACTCCCCTTTTTTCCTCTCCCCAGCCTCTGACAACTCCCATCCTATTGTCTGGCTCAGTGAACTTGACTAGGGACCTCCTATAAGTAGAATCATGCAGTACTTGTCCCGTTGTGACTGGCTTACTTCACTGAGCAGTATGTCCCCAGGGTCCTTCCATGTTGTAGCAGGTGTCAGAGCTTCCTTTGGTTTTAAGATTGAGTGATATCCCCTTGTGTGGATGGACCATGCATCTGTCAGGAGACACCGCGTTGTGTCCACCTTTGGTGATTGTGAATATAGCTGCTGCAAACAGGGATGGAGGAATATCTCTTCATGCCCTTGCTTTCAATTTCGGGAGCTATATACCCAGAAGTGGAATTTTATTTTTAGTGTTTTGAGAAGCAGCCTTACTGCTTTCCACAGTGGCCGCACCGTCATGCGTTCCCATCAACAGTGAGTGCAGGTGCACTTTTAAGAAATCCCTGGAAATATGACATCGAAACAAAGGCAGCACAAACACACACACCTGAGAGTGCACCAGATTAAACAGCTTCAGCACAGCAAGGGAAACAAGCAGAGGAAAACAAATATTTCCTCCGGGCGGGAGGAAATGTTTCCAGTCATACATTGATAAGGAATGGACATCCAGATACATGTGGGACTCACACGGCTCACCAGCAAGAAAGCAAGGAACTGAATTTTAAGACGGTCAAAGACCTCCACAGAGATTTCTCCGAAGAAGACAGGATAATGGGCAACAGGCACATGACAAAAGTGTCCCATCAGCACTCATCAGGGAAATGCAAATCAAAACCAAATGGGCTATTGCCTCACACCTGTTAGGAGGGCAATTATGAAAACACAAAAGCCAGCCGGGAGTTGGGGAGGATGTGGAGAAGAGGAACCCTGGTGCACTGCTGGTGCAAATGTAAATTAGTACAGCCGTTATGGGAAACACTATGCAAGTTCATCAAAAAATTAAAAATACAACTGTCCTAGGATCCAGCAATCCCTCTGCTGGGGAGGCACCCAAGGGAAGTGGACGCTGCATCTCGGGGAGACACCAGCACCCCGGTGTTCACTGCTGCACTGTCCACAACAGCCAAGATATGGAAGAGTCGGATGGCAGATGAGTGAATTTTACACATGTGGTGTAGATACATGTGAAGTACTACTCAGCCATAAAAATGAATGAGATTCAGGCCAGCTGCGGTGGCTCACGCCTGTAACCCCAGCACTTTGGGATGCCAAGGCGGGCGGATCACCTGAGGTCAGGAGTTCGAGACCAGCCAACATGGTGAGACCCCATCTCTACTAAAAGTACCCAAATCAGCCAGGCGTGGTGGCACATGCCTGTAATCCCAGCTACTCAGAGGCTAAGTCAGGAGAATCGCTTGAACTCAGGAGGCGGAGGTTGCAGTGAGCTGTGTTGGTGCCTGGGTGACAAAGCAAGACTCTGTCTCAAAAAACAAAAAAGAACGAGATTCAGTCATTTGCAACAACCTGGGCAAACCTGGAGGACATTATGCCAAGTGAAATAAGCCAGGCACAGACAGACAGACACCGCGTGCCCTCACTTACACGTGGACGCTAAAATTCAAGTTGAACTCATGAAACAGAGAGCGGTGGGGTGTTTACCAGGGGCTGGAGGGGGCAGCAGAGACGCCGGCCAGAGAGCACAAAGTTTCAGCTCTAAGATGAGTAAGTTCTGGAGCTCTGATGTACAACATGGTGATTACAGCTATTAATGTATACTTAAAAAATTGGAAGGAGTGGACTTTAAATGTTCTCACCACAAAAAAATGTAAAGTATGTGAGGGATGATGGTGCTAATCGCTTCATCAAGCCATTTCACAGAGCGTACGCATGCCGAAAACCATGGCGAACATTTTATGGAGCATTTTTGCTTGTGGATTTTTTAAAAATGAGTTAATTAAAATTTGAAACCTGAAGTTCCCAGAAGGCAGGGAGTCGGGGGCTGTGCGACGGGAGGCGGGGGCGGCCCTGTTGGCTGCCCTTACTGGCCGCGGTCTTCCCAAATTCAGGCTTGAGAGAGGCTGAAAGGGGGCCCTGGAACGTGCGTTCTTCCCAGCACGGAGCCTCCCCCGCAGCTCTGGCGCATGCAGCAGCCGCTCAGGCGTCATTTGCTAAGATCAAGAGGATGTGCCGTCAGTACAAGAGGCGAGAATAAACCAAGACCCTTGCAGCTCCTCAGACACAGGAGGGGCTTCCAGGCTCGGGGAGTGGGGTCCTCAAGGGAGGGGGGGCAGAGGCAAGGCTGGGGCACCACCAAATGCCAAGTGCCCCAGTCTGACACTCGGAACCAGCCCAGGAGAAAGGGAAGTTGGCTGAGAACAACCAGGCCCAGCCAAGGCCTCCAGCCCCCGGCCCCGGGATGGTCTCCCTGAAGCTCCTAGCGTACCCCCTTACTCTCTCCCGGAAATTGTCCCATGTCACCTGGCCTAGCCTGCCCTGCCTGCCGGGAGCCTCCCTCTCCTGGGACCCCACCCCCATCCAGAGGCCCTACCCAGAGCCACAGGGTTGGGAGGGGTGGGTCAGCTTCTCTGGGGGCTCCAGGCCTGGGGTTCAGCGGCGTCCTCCTGCTGGTGGTAGTAGGGGTGCTGGGGGCATAAGCCTCCTGGACTGAGTGGGGGAGCCCAGGGGCATGCTGGCCAAGGGCAGTCCTGGACAGTCAGGGGGGTTTGGGGGGTGGCAGAGAGGGAGGGCCTGAGCTGTGTGTTGGATGGTGACACCTCTGGTCAGGTGGAGGAGGGGCAGGAGACAGAGACAGAGATAGACAGCGAGGGTGGGAGGCACTGGCGGGTTGGAGGCGCCGTCTTCCCAGCCCCTGACGGACCATCCTGGGTGATGCCTGGTGTGGTGGGGCCTGGCTCGGGGCAGATGTGCCCTGGGCTGTGATTGTGGTGATTCCTGCTGGGTGTAAGGGGCCACCCAGGGAGCTGGCACCCACTCGGGAGGAATGCACCCTGTCTTAGGACAGGCCCATCCAAAGAAACAGCGCTTCTCTCTCGGTGGATTTTTAAGCAAAGAAATAGGTGCTCAGTGGACCAAGTGAGGAGCGTTTAGAAGGTGGCACCTTGTCCGGCTGCCCCGTGTCCCGCCCTCCCCACTGGCTGTCTGCTGGTGCCCCCCTCCCTGAAAGAGCACCACAGTTTCAGGGCCCCAAGCTGCGGTGCAGCCTGCTCTCTGGGATGGCAGCAAGGCTGAGCGTGTCTCCCTCAGTAATGCCCACCACTCCCAAACTGTCACTCACTCGACGGCTCCCCACAGGCAGACTCCAGGCTGTTTGCAGTTTGCTGAGCCAGGGTCGCGTGCATTGCATCTGATGACAGGCAATGTCAGGTTATTCTCCCAAAAGGCCCTGGCAGGTTACCCCACACCCAATCCTTGTTGATATCACCTCTGCCAGCTCCCTCCGGGGACCTCTGAGACGTTTCTCCGGGGCAAGGAACAGCATGAACATGTCAGCCTGCGTGGGTGAAACCAGGAAGATGGCTGCGAGCCGCATGCCCACACTGGGGTGTGGCTGTGGCTCTCAGTGTGAGGCTGGTGGCGAGGCTGCAGCACCGTGGAAAACGCAGGCCACGCAGTGAGGAGGCGAGTCCGTCTCCAGAGCTGGCATCATCAATGTGGCTATCACTGGGCAAGGCCAGAAGAAAATATAGAAAATAGGAAAATCGCTGCTGGACTCATGTCCTTGGGCCTTCAGCAAATTTTCTCCTTTAAAAATTTCCTTTAATACTGTTGTAATGTTGCTTTTGCAATACATAAAATTCCTGGGACAAAAAGAGAAGACAGAGAGAAAGATAGAGGCAGAGAGACAGAGAGGGAGAGAGAGCCCACAGTCCACCCGCAGCCCGCAGCCCGAAGCCCGCAGCCCGAAGCCCGCAGCCCGTGGGGGAAGAGGAGGGCGCCTGCAGGCAGCAGGGGGAAGGCTGCAGATGGGGCTGGACCTGAGGAGGGGCTGGGCCATGGGATTCTCTGAGCCCAGAACTTGGAGGATGCCTTGCTGCAGACATGGCCTGGGGCTGTGCGGGACACAGATGGCCACAGAAGCCAGGGTGTGGCCAGGGCCAGGCCTGCCCTGAAGGCTGCCGACGCGGAGCAGGTGATGGTGGGGTGAGGACTTGAGGAGCAGGGGACACTTGCGTTCCCAGAGGAAGCTGCTCACCCAGGGGTGCCTCGGTGCAGCAGAGCAAATGGAGTGAACAGACTGAATTCATGGCATTTTAGGACGGGGGACCTGGGGTGGGGGCTTGGATGGAAAGGCAGGGAACAGGATGAGCCCTGGGAAGGAAAGGGGGATGTGGCTGCCTCTTCAGGGGCCGGGGTGGGAGTCTGCCCAGGAGGGCAGCAGAGGAGGGGAGGGCGGTGCGGGTAGGGAGGGGAGGTGGCCACAGACCCTGGGAGTGCCCAGGTTTTCTGACAACCTCAGCCGCTTGGCTAGAGCGTCTGGAAGGATTTGGGAGCATGTCTCGGGGAATCAAGCCTCTGTGACGGGTGACGGCACAAAGGGGCCCAGCAGGCCTGGCTCCAGCGCCAGCCAGAGGAGTGGCTGGGGGATGAGACAGGCCAGGAAGGCACCCCAGGGAGGTGCAGCACGCACCGACCAACTCAGCCCTGGGCCCCGTAAGCAGGAGCCACCCCCTTCCTGCAGATGGAAGAAACCATCTGGGGTCAGGAAATTGAGCTGGCTCTTCTAATCTCCTCTAGAGCGCCACGTTCCTGGGGTTTAAGTAGAACATCCAGGCCTCTCAGTGAGCCAGAAAATCCCATTTCTACCTTGTGATGGGGAAAATAAAAATTCTGTGAGTCTCCTACGTGGGAAAGGGTCCGGCTTGCCTGCAGGATGCTGACTGCGTAGCACCTAATCACAGAAAGTTCTGGAAGATTCCTTGCCCCTGTGTAGGCTTAAATATCGTTCACTAGCTCCGACAGTTCACCCAGGCCCTGGGCAACTTGTTCCAGGGCAGGGCAGGTCGGCACAAGATAGACATGCTCATGATGCCATCCAGGGTCACGGGACCCTGGGGACAGCAGACACCGCCCAAGAAGGAATCTCAGGGACCTGTGGGCATCCCTGTTTTTGTGCCTCTGGGTTCTATCACCTGACTTCCCCCAATAATGAGCTCTGCACATGGCCAGGGAGCTCTGCACACGTCCAGGGAGCTCTGCACATGGTCAGACAGCTCTGCACACGGCCAGGAACTCTGCACACTGTCAGGGAGCTCTGCACATGGCCAGGAACTCTGCACACGGTCAGGGGACTTTGAAAGGGCTGGGCAGGTCATCTTCCTTTCACCCCCAAGTGAGTGAGGCTGCAATGGGGTGTCCACGTCCTCGGACAAAGCTCCAAAGCTCCTAGCTTCTCTGAAGCTCACAGAGGTGTCAGCTTGGTGGGGAAGGTGCCAAGGCAGGGCCCTGGAGGTGGGGACAGGGACTGCCCACTTCCATTTGCCAAACGCCCAGCAAATGAAACATGAGGGAATGAGTGCTCAAAGAGGGCTGCAAACAATCGCCAACAATGCAAATGACTGCATTTAACGCTTCTACCGTAAACACTCTCAACACAATATAATCTTGCTAGTCAGCTGGGTGGGCCAGGATGAGAGTTAGCGGAAGACCTGACAGGTCTGTGCCTCGGCAGGTCCGGGACTGCACGCACAGTTGTATTGGAAGCTAAGGTAATCACTTACCTAACACGAGGCCCTTCCAGAATGTGAGGTCCCAGCCAAGTGCACCCTGTGAACACCTCCACCCCCAGACCCGCGGGCAGGCTCAGGAGCCAGGCAGACCGAGGCAGTTCCAGATGCCCTCGGGCTGGCAGACGTTTGCCTCTTTGTAAGAGTGTATGTAGAAGACCTCACAAGGAGATCACCAGTGAAATTCAGATGACCCTTCTAGAGAGGCTGTGGGCAGCCAAGGCCCTGGGTGTGGACAGGGCTGGTGCTCTCCAGGTGCTGGGGGCCAGCACGTCTCTTCCTGCAGCTCCATGTGCCTTTGCCACGGAGCCACCGGCATTCAGTGGCCTTTTCCCCACTTGGCTGCTATGTGTCCCCTAGAACTCAGAGCACTCCAGGTGTCCTCAAATCATATCTCAGAGCTCAGGGCCATCTCGCCAGGCAGGGAAGTCCAGATTCCAATTTTTTCTACCCCAAACCTAATCTCTAACAGCAGGCTCTGAACACACAGGAATTAGTTGGTGGCTTCTAAAGATAACATGATACCATAATGTAGCTGCCTGTCTAGACGCTGAAGCCTGTGCTTTCACTGGACCCTAGTGCTTGTGAATGACGGTCTCTGTTCTCCTGGATCAAAACTTCCTTCACCACCATCAAGAAGGCCACCCTTTGTCGGCAGGTTAAATGCAGTGTTATTTACATACGGTTTATCTGGGCATCTATAATCCCAGGGCGAGAGCCCACTATCCACCAGCATTTTGGAAGAACGCCTGAGACCTGAGACCTGGTGCAATGGAATCAGATTCCATGGTAGCCGCTTTTAATGGTGACAGATTCTCTGAAACAGACAAAGATTGAATTGAGTCTGTCTCCCTGGAGTCATTCTGCTCTGGGAGATGCAGAGGGAGGGCGGCAGGAGGGAGGACAGTGGGAGGGAGGACAATGGGAGGCCTCTGTTGGTCAACTGCTAGGCTGCTGTCACCAGATGGTGGACGGCGTTTGCACAGCACTGGCCAAGGGCCCAGCTCAGCAGGGCCAGCGCCTCAGGTCACGTCGCAGGCGAGCAAAGCAGTGTGGATGGAAGATGAAGATCTTCGTCCCACGGAGGGCTTGCTGTGTGCCCCGCAGGACACAGATCACCGGGAAGAGCAGGAAGCAGAAGCGCAGGAAAGCCAATGCCGTGCCCGAGGCATGGCCAGCAAGCCGGGCCCTCCAGCCACACCCTGCTCCAAAGGGGCTCCCGACAGGACGGACTGATGATTTCCAAGAGAGAACGTGCTTTTTATCATCTATGGAATTTTGCTACCAAAGAGCCTCCCAGCCACCTGTGCCCTTCCCTAACCGACAATCTTAATTCCCCCATGAAACTCCTCCATCGCGGACATTTGGACAACTCTGCGCTTTTTCCTAAGGCCACTCTGGCCTTGTGTGTCTCTTCTTTGCTAAGCTGTGTGCCAGCCGCCAGCCACCAGCCCACATCTGGGTTGCACCATGATCCTAACTCCTCACCTGAACATAGCATTTAACAGATTGAAACGTGCCACTCTGTAGCTGGGGACTTCAAGCCACGTTTCGCCTGCAGCCCAATCGCCTTCAACCTTCAGCAGAATGCTCTTTCTCATGCAAAACAGTGCAGTCATAACTTTAAATATTTTTTAGAAACTTTCTCTGGAGCCTCCACCACATGGCCACAGCCTGAGACTTTGAAATAATGAAACAATTCAATGATGTTTTCATCATTTCTGAGACTTGTCCATTATCACGAAGCTGAACTAGCCATTTTTTTGTAAGTCAAGGAAGGGCAGTTTCAAATGAGTCAGCTAAGACATATGCCAAATTCATAGAAAATAGAAATGAACTATGACCACAAAATGGAAGCAACCACAGAAATAGTAGCAGGATTTTAAGTATCCTCCTAATCAAGTACTAATAGCTAAGTGAGGTCATTTTTTGGATACCATTCCTGGTCAAAGCTGGGAATGATGTGTGTTCCAGGCTGGACCCTCCAGGCAGAGGCACCGGGATCCCACGCTGTTTCTGGGTTGGCCGTTCACCTGCCCCTTGACCTGACAACGTTTCTCTCTCTTCTCTCTCTACACTTCTCTTCTGATCTTTAGATTGATTTTCCTCCAAGTGACAATGTCCATAAGGAGAGAGGGAGGCGGAAATACAGGCTGCCACATTTCAGCTCTTGGGTGCCTCTAAAGATGATGTCAGAGGACAGTAAGTGGCCCACAAACGTGCAGCATCTGTTCCGAGCCTCCTGAAGCCGCCCGGACAGGCAGCAGTACAGCCCTGCAAGGCCACAGGGGAGCCAGGGGGTTCTTGCTTTCTTTTTCTTTTAATTATTCCCTCTCAAAAAAGAAAAAGAAAAGAAAAGAAAGAAAAAAAGCCCTGCTGGGATAGAACTTATTGAGTTCAGAATGTTCCAGGGCACATAATCAGGCTGCCCTTGTTCCAAGACACTGCTGTGCTCTGTAGCTGACCCCCTGAGTCCTCCAGGGCAAGAGTAAGGACAAGAGTCGGCTCCCGAAAGCTGGTGCAGATGGACCCCACCATCTTGGGCCTGGAGTTGGGCCAGACCTGCAGACCCCCTTGATGGCCTGCGGCAGGACCCTTCGCCTGGGTCAAGGCCTCCTGGCGCTCCTAGGGGCCTCTTGAGGAGCCTGGGCACCAGGGTTTGCCTTTGAGGACAGGACTGAGGACCTGCATTTTGCATGAATGTACCTGAAATGTTTGCTCTGGATTTACCTTTCCAATGGTGCCTATGCAGGAATCCTGAAGAATGCCTGGTGGGGTCTGAGGCGGGTCTGAGGCCGGGAGCCCTCCACAGGCAGCAATATTTGGCTAGAATTTAATACCATTTTGTTTCTTTTTATCTATTTTTATGGTGACCTCTTGGTGGTAATTGACACTGACTTTTTTAAAAATAAACTTACCCTTTTAATCAAATATGTGAATTGTTTAAAGGAAAAACATTGTGTAAATAATGTTTTCAGGGGGTAGAATCCAGAAGTGAGTTTTGGAAACAGAGTCAATCCTGCTTTTGACATTTGAATTGCTTCTCCAGCATCACCCCCAGAAGATGGGCTACCTCTGCTCACCGCCTCTCAAAGGCACCTTCTGTCAGGTCCGCCTGGAAATGCTGCTCCCGCAGACTCCGCACCTGAGGCCAGGTCTGCGGCGAAGCTCGGCCCCCTTCCTTCACAGGGGAAATACTTCTGGGTGTGCACCTTCCACTCCTGGCAGGGCCGTGAGCCCCTGTGGCAGTGCCTCACCCTCTGGGAGGGACCCTCTCCATCTGGGAACAACGCGGGGGCTTTTTTCTCTTAAAGGGCAGTGTCAGGAATGGAAGCAGATACCCAAAAGCAGTGGGCCTCGCGGCCTCGCGGCTTCCGGAAGTGGAGGGCGGCCTGGGACGGCGGGAGCCCTGAGGACACCGCCAGGGGGGTCCCGGGACCAGATACGAGGGGGCACGAGCCCCAAGCCCTGGAGGAAGGAAAACCATTTCATAAATAACCGCGTGGGGTTGTGGGCCTTTTCTCACAAGCCGCAGCACCTCCTTCGTCTCTCCGCGGTGAACCCGCCCGCCACGCTATGCTACCAGGCCAGGTCCTGCAACACCGCCTCCATGGCTAGGACTTCCTCACCAGCCTGGGGCCGTGGGGTGGCCATTTCCCCCTTACCTGACTTATCTCAGGATTCACACACACACACTTGACTTTCGAAACTTCTTTTAAATTAATTTCACTGACACTAAAAGGGAAGCTTTGTGGAGTGTGATTGTGGTTACCTGTTAATACTTGGCAAAAGTTATGAGCCCTGATATGAGCCAACTTCTTCCGTCTTATCCCCTTTGAGGACGCTCTGTTGTCGCCCCCATTTTACAAACGAGGAAACTGAGGCTCGGAGGCCTGGAGTAATGTGTTCCAGGACAGACGGCAGGGAGCCGGGGTAGGGAACGTGGCTGGCACCTCCCTGCCTTCCACCCTCAATGCTAATGTGAAAAAGAAGATGGTGTTATGGAAAAGGCAACAGGCTGCAGATTCCCCGGATTCCCAGGCTAGGGCGCCGGTCTCACCGTGCGCGCAGGTGGGGCGCGTGCCAGAACAGGGCTTGGGGGTCAGGCCGAGACCGGCGGGCACCTTCACCAGGGCCGCCCGTGGCGTCCCCCCAGCCCCTCTGCCGCGGGCCCCACGTGGCCCCGACCCTGCGGCGGCCTTTCGGAAAGGCGGAGCTGAAAAACGGCCGCTTGGCTCCACTCGGCCCCACAGCGCCCAGGAGCGAATCCCGAGTCCGCTCGGAACCGCCTCGCCGCGTGGCCTGGGGCGGCGTCGCCACCGCGCGTTCTCGGCTTCCCGGCTGCGGCAGCGATGCAGGTCCTTGGAGCTGGAGCGGGGAGTCCGGGAGGCGGCAGCGCTCCGGAGACGCCCTGGTCCCCCGCCGCGCGTTCCCGCCTCTGTGCCCTCGGGGGCGGGGTGGGGGGGCGGTCGCCGCCGCCATTGGCCGTGGGGGGGTGAGGCGGGCCCAGCGCAGGAAACCCCGCCCCTCCCTCTGCGGCGGGGGCGGCCCCAGCGGATGAATGAAGCGGCGCGTGGCTGCCGGGGAGGCCAGAACGTGGAGCGCCGCGCTGCGCGGCGGCCGGGCCCTCGAGACTGGGACGGTGAGTGCGCGGGGAGCGGGGAGCTGGCGCGGGTGCACAGGGCCCGACCTGCTGGCGTAGGAGCGCGGCAGGTGCCGCCATCGTGGGCGAGGGCTGGAGCGCCGGGGGGATGCGCGCGGGGGCGGGAGGCCTGGGCACCGGCCGAGCGCCCCGAGCCTCTCCGCGGGGGAGGGCAGGACCGAGCGGAATCGGAGGCCAAATTCGCCGCTTCCCGCCGCCGGCTGCGCAGGTAGGAGCTCCCGAGTCGCCGGCAGGAGGACCGAGGCGAAGGAGCCCTCCGCTGCAGCGGGTGCCGGGGGGAAGCGGGTGAGTAGGGGCTGCGGCCCTGGCAGGGACTGTCGGAGTGGCCGGGGCAGGTGACCTGGGCAGGTGGCCGGGAGCGCGCGCAGGCGCAGGCCCCACAGATCCAGTTGGGGACGAACGCGCCTCTGCGGAGCTCCAGAGTTGCGGAGTCACCCACCTGCGGCGGCCGCTGCTGCCGAGTCAAGGAGGAAATCTTCATGCACGGAAGTTTCTCGGGGGCGGCCGGGCTTTGTTCGCGCCAGAGGCGCTCGAGACACCTCCGGGAGGGGAGCGCGGGCGGAGCGCACAGGGCTGGTTTCCAGCAGCGGCGGCGCCCCTTTCCCTGCTCCACCACGCGACGTCCTGGCCGTGGCTTGGGGGGACCCGGGCGCCCTCCAGGTGCAGGCAGAGGATCGGGTGCCCTCGCGTTGCTGATGGGCGCCCCTGACCAGGGAGGATGGAAAGGAAGGAGCAGGCAGGCTTGGCTGCCCTAGACCGGGAACCTGGGAGCAGATCTGACTTCCACTTCCAAGGGAGAAACCGCCTCCCGCATTGGCGCCCCGAGGGGAGAGAGAAGCCCAGCTAGGTTTCCGCGTGGTCCGCGTGGTTGGTGAACCCTCAGGCTGGGGGGTGCCCCACTTGGCGTGCAAGGCCCTCTTTGGAGCTGCCTGAGACCTGGCCGTGCGTCCTGTTTCTGTCTGGAGGCGGCTGGAACGCGGTAGTTTTCCACATCGATGCAACCAGCTTGTCAGCTGCTGCTCTTCAGCTGTGGTTTTTGGAACTTGGGTTACCTCCATCTAATCAGAAACTGGCTCTGCGGAGCCCGGTGTCAGCGACGTTTTCATTCCCAGCAGGGTGGAGCAAATAGATCTCAGAGGACAGCTCCTTGGTCTTAGCCGGCTCCGCTTGTGAATCTGGTAATGACAAGGACAGTGACAGCAGGGGCTAGGTGTTGAGTGCTGGAATGTGCCGGGCATGGTACCTCTGCTTTGAGCATCGTCTCATTCAGTCCCTAGCAACCCCACGAGGTGGCCATTATCACTCCCACTTTATAGATGAGTAAACTGAGGCACCAAGAGGTTAAGTGATTGACTCTAGGCCACACAGCTCGTAAGTGCTGAAGAGGTCTGACCCCAGGTTTGTCTGATCCAGGCTTGGGCTCCTGTTTTACGACTCTCTTCTTAAAGAGGCAAAAGGCGACTGCAGGGTCAGGCCGGAGACCCAGAGCAGCGTCCCAAGAGGTGGGCCTGCGGTTCCTGGGCCAGAGTGTCTGTTCTGGGTTGTCAGTGATCGCAGGAGACTAGTAGGATGTCGCTTGGGCGGAGACCACACAGCCCGACTTTCCTCTGCGCTGCTGGAGGGAGCCAGGGCAGAGGCCAGCCACTCGGTGAGACCTGGACGCTGACCACAGCCAGGCTGCCCTGACCGCCCTCGGCAGGCTGTGTCCTGCCTTCCTGCTAGGCAAGGTCAGCAGGTGGTGCCTGGAAAATTCTTCATGAGGGAGCTTCCCTCCCGAGTGGCCATGACCTAATCTGTAGCTCACTGGGTGTGGCCCCTAAAGCAGGTGCTGTGCAAGTCCCTACCATGGTGGAGAGCTGGCTGGGCACGTGGCAGGCAGGGCAGGCTGGGCCAGGTGAAGGGTGGCCAGGTGGATGGACGTGCTCTCTTTGCTAGACTAAGCCCAGAGAGGCCGGCTCTCCTCGGGGCTCTGATGGGCGCCTTGGCTTGACCAAGCCCCGTTGCAGTTTTGGTTCCAGGTCAGTCTGCCTTCCAAATGGCAAAGTTTTTCTCAGCCCATTGTAGGATGAAAAGTTAACTTACGGAACTTAGTATTGTGCCTACAAGGTCTTTGATCTGGATGTCTCCATGAGTGTTAATCCATTTCTGGGGCGGGTACTGCTGAGCCAATATACATTCCTGGCTTCCTGGACTCATCCACTGGAACGTGTTGGGTCCTGGTGCTCTCCCCAGCTGTTGGTTGTAGGTGGTCAGAGATGAGCCACAGAAAAGCCAACGTGCAGCCTGGTGCTGGAGGCAGGAGGGAGCGGGGCCCTCGGAGCGCCGAGAGAGAGCCATGCCAGGCCAGCCCTCCTGCTTCCTCCAGCAGGCTGTGGACAGAGGCCACAAAACGTTCCCTCACGAGCCACGTGACTGCCTCATTCTCAAGTGGCAAGGTGCACACTATTGGCTTTTGGACAAGGACATGGGACAGTCCTCAGACCTTGCCGTCGCCTTCGTTCTGGGACAGGGACCACTGTCTGGCCCCCCAGTGAGCTTGCTGAGTGTCAGCTGACTTCAGGCAGGATCTGGGTCTTGCCCACTTGTTGGAACGGGCACGTGGGGATTGCACCCCTTGAACAGGGAGGGAGGTGCCAGCAACTCACATGCTAGGTTAACAGGTTCTGGGTGACTCGGAGCCTTGGCCCTGCCAGGGGTGTGGGGAGGAAACTGGCCCTGCTGCTGGGACAACAGACTCCGGGCGTGTCCTCCCGTGGGTCTCTGCAGAGGAAGCAGACTGGGGCTACAAAGAACAATCTGGTCCTGGGAACCCTGCTTCCTTCTCTGGCCCCTGCCAGCCCTTCAGGCTGCGGTGAGGGTGCAGGTGAGGGTGCGGGTGCGGGTGAAGGTGCGGGTGCACTGGGGTCTGCGGCTGTCTCCCACCCTTCAGTTCTTTTCGGTAGCCTCCTTCCCACCAGCATCACACAGAATTAGACCCTGGGACTACATTTCTGGCGGAAGGTGACTGCTTTTTCAAACCACGTGCCTTCTGCAGAAGCCACCCCCCCTGTAGCCCAAGCTCAGGGTGAGACTTGGCACCACTGGCCGGTGTCACTTATGGGTGCCAGAGAGCCCAGATTCCTCTCCCTCCTGCGCACAGCCAGGCCCTTCCTGCCCACAGACCTTGCCTTTTCTTGGTGGTTTTTCTAAGAAAACAAGCCGTGGGGGGCACCTGACGCATCGCCCCTCTGGCCCAAGCCGCAGGGAGAGCTTGGGATGCTTTGCGTGGCGTGTGTCATCCAGTCTGCTCCAGGCTCACGTGGGGCCCTTGCATTTGCCACTGGGCTCTGCCCTTCGGTAGACGCTGTGGACCTGATATTTGGACCCATGGGCCTAGGAGGCCACTTGGAAGGAGAGTGGCCCAGCTGTGCCAGGCAGGTTCCTCATCTGGACAGAACCTGCCCCCCGCAGCCTCTCAAGCCCCCCGAGGGCCCTTCTGGGTCTTGTCTCTCCCACACGCTGGGGGTCAGGTTTGAGCCCCTTCGCTGGCGGGCCCTCTGAGCTGCCAGCTCTTCCCTCCCACCACCCGCCCTGCCTCCTGTAGTGCACAGGGCTCTCCTGGAGGAGGGAGGTCATGGGCATCCCCCGCCTCCTCACCTTCACCCTCAGGAGTCCCAGAACCCTGGCTGCTCTGCACAGCAGGCTGGGAAGCAGGCCCTGTGCCCGAGGACTAGCCTGAGAACTGGCTAGTCCTTTCCCCAGAGGACAAGGAGACCCGTGAACACCACGGGTCTGTAAAGGGCACCCCCCCCACATGCAGGAAAACATGAGTTGTGGCATCACTTACACCTTCACTCACCAGTAGCCGAAGCACGGCGGGGGTCCTGAGCATGGGCAGGGCAAGCCACTTCCACGCCAGCCATGGAAGGAGGCTGAGGAGGCCGGGGCAGCCGTGGGGACCTGCGGCAGGCAGGGCCTGCAGGGCTCCAGGCCCGACAGGGTGGATTTCCATTCTGAGTCTATTTCCCATGAACTCGAGTGCTGACTGGGCCCACTTTGAGTAGGACGCGCAGTGGCTCATTCTCATTCTCGTGATGTCTCTGTTACGGGGGAAGCTGAGGCAGAGAGAGGCCTGTGACCTGTGTGGCTTGGAGCCAGCCTCTCTCTTCTTCTCAAACACGCCCTTGAATGGCAGGAGGGTTTTCAGTTCCATGATGGGATGATGAGTCGGAAGGAAGAGTAAACCTGCACACACCCGCGGCTTCACCCGTCCTCCCCACGCTCCCAGGTTCAGTGGGTGGAGACTGGGTGCAAGCAGGGACATTCAGGTTGAGGGACAGGTCCTTCTGGGCTGGCCCTGCTGCCACACCCAGCTCCCTCTTGCTCACACAATCCTTCATTGTTGGCCCCATGCAAAGCAATGGCTTCCTGCCTGCTCGCCTGTGCGAGGTCACCAGGTATGCAAATGGGGGTGTATCAGGCACAGCTGAGGCCCCCATATGCTGCTCCCAGAGTCTGTGCCTCAAGCTTAAGAAGTGAAAGCTCCCTTCATTCATTCACCTAGCTTGAGGAAGAGACCCTGGGGTGAATTTGGAGATAGAGGAGAGAGTCCCAGGTGTCTTGGGGGGCTGGTCTGACAAGGGAGGCAGCCGAGGATGGTGTGGGGAGCAGGCAGGTGCTCAGGGCGGGGCTGGGTGCAGGGCAGGCGTGTGGCTGTGGCTGGCAGCCTCAGAGCCGTCAGGTGCCAGGAGGAGGGACTTGGGTTTGCCAGGCAGTGCCTGGGCTGGAATCTGAAGAGAAAGGAGAACCGAGACCCTGTGGTCCTATCTGGCCTCCAAATTCTGAGTGGGGCCTGGAAGCTGGGACTGGGGCATCCCCTAATGTGGAGGGGTGCTACCCAGCCCAGCTCCAGGCCTCCCTGGGGACATTTGCTGGGCCACAGTAGGTCAGGCAGGCCAGGCCCAGGGGCTGGCAGGCTTAAAATAGGTCTCTCAGAGATCCTGCGTCCTTTCCACGCACTGCACTGAGAGCGCTTTGCAGGGAGCCAGACTGGGAAGTAAGTGGATGGGGCCTAGGGAAGTAGGTAGACTTCTAAAAGTGGCACAGGCCGGGCCGTGTCAGCTGCCCACACACGGGGATACAGGCTGGCACCCCAGTTCCCACAGGCCGGGCTGTGTCTGCCACCCGCACGTGGCCACTGGCTCCTCCCAGGCCACTGTCCTGGCTTGAGAGGAGGGGGAGGAAGAGGTCAGCTGGATTCGCCTCTAAAAGACCCTAGCAGAGGAGTCAGGGCCTCCTATCCCGGAGATGCAGCTGACTGACCAGGCCGGCATGAGGAAATCGGAAGAGAACTCTGGCCCCCATGGCCTCCTCCTAAAATAGCGGGCACAGACCCATACACAGGTGCACACGCATGCGTACAGCCTCCCCAGGCCTGCCATCAGCCGGAGGCTCCAGGGACACATTATCCCCCGGCTGATCGCCTTGGCCTAATTCACGCCCTGGCTGCCAAGGCCTCTGGCGGCAACTTCCCCCCTTCCTCCCCTGTGGAGTTGTTGTGGGTTAGAGCAGGGACAGGGCCTGAGGGGGCTAAACTCCCAGGGAAAGGGCAGCTGGCTCTCTGGATGCACAGGAGGGGCGGGGTGGTTTGTATTTCTCTCGGGCTGAGAGCCACTTAAGGCTCTGCTCGACTTCTTCTGGCCTCAGATGTTCTCCCATGGACAGAGGCATCAGGGCAGCTGGGAGAGGACGGGCCAAGAGGTGAGTGGGTGCCCTGGGGCAGGGTAGCCACAGGGGGCCTGAAGTGGCTCTCAGGCGGGGCCGCCAGTCAGGGCTCCGGGCCTGGGCACGTGGGCAGGCTCTGCTTCCAGGGGCTCCTTCCCACCTGCCGGCTGCGTGGGAGCTGTGTGGCTGGAGCCACAGGGGAGACCTTGTCCCTCTTTCTGGAGCAGCCGTCAGGAGTACAAGGCCATGGGAGAGGGCCCTACTCCATGGAGGTGATGGACCCTCCTCCCGTGACGGGGCTGATTTCAGTGACTGTGTGTGCACAGGAGAGCTCAGCTGGTTCAGGCCTCCAGAAGGTTCCCGGGCGGCGGCGGTGGTGGTGTGCTGTCAGAGCCTCCTCCCGAAGCCCGGCTCCCAGGGCCTTGGATGATGACTGGAATTGACTCCAGGCTCCATGCCTCTTGTCCCCACCGGCTCTCTGCAGCCCAGGTGGTTCTAATTCGCAGCCACGGGCAGCTTTTGCACCCAGCTCTCGAGTGAAGGCCGCTGGGCTCCTCATGGGTGCGATGGTCTTCTGGGAGTCCCTGAAGCCCAGGCTTCCCACATAGCAGGCATTAGGAAGCGGGTGCCAAAGCATGGAAGGACTGGCTTGTATTAGTCTGAGTTATCCAGAGAAACACAACCAACAGGATAGGTGGAAAGAGATTTATCCTGAAGACCTGGCTCAAGCACTTATGGAAGGGGCAAGTCCCGAGACCTGTCGTTGGCAAGCTGGAGGCCCAGGAGAGCTGATGGTTTCGGTCCAGTCTGAGTCTGAAGGCCCAAGAACTGGAGAAATGCTGCTGCAGGTTCCAGCCTGAAGGCTGAAGACCCAAGAAAAGCTGGCATTTCCGTCCAAGCCCAAAGGCAGGAAAAGACCGAGGTCCCAGCTGCAGCAGTCACAGGAGGAGGCCCTCTCACTCAGCCTTTGGCTCTATGTAGGCCCCCAAGTGATTGGACGAGGCCCACCACCCTGGGGAGGGCCACCCCTTCACATGCTAATCTCACCTGGAAACACCCACAGCACACCCAGAACGATGCCTGGCCAAATGTCTAGGCACCCAGGGCCCACTCAGGTTGACACATGAAATTCACCATCACAGTGCTCTTTGGCCCTGACCCTGAGACCATCGCACATAGCGTCAGAGGCTGTAGAGTGGGCCCTGCAGAGGCCAGGAAGAAGATGCCCTGGTGTTAGATGCAGTCAGGGTGTTCGGATGAGGATGACAGTGGACTAGACCTGGGATGCTGACAGGAGCCAGGGCGGCCTCAGGGCTGGCCGCTGGCCTGTCCTTCCCATGGGGTGCAGTCTCCTGCACCCCACGGCTGTCCCATCCTTGCCCCGGGTCTCCCACCCCCTCCTCTGCCACGTGGCTGCCACTGCCCGGCCTTCCACAACTGCCTCACAGCATCACCCCACCTGCAAACTCCTCATCTGCAGCACTGGGGTTCGCCTGCATCTGGCCTCATCAGCGGGTGCAGTTTTATCTGCATATAAACCAGCCCACCCCATGCAGCCAGCTTGGGATGAGAGGACGGTCATGGGGTCCCTGTGGCCCTTGGAGGGAGGCCTTTGGAAGAGGCAGGTCCTTTGAATTTGGTCTGGGGTCAAGGCTGCCTGCAGCTCCCTCCCCAGCTCCGTAGTGGGGGCTGTATCCATGCATCAGAAGAAGCCGCTGCCTTTTCCGGGGAAAGCTGAGGGTGTGGCTCTAGGATGAGGATGAGGCTCCATCCCTCACTGTTGCAGGGACAAGCTTGGGAAGCTGACGCACCTTCTTGTCAAAACCAATTCCAAGTGGAAAGAAACTATAGGCACGTGTGCATGTGTACACACCCCTATACAGACGTGCACACACAGGGTGCCAGAAAGAAGAATCAAAAGGACAGACCTCCCTTCTTCCCCAAGCCCAGCTGCAATGTCCAGTTGCCCTTGGTGGGGCCAGTCCAGGGGCCAGGCAGCCTCTACCGGTGGGGCTGCCATGAGGCCCTTCCAGCCCCTGAAGCTCCCTTGCCCCACCCCACACCAGCTTACCCATAATGGGCCTGAGACCAAAAAACCAAAGGTGTGGGCTGCCAAGCTGCCTGCCTTCACGCGGACCAGACATCGTTACTCCAGTCTCCATTAGCAGTGAACACAGAGGTGATGTTCACCTTCTCACTGAGCCATGAGCGCATCTGCCTTGGCCATCTCGGAAGCTAGCAGATCCCAGAAGGAAAGCCACATGTGAGTGGCGTGGGTGGTCCCCGTGGGCCCCAGCAGTATTTGTCATTGATGGAACTGATGACTGAGACCAGGACGGGGGCGCTGGCTGCCTCCACCGAGCATGCGTCTGGCTGTCCACATCGCTGGACTCGGCTGCTGCCGCTAAGATGCTTTCATGTCCCACGTTGGGCTGGTTTTCGTGTCAAACGTTAGCCCTGAAATGTAAGTCCTGCACCGCATTTTCAGCAAGGACTCCCTCAGGTCCGGGCCAAGCATTGACATACATGCTGGGCACCCACTTCTCCAGGCAGAGTTCTCATCCCTCTGGCTCACCAGCTCAGAATGGCACGCTCAGTAAATGCCAGTGCTTAGGACGTATCCACGTGAGGTCTTGGTACAATCCTGGAAACTTCCTTTGGAAAATGCATGAATGTGGGACCGGCCCATTGCCCTGAGAGTCCAGAGTGTTGCCTGCCCAGCGTCACTCAACAACCCATCTGTCCCCTGGTGATGGCAGGGGTCAGGCCAGATGCCCCATCATAGCCAGCCTTTGTATTTGCTCCTGTTGTCCTTTAGCCCCTGAGTCATGGAAGGCCCACCCTCCCCTTTCCAATCTAGACACCGCTGTTTAAGGGGGAAACAGCCTCCCAGAGAAGATTTTCAGCTTCAGAAGAGAACCCGGAGCTGAAACTCTTGGGCATGATGAAGCTGGAATGGATACTGTCACACGCATGCCGCTTGTGTGAGGGCAGGTACAGATTCAGATAAGGGGAGGCTGGCCCGAAGCCAGGTCGCTGCTGGATCTCAGAAAGACGTCAGAACCAGGCCCCAGCGGAAGCCCCTGGAGGTGCACAGCTGGTGAGCTGAGTGGTCCCGCGTAATTCTCATCGTCTGCGGCCATCTGATGGGCATCTGTCTGAAGCCACATGGCTAATATTTAAAATAGGATTTTAAATTTGCTGATTTAAATGTGCATAATAGGTAACTTTCGGCTGAGCTTTACATATTTATGTCAGAGCTTTTAATTCAGGTAAAACAGCCTTCAGCTTGGAGCTGTTTGGACACCTTCAACTACCTGTTCTATCTCAGTTGTGACTTTCATTTTCAAGCAGGAAGTCCCTCTGTTTCTCTGTGGCCATTGCTGGTCACGAAGCTTAGCAATCTGGCTTCCTCTCAAAGCTGTGCCGATGGGATCCTCCCCCTTCCCCCTTCCCTGCTTTGGCCCCAGAGTCTGGTCCTGAGGCCAGGGCTGAACAAACTGCCTGTACGAGGCAAGCCCAGTGCCCGGGCGTTGAGTGGGTGTTTCACGGCAGCCGGTGTCTTGGTTGGCAATGGTTTACGTGGGCTTGCCCACCACTGAGCATCCCAGGGACCCCATCAGATCCTTTGCAGAAGTGCTGCTGAATCCGACCCGCTCCCCCTGCCCCCGCCTCCCCCACCCTGCCCCCCGCTCCCCCACCTTGCCCCCCGCCTCCCCAGCCCACCCCCCCGCCTCCCCAGCCCACCCCCCCGCCTCGCCCCGAGCATGTGCAGCTAGGCGGAACCTCTGAGCACTCTCCTGCCTGCGTCAGGCTGTTCCTTGGCCCTGCTGAGGCTCCTTCCCTTAATGTTCTGGCCCAGCCCGGAAATGAGGTCAAGTTTCTGCTATTTATGTGTGTGCATGTGCACGTGTTTGCGTGCGTGTGGACCTTGACCTCCAGGCAGTTCTCAGGGTACTTCTTGGCTCTGTGTTCGTGCACTAACAAAAACAATGCGAGGGAAACACACCCAAACGCTGCCTGGGGAGTCTGCGTAGCTCTGAGCCTGGCCTGTACTCCCCCAGGCCTCTGAGGTTGCTTTCTGTTTCAGCAGCGAGATCCTCCGGGCTGCTGAGCGGCACAGCCATTGCGCCTCCTCGCCAGTCCTGCCCCGGGGCTCTTGCTCCTCCGTCTTTTCCACTCGATTCCTGGCATTCGAGTTCTTGTGTTAAAAATGCTCCTGAGACGTCATCCTTGTGACAGCTCGCTTCAGTAGCAAGCCTGTGGCTTGTGGGTGGCAGTGGGTGGCTCTCTGGCCCTCGGGGAGGCGTGGAGCATTGCTCTTACAATATAAAAGTCTCTCCTTCCACGCACGCTCCTTTTCTGACACAGCAGGTCCCAAACCAGCCTGGCCTGCCAGCTCGTGGATAGGTGTTGGCATTGTAAATAAAACCCCGGGTGTGGCCACGGGCACCCAGGGAGCAGGCCCCAGGAATGACTGCTGTGGAATCTCTGCTGTTCGAGGCCTCCAAATACAACCTCAAACAGCCTCACAGCAGTGTCCAAGGTCAACAGTGGCTGCACGTGAGTGCCACACGAGTGTGCACGGCTCTTTCAATAGGTGTCAGAAGGCAGCTGTGACGCAGACACTAGGCTCTGGGGCCAGACTTCAGGGGCTGCATCCTCATTGCCACCGGCGGGCTGTGTGGCCTCGAGCGAATGACTGACTCCCCTGGGCCTTCTTCCCCTACTGTGAGGCCTGGGACGGTGTCTGGTACACAGCCGGTGCTCAGTGTGCACAGCGGGTGTTAGCACCCTGCCACCCAGGCGGATTCTTCACAGCAGCTGCCTGCATTCGTCCCAAGGAGCCTGGGGCTGGAGCATCCGTTCACTGAGAGGGCGAGACCTCTGATTCCACAGAGGAGCCCTGTGGGGACCGTGCTTCGGCGGAGGACGTGGTGGGAGGACCTCAGAGCCCAGCTTTGGGGGCTCAATCCTGAGATCCGTGTGGCCTTGGGGAAGGGGTGCTGGTACTGCCAGATCTCTCCAGATGTAAAACAAGCCTTGCCTGGACCTGGGGGAGATCCCATGGCCTGCTCCTGGCCTGACCATGCTGGGCCCAGTTTATTTGCCTTCACAGATGAAGTTGCCCCTTTATTAAAAAACAAAACAAAACAAAAAAAGCCAGCAATTTGTCATCCCCCAAATGCTGTAGTGTCTGTCAGCATAGGCCTGTCCCAGGGCTGGTTCTGAGGCCCCTGTGTCCCCTCGCAGCCCCATGGCGGATCACCGGCTGCGCCTCCGCTCCCACCTGCCACGCTCGCCTTACAGTTTGTGTGTCTGTTAAGCTCTAACTCTGCCTCAACCCCGAGGTCATCTCTCCGGGCCCTCCTCAGGCCTCTGTCATCTCCCAAATTCAGGGGCACACGTGACACCTGTTTGCCTCCGTGGGGGTTGCTGTAAGAAATGATCACACACCAAAGGGCTTAAAAAATAGTTTATTCCCAACCAAACACTGCATGTTCTCACTCACAGGTGGAAATTGAACAATGAGAACACTTGGACACAGGGCAGGGAACATCACACACCAGGGCCTGTTGTGGGGTTGGGGGAGGGGGGAGGGATAGCATTAGGAGATATACCTAATGTAAATGACGAGTTAATGGGTGCAGCGCACCGACATGGCGCATATATACATATGTAACAGTACCCTAGAACTTAAGGTATAATAAATAATAGTTTATTCCCCCCAGCTCCGGAGGCCAGGAACCCAAAATCCACACGGGCTGTGCTCCCCCTGGGGCTCTGAGGAGGGTCCTTCCTGCCCCAGTGGCTCCCCGGGGCTCCAGGTGGTCCTGGGAGCGCCACGCCCATCTCTGTCTCTGTCTGCAGGTGGCCTCTGTGTCATCTTCTCCTCTAAATGCACCTGTCACCGGGTTTAGGGCCCACCCTAATCCAGGATGATCTCTTCTCAGATCACTCATCACATCTGCAAAGACGCTTTTTCCAAATAAGGTCACGCGCTCAGGTTCCAGGTGAATGTGACTGCCCGGGGAATGTGGGGGGCACCAGTCCATCCACCCCAGCCCCAGCGCAGGCCCAGTGAGCAGACTCTGTAAGGAGCTGCCAGGAGGATCCTGGGGCATTACCCAGCCCAGGTCCCCATGGGACTGCCTGCTGTCCCTGCATCTCCGTGCATCTCTGTGCGTCGCCGGCTGTGGCTGGAAGGAGGCCCCATGGCCGGATACTTAGGGCTTCGGACTCTGCAGAGCCCCGAGCGCGGCTGATGTGGCCCCGGCCTCAGCCCGACGTCAGTGGGCAGCATTTCTCATGCTTTGTGTTTTGGAGCCTCCCAGGCTGTGACGTTTCATGGACTGAATAAGCTCCAGAAGCGCCAGGGTCCCTGTTGAATGTGATACAATGTGGCCCAATATGGACACGCCACCACCCACCCCACTCCACCCCCACAGTGAAGACAAAAGACCCCAGACTGTGTACTTAGGCAACAGAAACGAGGCCCCCTCTTACTGCCGAGGACCAGAAATCAGGGATCATGGTGTCTGCAAGGCCGGCCGCCTTGGAGGGAAGGAGCTGCTCCCAGCCTCCCTCCCAGGCAGGGGAATGGTCTGCACATCCACGTTCTCCTTTTAGAATACGGACACCGGTCACATTGGATCAGGGCCCACCCAATGTCGCTGTTTAACCTTAGTCACTTCTTTAAAGGCCTGAGTTTCAAAAACTGTCATATTTGGAGGTATTGGGGTTTAAGTCTCCAAGACAGCTTCTTTTAGGGGTCACAATTCAGGCATAATAGGAGGTGCCCCAGATGGCAAGCACCTTGAGGTCTGCGGGAAAGACCGTCTCAGGGTGGGGGCAGCACAGGTGTTCTGTATCACAGCAGCCCTGGGAAGGACCCGCTTAGGGTGGGGGCAGCACAGGTGTTCTGTATCACAGCAGACCCAGGAAGGACCCTCCCAGGGTGGGGGCAGCACAGGTGTTCTGTATCACAGCAGCCCTGGGAAGGACCCTCCCAGGGCGGGGGCAGCACAGGTGTTCCGTATCACAGCAGACCCGGGAAGGACCCTCTCAGGGTGGGGGCAGCACAGGTGTTCTGTATCACAGCAGACCCGGGAAGGACCCTCCCAGGGCGGGGGCAGTACAGGTGTTCCGTATCACAGCAGACCCGGGAAGGACCCTCTCAGGGTGGGGGCAGCACAGGTGTTCTGTATCACAGCAGCCCCGGGAAGGACCCGCTTAGGGTGGGGGTAGCACAGGTATTCTGTATCACAGCAGCCCCGGGAAGGACCCGCTTAGGGTGGGGGCAGCACAGGTGTTCTGTATCATAGCAGCCCCAGGAAGGACACTCTGAGGGCAGGGGCAGCACAGGTGTTCTGTATCACAGCAGCCCCGGGAAGGACCCTCCCAGGGTAGGGGCAGCACAAGTGTTCTGTATCACAGCAGCCCCGGGAAGGACCCTCCTAGGGCCGGGGCAGCACAGATGTTCTGTATCACAGCAGCCCGGGGAAAGACCCTCTCAGGGCGGGGACAGCACCGGTGTTCCACATCATAGCAGCCCTGTTTATTCACCGGTTTATTTCTGACGGGGAAACCCCTTAAGATGCAGAGAGGCTATAGCCACCTGGGTTCCCCAGAAGGTCTTGGGCAGTAGGGGGGAACTGTTGCTCCAAGAATTGGTGTGGGGAGTGAGGAGGTGCCCTGCAGAGCCTCGGGATGGTGGGGAAACAGGGCCGGTGAGGGCAGTGGGGTTCAGAAGGAAGGTGGTATGTGGGCACGTTTTCCTGGTAACTGGTCCACGTGGCTGCCAACTGCAGCTTCTGTTAGCCACAGGCAGCGACGCCAGCTGCCACAGACCAAGGCCGACCCAGCACCGGCCAGAGCTCGGCGGCCAGGGGTGTCTCCAGTGCTGGGGGCTTATGTGGCCCAGGAGGCTGCTTCCAGCTCATTCCTGCACCTCCCAAACTCTGCACTGAGAGGAGCTCCTTTTTCATGCCACAGGGTACAGAAAGCTGCCAGGGTGTGAATTTAAGGACGAACAAGGTCAGGCTCCAGGACCAACGTGGTAGGCCCCCTGTGGAGTGCATCAGGGCCACTCGGCTGCAAATGGCGGGGGACATGGCTGACACCGCGAGCGGGGGCAGGCGGGGTGCAGGTCGGGGTGACCTGGGACCCCAGTGTCTAACTCGGCCTCTGCGTCTCAGCTTCACTCTCCACCGCGTGGCCCCGTCTCAGCTTCACTCTCCACCGCGTGGCCCCGTCTCAGGCCCTGCCGTCGTCACAGCCTGACGCCACACCGCTGAAGTGGCAGCTTCTCCTTCCAACAGTTCTAAAAAGGGCAGGAATCAAGTCCCTGTGAGCAAGCTGGGCACAGCCCCCCACCTTCCCACAGTGGAGCTGTGGCTGGGAGACACAGTGCCTGAGTGTGGATCTGGCCAGACGCCACCCTGGATTTGGGAGGCTCTTGAGACAAGGCAGGCAGAGCTTTGAGCCACCCCCATGATGGGTGTGCTGGAATGTTCCCGCCTGGACGTGCTGTACCCATGGAGAGACATGAGCTTGCTAACCAGACATTCTTCTCACAGGACACGCCAGCCCCTTGGATACCACTTGGCCACTCCCACTGCGTGGCTGAAGCCTTGAGGTCACCAGGCGGAGGCGCGGAGATGCCCCTGCATCAGTTGGGGGACAAGCCACTCACCTTCCCCAGCCCCAATTCAGCCATGGAAAATGGGCTTGACCACACCCTACCCAGCAGGAGGGCATCCCCGGGCACACCCCTGAGCCCCGGCTCCCTGTGCTCCGCTGCCCATAGCCCCCTGGACACCAGCAAACAGCCCCTCTGGCAGCTCTGGGCTGAGAAGCGTGGCGCCCGGGGGACCCACGAGGTGCGGCACGTCTCGGCCGGGCAGAGCGTGGCGTGTGGCTGGTGGGCCTTCGCACCCCCGTGCCTGCAGGTCCTCAACACGCCCAAGGGCGTCCTGTTCTTCCTGTGCGCGGCCGCGTTCCTGCAGGGCATGACTGTGAACGGCTTCATCAACACAGTCATCACCTCCCTGGAACGCCGCTATGACCTGCACAGCTACCAGAGCGGGCTCATCGCCAGCTCCTACGACATCGCCGCCTGCCTCTGCCTCACCTTCGTCAGCTACTTCGGGGGCTCAGGGCACAAACCGCGCTGGCTGGGCTGGGGTGTGCTGCTTATGGGCACGGGGTCGCTGGTGTTCGCGCTGCCCCACTTCACGGCTGGCCGCTATGAGGTGGAGGTGGACGCGGGTGTCGGGACGTGCCCTGCCAACCCCAGCGCGGCGTGTGGGGACAGCACCTCGGGCCTGTCCCGCTACCAGCTGGTCTTCATGCTGGGCCAGTTCCTGCATGGCGTGGGTGCCACACCCCTCTACACGCTGGGCGTCACCTACCTGGATGAGAACGTCAAGTCCAGCTACTCGCCCGTCTACATTGGTGAGTGGGGCTGGCGGGGTAAGCACGGGCAGGGGTGGCCGAGGGCAGTGTTGCAGGAGTGAGGGTGACTGGCTAGAGCCAGCGCCCCCCCCCCCCCGCCACCTTCTTGTGCCCCTTGTCTGCATGGCCCCAGGGCTGCTGCAAGAGGTGGCAGGGGAGGGGGGTCCGGCCTGAGGCCCAAAGCTGACGTAAGGGACTCCGGCTTTCTCATGCAGACCCTGCTCAGGGCTCCAGGCCGCTGTGCCCGGGAGCCTCAGTGCAACCCCTGCATGGTGTCCAGCCCACCTTGCCAGGACCAAGGGGCACAGTCACCAGGCGCTGGGTGGCACCAGGTCCAATGGCCGACCTCATGCTCCGGCTGGGAGCCTGGCACTTGCCTGGGAAGGAGTTTGATGTGGGATAAGTGACGAGGGACAGAGCCCCAAGGCCACACCCATGTCTCCCTGAAAGCACCATGTTGGCTCCATCAGCCACACAGAGGTGGAGGGACAGAGCCCTGAGACCACACCCATGTCTGCCCGTAAGCCCCGTGTCTGCTCCGGCAGCCACGTAGGGGTGCGGAAAAGACCGAGCAAATGTGGAGAGTCAGAACTTTAAGGGGAAAAATAACATGAAGCAGTTCGTGGCCACTTCACAGCCACCTAAGAGTAAAGATCTATGTTACAACCCCATGCCAGGCAGCTGAGCTCACTGCCCTGGGGCAGCCCTGGGCCCCTCACTGGCTTCTGGCTCCTGTTTGTTGAGACGTAGGGAAGCCCCATGGCCCGTCCGACATGGCCGAGTTGACCCTGTGCACGGCCCGCCTGACCCCACTTCTCGGCGTCCACCTGCCTGGCTTGGCTCTCCCCGGAAGGGCATCGTAGGGGTGGTCACGGGGAGCAGCTGGCCCCAGGCGGACTCTGCAGTGACCTCAGCCTCCTCGTGTCCTCCTTGAGCTCTGCTCATCCCAAGGACCCAGGCGGGCGTTGAGATCACCTCACTCCAGCGAGGGGACGTCCCACCACACCGACCCTTCCAAATCCCGGCCCGCGGGAGCGTGAGCTTGGCTGGGTGGAGGGGCTCAGGTCTCTCTGGTCCCTTTCCCCACCCTGGGCCCCTAATTCCTGCCAGGGTCCATTTGTGCGGCTTAGACACCCTGGAAACAGGGCTTCGAGGGCCTTTGCCCTTTCGTAAGGGAAAGAGGGCGCTTGGCTTTGAGGGGAATTTTTAAAAGTTGACGCTGACCCACATCAGGCCCAGTGGTGGCTGCACAGACTCATCTAACTTAAAGACGCCCACGAGGGGAGTGGGCCGGAGATGCAGAATGGCGGGTGCGGGGCTTCTCTCAGGCACGGGGCCCCACGCGGCCCTCCGCAGCCCCTGGGCGGTGCACAGCGGCCCTGACGCCTCTGCCTCTATTGCAGCCATCTTCTACACCGCGGCCATCCTGGGCCCCGCTGCCGGCTACCTGATCGGAGGTGCCCTGCTGAACATCTACACGGAAATGGGCCGACGGTGAGTGGCTGCGCACCCTGCTGTCTGCTGCGGGCGCACACCCACGGGAACCCACCCAGCTGCCTGTGCTGGAGAGACCTACATGTCTCTGGAAGGGGGTTCAGAGCCAGCAGGGCCCACTCTGAGTCAGGCCAGGCACAGCAAAGGGGCTGGGCACCCCCGGGGCTGGAGGAAGTCAAGGCTGGTCTTGGCTCTGGAGGACTCGGAGGGATCTGCAGGGGCCTTGGGAGTTGGCCCCAGGGCAGGGGGCAGGGCAGACAGACAGTGCCCGAGGGCCCAAGCGCTTGCAAAGCCCAGCGAGCCCTGGCCACTGGTTCCCTAATGGAACTGAGATTCTTCTGTTTCTTTTCCTTTCTTTGTATTTTGTGTGTGTGACCCTAGTTTCTGTAAATGTAAGCAGGAGAAAGCAAGGAGGGGTGGAGAGGGAGAGGCTGAGAAACAGAGACAGGGAAAGATGTGTAGAGACAGACAGGAAGAGACAGACCAAGAGACAGATACAGAGGGACAGAAAGAAGACAGCGACAGGCAGAGAGAGACAGATGGAGAAGGGGAGGGAGAGGAGACATGTCCTTGCTGACCTGCCAGTGTTCTGTGGGTTTTGGGCCCCCCATTCATCCCTTGCCCAGCCTGCACTTGTGAAGTTTCCAAGGTCCTCTGTGACGCGGCCTGGGCACCGCTGCACCTTGGGACTCTTTCTGCAGATGGCGCCTCTCCTGGAGGTCTCTAGCACTCTGACCTCTTCTTACAAAAGCCCCTCTGGCCTCGGATTGATAATGCGGGGTCAAGTGCGCGCATTCTGGGCAGAGCCTTGGAGGTAGGTTGGGGCTCGTGTCCCGGATCTGGATGCTTCTCTCAGTCTCTGTGCCCCTTCTGGCTCCGGGATCTGGACCCGCTTTGCACAAAGCGGGGGAGGCAGAGCGGGGTCTGGCCCCGGAGGCGGCCGCAGCATTTCTGCACTAGAACAAGCGGGTGCCGCCTGGCTGCAGCCTTGCAGGGTGTTGGCGCTCCCTGCATCCTGTCTGCGGCTCTGCTCCCGGCCTTTGCTGGCCTTTTGCCCTCCCGCCACCTCCTCACTGTGAAGACGCATCCATGAAAGCCCAGAGCTTGTCTCATCACTGTGAAGATGTATCCCTGGAAGCCCAGAGCTTGGATGGGCTTCTACCACTCCACGGCTGCCTCAGCCCATGGTTCTTTTCCACTCACCTTTTCATTTGAAAGCACTTATGTGCAAATTGCCACGTGCACAACAGTCCCTTTGTGGGGAGCTCTGTGAGCTCCAGCTGAGCCCTTTGGCTTCCCTGGGAACCCCATCTGTCACCCTCTGCGCTGTGGATGCCTCGGCCCGCTGTTGCCTGGAGCGCCTGCTCCTCTTAGCGCCCAACCCCACCATGGTCTCAGGACCAGGCCACAGGTGGCATCTCCAGCCCTGGAGCGTGGGCCAAGGCATGGAGCCATCTGTCTTGGGGGACAGCTAAGCCAAGGTGGTGTTTGCTTTAGTCTGCAAGGAAGGGACAGGACCTGTGGCCAGCAGCACCCGGGGGCCTGTGTTGACCAGTGTGCAGACAGACCCTGGAGGTCTGCCTGGAGGAGAGGCCAGGGGCCCCCAGTGTGTGCCATGGAGGGCACAGGTGGGCTGCTGCTGACCCAGGTGCCACTGCCTCTTCCACAGGACGGAGCTGACCACCGAGAGCCCACTGTGGGTCGGTGCCTGGTGGGTTGGCTTCCTGGGCTCTGGGGCCGCTGCCTTCTTCACCGCCGTTCCCATCCTTGGTTACCCTCGGCAGCTGCCAGGTGAGTTTCCCTTCCCCAGCCCAGCCTTCACATTGGGAGACTGTCCCTTAGTCTTCGTGAAGGGGGCACCCCATTTCCTCTGCCGTTTTTGCCCTGCCATGATCAAGTCTGTGGCACACCCTCACTCTCAGTCTTTTGATCTGCATCTTCCCATCTGGTGGAGAGATGCCTCCTCCTGGCTGTGGCACAAGGCAGGTTGTGTGTCCATCCTGTCTTGTGGCCTCCCTGCTGCCCCAGCGGCTTCTCCCCCTCAGGCCACGGAACAGGCTTCTCCCCCTCAGGCCACGGAACAGGCTTCTCCCCCTCAGGCCACGGAACAGGCTTCTCCCCCCTCAGGCCACGGAACAGGCTTGTCCCAATCAGGGCAGGGCCTCCGTCCCCTCCTTCCCCCAGCCCCACTTTGGGCCCCAGCTCTCCCACACCTCCAAACCCGGCTTGTGTTGCATTCTCACGTGGTTTCTGTTCCAGTGCCGCCTCCCCGGGGCGGCGAGGGCTGCAGGGATGTTAGACCATGACGTTCCCAGACCGGGGAGGGGCAGAGGAGTGGGGGCAGAGCCTCCCTCGGAGAACTCCACCTCCGGGAGCCCCCAGCCCCAGCTTGACTCTGCCCTTCCAGGCTCCCAGCGCTATGCGGTCATAAGAGCGGCGGAAATGCACCAGTTGAAGGACGGCAGCCGTGGGGAGGCGAGTAACCCGGACTTTGGGAAAACCATCAGAGACCTGCCTCTGTAAGGACCGGGGGCGGGAGGGTTCCTAGTGTCCTCAAACCCTTTAATGGCCCCCATCTTGGGGGAGTCGGTGAGAGACCCCTCCAGGATCGTGATGGGGATGCAGCCCCTAACGTCTGTCATGACCCTGGGCCAAGGGATTAAGGAGCAACAGAGCCTCCTGGGCCAGCGGCTGCAGACCCCGCCTCAGGGCTGCAGAGCCGTGGGACAGTCCCAAAGTGGGGCCGGGGCCTCGGCCCGCACCCAGGGAGCCATCACTTCACTCCCACAGTGTGGAGGCTCCTGTGGGCTGCACCTGGCTCCCAATGGCCACAGAGCAAATCTCTTCCACACCAGCAAGTCTCCCCATGGCCTGCGTGTCCCGGGGTCCCCAGGGAAGCTGCATTTGACTTGAGCCCCTTCGCTCACCATGAGCCCCCACACTCTAATTCCCTTTCATCAGGCATCACCTGAGCCAGACCCCCTGGGCTCTGGGATGTTGCCCCCTGTCTCCTTCCCTCCCTCAGTCTCTAAGGACCTCCCCCCTCCACCCTGCGTGTCCCACTCACCCTCCGGGGAGGTTGCTTGCTTTGCCGTCTGCCTTGGCTGCCTTCCCTTTCTGCTGAGTGTGGTCCGGCCTTGCTTTGCTGTCTTGCTGCACTGCTAGGGTGAACCTGGGCCCTGAGCTGGTGGGGTCCTAGAGGGACAACACAGGGGCCCAGGCCCTCCCGGTCTCTTCTGGGGATCATGCCTTCCCTGGGGGGCTCTCCCCAGGGCTGGGCACAGGTGGCCCTCAGGGTGGTCACCACCCAAGTCCTCAGCCTCTGAGGCCCCAGCACGGGGAGACTCTTGTGCCCCTTTGGCAGCACGTCCCTGAGCTCACAAATGGCTGCGTCTCACTGGCCATAGTGGGTGGAGGGTGTGAGCAATGGATGAGTCCCCGCTGCCTGCCCTCAACCAGGACAGGAGGAAGGCATCAGGGCCAAAGATGGCCCCTCAGAGCCCCGAGCTGTCCGCGGCAGAGAGGAGCAGGGCTGTATGAAGTTGGGAAAGAGAGGCCTTATTAGGGCCCTGATAGACCCCCAAAGGAGCTGGGAGCTGCCTGCTAAGGAGGGTGACTCCATGGGCCGAGCTGACCCGGGGCCACGTTCACCAGGAGTTGGGAACATCGTGCAGGCACCGGCTCACCCTCTCTCCTCCAGCTGGCAGCAGAGCGGCTTAGAGCTGAGGGCCAGGCACCCTGTTCCCAGCGTGGCTGTGAGCCCCCAGCGTGGACCTGGGAACCCTGGGCCTCTTTCAGTTCATCAGGTTGATAAAGAGGTTCATGTCCAGGGTTAGTTCCCTAAACCAGTTGCTGGGAAGAAATCAATCATGGGACATGTTCCCTTTATTAAAGTCATGACTAATTCTCCAGGCAAATTCAACACGACAATTTCAGCCGAGCAATCAGTGATTAAGAAATGAAGTTTGCATAGCATTTCAGAGAGTCATGGCCTCCTAACGCAGCCACACACCCCAGAGCCTGGGCAGGTCTGGGAAAAGCCCCAGGGAGGGACTCCCCCAGGGTGCCCACCCCAGCCCTGTCCCCCCACATGCCAGGACCCCCCAGGTGCCCATCCCAGCCCTGTCCCCCCACATGCCAGGACCCCCCCCAGGATGTCTACCCCAGCCCTGTCACCCCACACACCAGAACTGGCTGGGGAGGAGGGGGGCATGGGCTGGGGTCTCCTTTGTCCTCTGTCTTGCCTTTTTCAAGACGTGGGACCCAAGTAGTTAATCAGAAAGAAGAGGCTTTTCAATCCTCAAGTCAGGAAATTTTGAAAGAATTGGGCTCTCCCATTTTAATCAGGGAAGGGAACAGAAAGAACCCATGTTCATGGTTGCTGAGGTCGGTCCGAGCGAGCCAGCGAACACCTCCAAGCGGGCAGAGTGTCCGTGAGGCTGGAGTGGAGTTTCTGTCGCCAACATCAGCTCTGCAAGGCACCTGTGGGCCCGTCGGGGCTCAGAGGCTAACTAGGGCTGCATCGTCTGTTCCTAATTCTTCAGAATCCATTTACATTTGGCCACGTCCTCAGACAAGAGCATTTGAATGTTCCAGGCATTCAGAGTTGCGTTCATCGGAACCAGGCTCTAGGTGTGGCCGAGAGGAAAGAGCCGCCCTCCTGTCGGTGGGGGTGATGTGAGGCTGACACTCTGCTCTGGTGAGAGGCTGGAAAGTGCAGGTTTACAGGATATCGCTAAGCTGCAGACACAGGGATTCAGGTCAGCGACGCTGCGGTGTGAGCAAAGGTGACGTGCTCATGCCCCTCCCGTGTGGTGGACATGTCATTTATTGCAAAAATTTGCATTATTGTGGGCTGATGTGAGAGGCTATTGTGCCATGACCTAGGGCTTCAGGAAAAGTCTCTGCCCCTGGTCCATGTTGTGAGTTCGGGGGACAGGACAATAGGTGCATCTGCAAACACCCCCACCTGAGGCCGAGAGCCCCCCTGTCAGTGGGGGAGAAGGGTCATGCATAGGAGCGTGCTATGAACAGGGTACAGGCAGCTGTGAGCTGGGGTGAATGTGAGCTTTGCCCAGTCCGGGTGACCTGTGTACCCCAGGGAGAGCCGAGCCCCTCTTTGCAGAGGCAGTTCCCCTTCTGTGTCTGCCTAGCTCACTGCACTGGCTAGGAGGGCTTCGCTTGGTTTACACCATGCAACACGTTTCCAGTCTCAGCATCTTATACGCTTAAGCAGCGGTTGGGAGTTAGCCCTGCTCGGCCCTCCAACACTAACCAAAACGGAGAGAGCCTCCGTTCACCACCCAGGGCTTCGTGTGAAGGGATGGGCAGGCCCGAAGCACTGCCGTCGGCCGCCTCCCGGGCTAGAAACTGCAAAGCCTGATGGTGGGGCCTTCCCAGCTTCCAGGGGGCATGTCCTCATCCTGAGACCCCACAGCCAGGACTGCAACAGGCAGACGTGGAGGCTGAGGCTGAGCTCTCAGGGCCAGTACAGGGCTCAGAGTTCCCACAGCTCCCCCCAGGGCTCCAGGCCCATGCACCAAGGACTTGCCTTGGTTGAGGCCTCACCACCCCCAGGGCCACCAGCCCCCAAGTGCAAACCAAGCCAGCCAGATCCGTCCACCCAGGGGCTCCTTGGATGGAGGATTCGAATCTCAGAGGCTTCCTGCCCCACTTCTCCCGGGGGCTGGTGGTTCCGTTCCCCTATCCCAGGGCCTTTCCAGTCCTGGACTTGGCCTCTGCCTCCCCCAGCCAGTTCCCTTTTTCAGGCCCTGCTGCTGGCCACTGATGGAACAGGGTCCTGGGTCACTTGGGGTCTCTCCCCACCTGAGCTGAAGCTCTGGCCAAGGCACTGATAAGGTTTTTCCCTAATCAGGGACTGCAGCTTTCAGGATAAGTGGTCCACAGGCATAGGCTCAGCCTGAGCACCCCCTGGGTTTCTCTGGAATAAGTGTGGGTGTCCCCCACCTGCCTGTACCCCACTCTACTCCCTGTCAGAAGAGGGGCCCTTTGTGCTCAGAGCGGGGAGGTGACAGCCTCAGGAACAGCAGGTTCCTCGCACCCTGGGTCTGGCCCACTCTGACCCTCGGTGTCTTCTCCACACCCCAACCTCTGCCCAGCTCCATCTGGCTCCTCCTGAAGAACCCCACGTTCATCCTGCTCTGCCTGGCTGGGGCCACTGAGGCCACACTCATCACCGGCATGTCCACGTTCAGCCCCAAGTTCTTGGAGTCCCAGTTCAGCCTGAGTGCCTCAGAAGCTGCCACCTTGTTTGGTGAGAAAACTCTGAATCTTGGGGGTCCTCTAGCTTTTATGTCAGTTCTCAGAAACAGAGCCTTCAAGGGCATCTTCTAGGAAGACCCAGACAGGGCGCATGGCAGTGAGTGCCCTCCCACCCCCACTGCCAAAGCAGGTGTGGAGAGCACCACGGGGGCTGAGCGATTCTGTCCACAGACTGGGGGAGTGGTGTTCCCGCCCTCTTCGTGGGACATGCTCCCTAGGTGGAAGGGTCCACAGTGGGCTCCACCCACTAGCCACCCAGTCTTGGCTTCTGTGACTTGGTGTAGGAAGGGTTTGGACCTGGCTGTGAGCCAGGCGATGGTGCCTCAGGACCTCCTGGGACAGTGCAGCTGGGGGTTTCTCGGTGCCAGAGGCAGGCTGGGGCAGGTCTGCAGAAGGTGGGGACCCCTCCGCAGAGCTCCTTCTCCTGCCAGCGTTCACAGGGTAGCCTGGGCCATGGCAGAGGTGCCAGGCATGTGGGCCACCACCACCAATCTACTGTGCTCTACCCTCCCGGGGTCCATTATCTGGACAGGAAGAGGGCATCAGATGAGGGCTCCCCTCCCTCCCCCTCAGGCCCATCCAGGCCTGGCCCCTCCGGGCTGACCTCACAAGCCCACACTCCCACACTCAACAGCCCCCCAGAGGTCAGCCCTACTGCCCCTTGGAGAGCCTCCCCACCTGTCCCCCGAAACCTGTCCCCTCCTCACTTGTTGGCCCAGAAGCCAGGTGCCAGCTAATCCCAAATTTGTACTGATGGCAGCCACTCAGGCTTCGACAACTGTCCTTGTAAGTTAGCCTGCAGGAACTCAGCAGAGGCCCCTGGGGGAGGAGGGGTGTGGCTGCCCTGGAGGGGGGTCACTGGAGGAGTCACTGGCTTCCCACTGGGGTAGGGGCCGCTGACCTTGGAGCACTATGGGCTCTCCTCCTGCTCCTGCCCCTGCCCCTACCCCTGCCCTGCATCTTTTGGCCTCTGAGGCATCCCGGCTGCAGGCCCTGGACAGAGGTCCCTCCTAGGGCTCCATCAGCGCAGTACTGAGCGCTCAGGTGTGGAGTTGAGTGCTGCCATGCAGGCAGGAATTGATCCCTCTATGCCTCAGTTTCCCCACCTGTAAAGTGGACCTGGCTGATGTGCCGCCCTCTCCCACCACAGCCTCCTGCCTGAGTCCCTGGCTGAATCCCTCCCTCTCCCCAGGGTACCTGGTGGTGCCAGCGGGCGGTGGCGGCACCTTCCTGGGCGGCTTCTTTGTGAACAAGCTCAGGCTCCGGGGCTCCGCGGTCATCAAGTTCTGTCTGTTCTGCACCGTTGTCAGCCTGCTGGGCATCCTCGTCTTCTCCCTGCACTGCCCCAGCGTGCCCATGGCGGGCGTCACAGCCAGCTACGGTGGGAGGTGAGGGCCAGGTGGCACCTGGGTACAAGTCGGGGCCCCGAGCACCCGTGGTCCCTGGGGAGGAGGAGGGGTGTAGCACTTGGGAGACGTGGTTTTTGGAAGGGGCTACGTCACAGGACAGCAGCAAGGGCAACACCCGCTCAGCAGGGCACCCGGCAGCATCCACATGAAAGGGCGCCATGCCAGCTCTCAGAAATGCCTGCTCTCAGGTCCCAGCTGTGCCCCTGGGCAGTGACATGCCTCTCTCGGCCTCAGCCTTCTGCTCTGTAGCTCTGTAGCTCTGTCAAATGGAACAACAGCCCCAGTGTTCGGGGTCCTTGAGGCTGGTCTCTCGGTGACATAAAAAGTGTCCCAGGATGCGCTTCTGGTATTGCCATGTGCTGGGAATGGGAGGGGGATCTGCTGGTCAGGTGGCAATTAGGGGATATCCAAAATATGCACAGGTAGCCTGCACCTCGGCCCTGCCCGCAGGCCCCGGGAGTGCACCTACAGGCGCCGTGCAAGGCCGAGAAGCACAAAGCGGCCGTTGTGGCATTATCGGAAACAACCTAAGAGTCATCCGGGTGGACAGGGTCACTACGCTGTCCTCACAACAGAGGCCCTGCCCACGAAGGAATGGAGGAAGCTCATCCTGGGTCACCGCCAAGACACGCCGTGAAGTGGGAAAAAGGAAGGAGTTGGACAGTGGGCGCAGTGTGCTCTGATTCAAGTGAGAAGTGCAGATGTTTGTGACTGCTGAGGGGCGTGTACGTGCAGACGGCCCCTGCAAACACACAGCCGGCCTGTGGCTGGAGAACCGAGGACTGGGGTGGGGCCGGGGCCGCAAGGCTGCCTTTGTGTACCTGGCGCTCTTTCTTTCCTAACGTTTGCATTTGATCGATGTGAATGTGTTGCCTGTCCAAAAACGAACTAGGGAGAGGGGCTGTGCATCAGGCAGATGGTGCTGGGGGGCATGGGTGTGCCTTCCTTGTGTGAGAAGGAAAAACCATTCTATCACCAGAAGGCAGTGCCCAGCGTGCTGGGGGCGGTGCAAGCTTGGCAAATTTGTAGACCCAAAATGCAGGCTGCATGGGGATGAGCCCCAAGCCTGACCCTGTGCCTGCTGGGCGCCAGCATGGCTCTGGCCTGGGCCCTACCGCTTGCTTGTCCCCCCTCTGCAGCCTCCTGCCTGAAGGCCACCTGAACCTAACGGCTTCCTGCAACGCTGCCTGTGGCTGCCAGCCAGAGCGCTACAGTCCCGTGTGCGGCTCGGACGGCCTCGTGTACTTCTCACTGTGCCATGCGGGGTGCCCTGCGGCCACCGAGACGAATGTGGATGGCCAGAAGGTGAGTGGGGCTGCTGCCTACCGCCCCGTCCTCCCCTGGACCCTGGGAAGGGGCCCCCGTGCCTTCCCCTTGTAATCGGAGCTATTGTTGGGCTTCCCAGGTGTACCGAGACTGTAGCTGTGTCCCTCAGAATCTTTCCTCTGGTTTTGGCCATGCCACTGCAGGGAAATGCACTTCAACTTGTCAGAGAAAGCCCCTCCTTCTGGTTTTCATATTCGTTGTAATTTTCTTTACATTCCTCAGCAGCATTCCTGCACTAACGGCAACTCTACGGTAAGCCGGGGTCGGGTGTGCGCTTGTCCAAAGCTTTCCTTGCAGCACCCTGAGGCGGAACTCTGCAGATCCTGAGACGGGGGCACTCCAGGAAACACCCAGGTCTAAGCAGGCCTGTCTGTCACTGGTGGCAGGAGAGACCTCACTGTCTCTGACCTCTGACGAGGAGCTTCCCACTTGGGGAGGTGACAGTGTGGCTGGGGGCTGGTCCAGGAGGCCACTGGCCTGGGGGGTGACTTGGCATGCAGCCCCACTTCTGTGGGTGCTTATGCTGTGGTTTTCTATTGCAGATGTGTCCGTGACCCTCAGAGATCCTTTGCCCTGGGAATCCAGTGGATTGTAGTTAGAATACTAGGTACTGTGCGGTGTGAGGAAGCCATGGTCAGTTGCGCAGTGTGCTCACTGCACAAGGGCATGGGCAAGTGTCTAACTACCAAGCGGATGTGCTTTCCAGCAGGGGGCTGTTCCCGCCTGGGAAGGGGTCCATTCCCTAACTGTCCACTAGAGGGGCCCATCGTCATTTATTTGCCCAAAGGCTTTCCCTGGGAGATCATGGGAAGCTCGCAGCCCCAGTGCTGAATGCCCAAAGAAAGGAACATTTAAGCTCTCTTTGCACCCCCTGAGAACTCCAACAGCCAGTATCACCTTCCCAGAACCCATCATTCCAGGCCTTTTGGCTGCTTGCCTCCTGCCCGCCCCCTGCCCACCGGGAGCATGAGTGCTGAGTGGGCTTCTCTCCGCAGGGGGCATCCCGGGGCCCATCGCCTTCGGCTGGGTGATCGACAAGGCCTGTCTGCTGTGGCAGGACCAGTGTGGCCAGCAGGGCTCCTGCTTGGTGTACCAGAACTCAGCCATGAGCAGCTACATACTCATCATGGGGCTCCTGTACAAGGTAAGCAGGCCCAGGGAGGGGACAGAGCGTCTGCTCTGAGGGTGGCTGGGGGCTCCGGACACGCCGCAATCTTCCAGCAGCTTTGACCACAGCCTAGTACATCACAGATGTCCCCGCAGCCGGTTTCTAGAAGGCCCTTCCCGCATTCCTCATGAGTTGGTTGTGGGGGGAGGCAGGCCAGCTGCAGGGCCTCCTCCTGGGGTTCACTGTCCAGGCCCCAGGCAGCTCCCTCTCCCACCTCCTGGGGCTGCCCCTCCACAGTGTGGCCTTGCACGTACCTGGGGTGCCCGTTAACTAAAAGCTTTGCAGAAATAAGCAGCTCCTCCTGTTAGAGCGGCTTGATTAGCTGGTCCACTCCGGGCCTCGGTCTGGGGGACCGGCGGGCAGGTTGCAGCCTCTCCATGATCAGTGCGCCTTGAATTCCACTGGGTCTCTTAGTCTGGCCCTCATTTTTCAAGCTAACAGAAACTTTCTGTTGTGACTCTTGGCGTATGCTACCTGGGAGGAAGCTCAGTATTTGTGTTTGGAATTTGCCCCCATTAGAGGAGAAAGCACAAAACCTTCTAAATAAAATGCGGTCCCAGGGCCAGCTGTTCAGAGGATCTTGATGCTCTTCCTTGGCTGATGGGCCCAGGAAAGTTCATCCTGCAGGAACCCCTGGCCTCAGGCTTTCCAGGAGGGAGGTTAGAGAAAGGGAAGGAGCCCAGCTGGTTCACCTCCCCTGGCATTAGCAGAAAATAGGCGAATCTGAGCAGGGCCTTGCGTGGCTCTGGAGAGAAGCAGTGGGTTAAAGAGAAATATACCTCTGTTTCCACCTCATCTGAGGTTTCACTTTCCACAGTTTCAGTTACCCGAGGTCAACCGCAGTCTGAATGTATTAAATAGGAAATTCCAGAAGCAAACAGTTCATAACTTAAAGCATGCACCATTCTGCACAGTCTGGTGAAATCTTGATCTGTCCTGCCCAGGACTCGGATTCTCCCTTTGTCCAACTTTGGAAGAAGCGGGGTCAGAAATTATTGTGCAGGGAGCTTTGGGGATATTGGATACTAAGGCCCAGGCCCTCTGTGATACGTCTTTCGCTTTGGCATAAAATAACGGATGACTCTCTGTCAGGCGCATCTCTGCTCAGGGAGTGGTGGTGTTTGGGGAGGCCCAAAGGCACATGAGCATCAGGAAATTGGCCAGATGACTTCATGAGACATAACCTTTGTCCAGTGTGTCCAGGCTGTCCACGCCACCACCTGTTAATCACTTAGCAGCTGGTGTGGTTACCACATTCCCCATCGCCGTATCACAGTGCCATGTTCAAGCCACCCTTATTTACCTAATCATGGCCCCGAAGCACCAGAGCACTGACGCTGCCGTTCACCTCTGCCAACGGGAAGCCGGAGGTGCTTCCTTCAGTGAGAAGGTGTGGTTCCTTGGCTGGGCTCAGTACCACCCTTGGACTCACGCGTCCATAGGGGTCTCAGTGTCTGCGGATGAGGGGGCTGCTGTACGTTCCCAGGGAGCCGCCCCCACAGTCTCTCTTTGCTGTGTTGGATGCATCCCTTAGCTGGTAGCAGCAGGCTGAGAACCCTCCACACGCAGCCATCCCCTGGGCTCAGCACAGCCAGCGGGAGCTGTGTCCAGAGGGTCAGACTTGGCCTCAGCAGCACATGCGTCCATGTTAATTTTATAGCAGGGGAGCACACGGTGTCTCCTTATAAACACCCTCGCATTCCACTTTGTCCTGCACTGAGTCAAAACAGCCTCACTCCCTGAATGCAGGCTCAGGGCCATCAGCCAGGCTGACACTCCAGGAGGCACAGTGGGTGTTTCTGGCCCACGCCCAGCGTGGAAATCATAGTGGTGCATGTGTACTCTGCGTGGGCACTGCGGCAGCATCCGTGCTTGGACCGCACCGCCTCTGGGGCCCACGCGGGATTCCTGCTACATCGTCTCCTAGCCCTGCAAAGTTGGTGCGGCCCCTCATTGTTGACAAAGAAACCAAGACCCTGAAGCTTAAGAACTGCCCATGATGGCGGCACCGGGGCTCGAACCCTGGCTGTGGTGGCGACCAGCGACTGGCTCTGTGTGAGGTTCCTGTGGCCACCACGACAAAGGACCGCAAACGGGGTGGCCTAACGTAGCAGAACCAGATTCACTTACAGATCTGAGGCCAGAAGTCAGAATCAGGGCGGGGGCAGGGCTGTCTGCAGCTGCACGTGGCCTTTCCCTCTGTCCCTGCCTCAAGTCTTCCTCTCCTTTCTCTCATGAGGACACCAATCATTGGATTTGGCGCCCACCTTAGATCCAGGATGATCTCATCTCAAATCCTTCATTACATCTGCAAAGACCCTGTTTCCAAAAAAGGTCCCATTCACAGGTGTCTGGCAATGTCCAGCCCATGACAAGCCCCCCAGTCCTGTGCCTCTGTTTTTAGTCAAAGGGTCTGTTTCATTCCCTCTTTGACAGTATTGGTGTCTGCTCTACAAACTGGTTATTTGGGAAAGATACCCTCTCAGGGCAGGATGGGTTTCCGTGGACCTGGCGAGGGTGCTGCAGGCTGGGGCAGGGACAGGACTGGGACAGGCCCACCAGTGTCCAAAGGCTCTGGCCGGGCTCCCCACGAGGTCCGGTGGGCTCCTGTCTCCCCAGGTGCTGGGCATCCTCTTCTTTGCCGTAGCCTGCTTCTTATACAAGCCCCTGTTGGAGTCTTCAGATGGTCTGGAAGCTTGTCTGCCCAGCCAGTCCTCGGCCCCTGACAGTGCCACAGAGAGCCAGCTCCAGAGCAGCGTCTGACCACCGCCCACGCCCACCCGGCCACGGCGGGCACTCGGCATTTCCTGATGACAGAACAGTGCCCTTGGGTGATGCAATCACATGGAAACTTCTGTTTGACCTGCAACCTTCTACTTAACCTGTGGTTTAAAGTCGGCTGTATCCTCCTGTCCCCAGAGCTGTACGGCCCTGCAGTGGGTGGGAGGAACTTGCATAAATATATATTTATGGACATGTATTTTGCATCAGAACATATTTATAGAATGTGTTTTATACCCGATCATGTGTGGTGTGCCTGAGGGCAAGCTCTGCAGCCCGAGGAAAGCTTGTGTGTCCTCAATTAAAACTGTGCATATCGAAATATATTTTGTTATTTAAGCCTGTGTCCCCGTACCGTGTGCTTTATTTCTATGAGTTTGCAGAGTTTGGTGGTCTCGCCATCCTTGGCCCAAGTCCTGTAGTCAGCCCTGTGGAATCCGCGGGTATGAAAAGTCAGCCCTCCTTATCCACAGGCTCCCCACCTGAGGATTCATCCCACCTTGGATGGAAAATGCAGTTTTTGTGGGAGACGGAACTGGAGGGTACAGAGGGCTGACTGCACATACAAATGTGCATACGTGAGTGCACATACGTTCTCATAAAATATGAACGTGTCAGTAAAATTGCTCCTCATCTTGTGTTACATTTCCCTTGTTATACTTGGGGTGAACAGCTGGTATCAACTGCCTTGTGTCCCCCAGAGCCATATGTTGAAGCCCTGGCCCCAGGATGGCTGTGTTTGGAGGCAGGGCCTTTAGGAGATGATTATGCGCAGGGTCATAAGGGTGGGTGCAGGTCCCACAGGACTGGTGTCCTTAGAAGGAGAGACCCCTGCCATCCCTCCTTATGGCCAAACCCTTCCCGCTCGCTGAGCCCTGCAGCCCCAGGCCCTCTCTGAGGACTTAGTTTCAGCTGGGTCAGATCAGAACCCACAGGTGGTCCCCAGCACTGAGGACGCCGCCCTTGCCCTCCGGTGCTCAGAGTCTGCAGTGCCTGCCAGGAGTTCTCAAAACCCAATGCGTCAGTCAAGATCCCCCCCAAATTAGGGTGCAGTCCAGGGCTGGTGACATTTTGATTTGCCAAGTAAGGAGATAAAACACAGCCATAAGGAGAGGGGCCCTGGGCTCACCAGGACGCTTGTGTGGAGCTCACTGCTGTGACTGCTGGGCCAGGGAGGAGCATGGGGGGCGGGCACAGAGGGCCGAGTTGGGAAATGAGGAGGAGCAGGAGGTGCAGGGAGAAACTTCCCGGGGGAGGTGACATCTGCATCCATTTCGAGGTGACAGAGGGGAGCACAGGGACAGACCCCAGAGGGAGTACGGGGGCTCCAGGGAGCCAGGGAAGTGGATCGCCACTCAGAAGGGAGTGGGGAGGACGAGGAACCTCACCAGGTCCCACCTTTGCCATGTTCATCAGGAGTCCGGAGATCTCCCCTGCGGTCGGGAGTCATCAGAGGTGGGTGAAGCTGGGGTCAGCATGAGGCTCGGGCATGCTGGGCAGTGCCAGCTCCCAGTGACTTGCCTCCTCCAAGTGTCACCGGAACCCACTTCCAACAAGCAGGACTTAGTGCAGGGCAGATGCCACATCCCTGACCGGGTTATGAGAGACCATGACACCGCCCAGCCCACCTTCTCGCCACTCTTCTCAAGGGCCGCCCTGGCGGGAACCCCACATGACCAGGAACTGGCCTCTGCCCACGCTCGGCAAGAAACCGGATGCTCAGCCCCCAGCCTTCGAGGACCGGAATCCTGCCAAGGGCCACATGAGCCAACCAAGGGTGGACGATGCCCTGCAACACCTGGATTGCAGACACGTCAGAGACCTGGCTCCGTGGCACCTGAATTCTGGACCCACAAAGGTTTTGACGTAGTCAACATGTGCTGTGAAAAGTCACCAAATTCTGAGGCAGTTTGCTCTGCAGCCATAGCTAACCGACACATTGGGCAACAGCACAAAACAAGGGCCAGTCCTTTGCTGCTCACCCGTTCTCCGTGGGCATGGACCTCGCCCCCCAGGCTCATCTATGGCAGTGGCTGGCTCCTGGCCACTGGGCTGGGGCAGGAGGGAATCTGCAGAAGGCGCCAGCCATCTCCTCCCAGAGTCCCACGAGACCGTTTCAGTGGATGCCTGCCCTCATGTCCTCTGCTCAGAGCTACGTCCCGTGGTCCCGATGAGTGGTCGGGGAGGCAGGAACCAGCCGTGCTCCCAGCTGAAGGAGGCGTTCTGGTGCTGGAGTGTAGGTGTTGGGGCACAGCTGGCCACACCTGTCAGAGACGTGTGGCACTGAGCATCCATGTGGAGGTGTCCCCAGGGCCCTCGGGGAGACTCATGGGAGCTGTCAGCCTGCGGGCTGAGCTGAGATTGGTCAGGGGAGCTTATCCGGGAAGGCTGGGCAGATCCAGATGGAACCCAGGGACCTCAGGACTGAGCAGGTGCAAGAGGCTGTGTCCTCACATCAGGAAAGGGGAGAAGAGCCCAGGGACACTGGGCAGAGAAGGGATGGGAGGGAGGTGGCACACGCGGTCTAGCCACCAAGGGTGGTGCCTGCTCTCTGCTGCCAGTGGTCGGGATGGTCTCTGACTCACAGATGACGATTCCAAGGGTCTGTGTGGCCCTGTGTGTTCCCCGATGTCTCACAGTGACAAATGGACAGAGGCAGGGGCTGTGGACTGACAGCATCCCCCAGTTCATAGGTCGAAGCCCCAGCTCCCGGTGTGATGGTGTTAGGAGCTGGGACCTCCAGGAGGTGACTAGGGTGAGATGAGGGAGTGAGGGTGGCCCCCCGATGGGATTCGTAGCCCTGTAAGAAGAGGAAGAGACCAAGCTCCTCTCTCCTCTATGTGCTGACACGGCTAGAAGACAGCCATCTGCAGACGAAGGTGAGGACCCTCCCTGGGAGTCCAGCCTTGCTCGTGGGCTTTGGGCCTCCAGAACGTGGGCAAGGCGTGTCCGTTGTTCGAGCTGCCGAGCTATGGTTCTGTGATGGCCGCCGAGCTGACAGAGGTGGTAGTTTCGACTCCGGTCTGGGGGCTCCAAGGGCTGTCCCACTCCATGCCCTCCCCCACCCTGGATGCCAGGAAGGAAGAGAAACGTCCTGAGCTGCAGGGAGGATAGAGGGAAGGAAGAGGACCAGCACGTTCGCACAGGGCACACAGTGGAGGCTCCGGCCCAGGATGGAAGGCAGGTATTCCAGGGAGCGGCCCCCAAAGCGACCGGGTGTATGCTGGGCTGCTCATCGGCATTGCAAGGCGTCCATCTCCCTGCAGGCAGCGAGACTTCACGGTGCGTGACGGATGAGGCCATCAAGCCCAGATTCCCTTCCCAGGTCCGGGAGGGCCCCTCCGGTGGGCAGCCCGGGCTGCCGGCCACCCGCTCAGGCTCTCCCACCCCTCAGGCAGCTCCCAAGAGCTGCGGGGTCTCTGCAGCTCTTGAGCTCTGCTGCCCTTGTCGATCTAAGCTCCCCTTGCCTTTCCCATTGACAATTGGCCTGGCTCTGACTCAGGCCCAGGGAGGAGACAGGAGTAGATGGCTGACAGGGACAGTTGGGACACAGGGGCAGAGTGGAGTCTGGTTGCAGCCTGGTCCCGGCCCCAGCCCCCCAGGCCTGGTGACCCAGCCTCTGTGTGACTCAGTGCAGGGAGCGTGTGGCTCCTGGCCCTGCCACAGAGGCCAGAAGGCACCTGCAGATGCCCACACAGCCCCCACGCTTCTCCGGGATCATGGGCGCACCCAGCCTGGCGGGCACATGGACCCTGGGTATGCCCTCGGCTCCATGCTGGCCTGGGTCCTGGCTGCCTCCCACAGCCGGCCCCTGTCCTCCCACGTCCTGGGAGGAGCCCCTGGGATTAGCCAGGAGGGTGCCGGCCACAGGGCCCGGCTGCCCGTGGGGAGAAGAAAGACATGCATCCTGGGAGAGGGAGAGGCAGGCAGGAGTCCTCCAAGCCCATTGGGTTTTCCATCGAGAGATTTTCCACGGCTGCTGGGATGAGGGCTACTGGGACCTCCTGTGTGCTGTGCATTAAATGCTCTTCAAGAGTCAGACGCCAGTAGCAGCTGGAAATGTCAAATTTTCTGGTTGTTGGACAAGTTCCTCTTATTCTTGTGTGCATTTAAAAATTATCACTGAATTTGGCCGGGCACGCTAGCTCACGCCTATAATCCCAGCACTTTGGGAGGCTGAGGCAAGCAGATCCCTTGACCCCAGGGGCTTGAGACCAAACTGGGCAACATAGCGAAACCCTGTCTCTGCAAAAAAATACAAAAAATTAGCCGGGCATGGTGGCGTGCACCTGTAGTCCCGGCTACTTGGGAGGCTGAGGTGGGAGGATCGCCTAAGCTTGGGAGGTCAAGGCTGTTGTGAGCCATGACTGTGCCACTGCACTCTGGCCTGGGTGGCAGAGTGAGACTCTCAAAATAATAATAAGAAGAATTCCTACGACCCAACAATTAAAGGATGATCCAATTTAAAAATGGGCAAAGGATTTGACTTTTATTTCATCACAAAAGACATAGAAAAGGCCAACGAGCCCAGGAGAAGATGCTCAAGATTTTCCCACTCAGGGAAGTGCAAACCGAAGCCACAGCGCTGACTGTATCAAAAACAAAAGCAACAAACAAACAAAACCAGAAAACAACAAGACGTGGAGAACTTGGAATCCTCACACACTGTGGGTGGGAATGTAAAACGGTAAAATGGCACAGCCACTTTGGAAAACAGTTTGGCGGTTCATCAAAAAGTTAACCAAGGAATTAGCAGATGACCCAGCAATTCCACTCCTAGTATCTACGCAAGAGAAATGAAGACCTATGTCCACATAAAGACATGCATACAAATGTTCACAGCAACATTGCTCATAATAGTCAAAAAGTGAACCGGCCCGAATGTCAACTGGCTGATGAGTAGGTAAATCAACGTGGGCTGTCCACACAGGGGCCCTCGCTTGTCCGTCAATCAGAAAGAGTGAAGCCCCGCGCTATGATGCGCAGGTGCACAGGGACCTTGAAACATGCTCAGTGAAAGAAGCCAGACACAAAAGGCCACATGTTTTGTGATTCTTTTGTAAGGAATGTCCAGAATGGACAAATCTGTAGAGACAGAAAATGGACTAGTGGTGCCAGGGGCTGGGGGAAGTTGAGGCGGGAGCGACTGCCATGGGTGCAGGGTGTTTTGGTGCAGTGGTGAAATGTCCTGCGGTTAGATAATGGTGATGGTTGCACAACTCTGTGAACACGCTTAAAAAACCGAATTGTACACTTTAAAGGGTGAATATTTGGGGATGTGACATATCTCAGTAAAGCTATTATTAAATACATCCATCCATGCATTCATCGCTGACTGCCTGCCGTGTGCTTTCACTCCTGTAGACCCTGGAGATCTGTTGGTGTATCTGTGTCTGTTCCATAACTTTCTGGTGTCTATTCCATAACTGCAACTCTGCCAGGAGAGCATGTGTGGGCTCCATGTTCAGATGCACCACAATCTCCCTCCCTGCTCACTTCCTTAGGATGGCAGGAGGCAGGAAGGGGGCTTAGAGACCTACACTCCAACCCCACTGAGGCAGATGATATTTTCCAACAACGGCCACAATATGTCCCATTACCTCTGCTGGAGGTGGGGTCTGTGCACCCTCTCTTTGACCCTGGCAGGCGACTGGGACTGCCTCATGGCAGAGGTGACACAGCTTCTACTGGCAGTGCCTTCTGGGCACGCTCACCTTGGGAACCCAGCGCCATGCTGTGAGGAAGCCCAGGCCACGGGAGCCCCCGCTCTGTGCACCAGCTGTCAGCCAGGCCGAGTCCGCCGTGATGGGGGTGCCATCTTGGGTGCGCCAGTCCCCAGCTAGGATCTCTGTCCTCACTGCCCCTGTAGGGGAGGGAATCAGCCCTTCCCACCTAGCCACACCTGCAGATTTGGGAAGGAAAGAAGTAACGATGCTGTTTTAAGCCTGAGGGCCTCTGCTGTCAGTAAAGGCTTGAAAGAAAGTGAGGCAAAGGTTGATGGAAGCTGGAGGAAGGGAAGGCCTCAGAAGACAGGAACAGTAGGTTATGCAGTGCTGTGGCCTGCAGGGACACAGAGACAGAAAATGTGCAGATGCCCTGGGCGAGCGGCGACTCCAGGCAGAAACGCCAGCAGGCTTTATTGCAGCTGTGCGTAAGAAGGAGAAGAGAGGGTTTTTTTTTTTTAACTTTAGTTTTCGAGC